>NC_139628.1:55829255-55866755 GCF_964638095.1 Poromitra crassiceps | reverse complement strand
AGCGAAATTACGTCATGCAGTAAGCGTCCTTGTATGGGCAAAGAATAAGGTGATCACACTGCCACCTAGCGACCTGGCATGTACATTACGGCGTTTTAAAAATTCAACAGCGCTCATGTAAACAGGGAGAAGGTGTGAAGGAAAAGGTGTGAAGGAAACGCTATTGTGTCGTTTCTTTCAGAAACTGTCCTCGTGTAAAGAGCCCCTTAGACTCCACATCCCAGTTATTTTGCGATAAAGTAACGCACGATAAACCCATCCAGACTTGGGCCCTAGCTATCAGGCCAGCAGTCATGTCCATTCCTTCCTGGCACAAGGTAGACTGAGCTCTCTCACACGGGTGCTTGCTGGTTAATAGCCCAAGCCCCTCCTACAAACACAAGACCAACACAAGCCCCTCCTACAAACACAGGACCGACACAAGCCCCTCCTACAAACACGGCTAATAGCCCAAGCCCCTCCTACAAACACAGGACCGACACAAACCCCTCCTACAAACACAGGACCGACACAAGCCCCTCCTACAAACACGGCTAATAGCCCAAGCCCCTCCTACAAACACAGGACCAACACAAGCCCCTCCTACAAACACAGGACCGACACAAGCCCCTCCTACAAACACAGGACCAACACAAGCCCCTCCTACAAACACAGGACCGACACAAGCCCCTCCTACAAACACAGGACCGACACAAACCCCTCCTACAAACACAGGACCGACACAAGCCCCTCCTACAAACACAGGACCGACACAAGCCCCTCCTACAAACACAGGACCGACACAAGCCCCTCCTACAAACACAGGACCGACACAAGCCCCTCCTACAAACACAGGACCGACACAAGCCCCTCCTACAAACACAGGACCAACACAAGCCCCTCCTACAAACACAGGACCGACACAAACCCCTCCTACAAACACAGGACCGACACAAGCCCCTCCTACAAACACAGGACCAACACAAGCCCCTCCTACAAACACGGTTAATAGCCCAAGCCCCTCCTACAAACACAAGACCAACACAAGCCCCTCCTACAAACACAGGACCGACAATCAGTGTCAATTAAAGAACCAACAGCTCAAGGGTTACATTCAATACAATAATTTGTTACATTAGCATCACTGAATAACTGGATGACCCATCAAACATATTACAATGTCCCGAACAACGTTCTAAGACACTCAAAATAGATTGATACATTTCATTCTACTCAAACCACACTTGGCACAACCCACTACCCCTCTCTTCCAATGAGGGTGGACTCCTCCGCCTCTGTTTCACACACACCAGGCCTGAATGAGGAATTGCCAAGTGTCAGTGTTTCCCATACATAGGGGAATTTATGGCGCACCGCCACAAGATGTTGACCATCTTTTTTTTTTACAGTGCACCTGAACGCAACATGCAAGATACCCGCTGAATAAGTGTCCAAATGTTCATGTCATTCTGGCCAATACTCCACTTCTGTTATAGCATTTCAGTCTGGAATATGGAATCTCTTTCAATAATCTATGATTTAGCTGCTAAATTGTCAAATACCGCCGTCTGCTCGCTACCCATGCACTTATGTATGTACTTAACCTAACTAACTTAACCTAACTAACTATCCGGTGTGCACAACATTGTCAGACTAAACTCCGGCTGACACCCCAAAAACCTACAATCCGCTACAGAAAAATGTATATTGTTTGTTTATTAACTGGCCCCTGGCCTTCTATCATTTCACGAAAGTGGCCCCCGGGTAAAGCAAGTTGAGTATCCCTGACCTATAGGGAGAAATTGAGTTTGTCATTGTAAACCCACAGCACAGTAATGATGACATGTTCTTCATAGATCTAGCCTTTTAATTTTGCTTTTTAAGTGCTTTCTCAAAGTACACCAAATTCATGCATTTTACTTTAAAATGTAAAAAAGAAATCTTGCGGGGGAGCATGCCACCGTCATATATCATAAAACATACAATCTATTGTCATTGCACAACACTCATGTCCAAATCCTCATCCAGAGGTTGTAAAGTTTCTAGGGTGTGGATCCAAAAAAGCTCTCTCTGGCACAACCTCCTGTCAACATCAGCCCCTCTCTGAAGAGGCATGTGCTCTCTGCCCTGGAACCTGAGGGCTGTGAGTGGTTATTAAATAATGACAGGCTATTGGATAGTTGACATCATGGCGTCTTATGGTACTTTTGCGTTCACCGATTCCTTGTTTAAGAGGATGGGTGGTTTTACAGATATAGAATTTATCACATGGACATTTCAACAAGTAGACGTTTTTTGAATTGCATGTGATAACTCCTGTCGTATATTAAGTACATTGAGAGAAGAAGAAATGAACCACAGAAAAACGATGGAGAACATGATGTCTATTTAAAGTATTTGTTTTATTTGCAGAATGTGATATCTGACATGGCTCTCTTGTAGAGTCATGGAGAGGTAGTCTTGAGTGTGTTCTCTGACCTCTAAACCTCTAAACCTCTGTATTTAAAAACTTTCTAGATTGAGCCTCCTCCTCCTCTCATCCAATCAGCTCCTTTCCCTAAATGAGTATGTGCTGTCTGTGGCAGCTGCAGGGTGTCCCCTGTCAAGCAAACCCCCATCTGACAGCTGCCTCCATCGTTGAAAGGGCTTCCTGCTCCTTCCTGCTTAGATCCCCCAACAAATGGTTTTTTATCTCCTTTTACGATGGCCTGAAGGGTCATTTCCCTCAGTATCCCCACTATCTCCTCTCAGTATCACAACAGAATACTGGCCTGTGACTGTTTGAGAGCATTTGAGCATGTGCGTTCATCCTCTCATAAACAGAGCCACTGTTGCTCCTGTGTGTGCGTAAACTCCCTGCAAAAATGTGTGTAGCTCTCCTGTCTTCTCCTTGATCCTAATCCAGCCTTTTGTTAAATCCTGTGTCTCTGTGTGTCCCTCCTGAGGCTATCACTTTTATTGCTTCTCTCCCTACTTCAAAGAGAGCCGGAATGTCTCTGTCCCCAGCTGCTCCTAGTTAGTTAAGTTAATAACTAGTCTCCCTTTGTCTCTTCTCTGTACACCATAACTTAATATTTAAGAATAAAGGACAATTATAAGACAGTGTAGTAGGGGCGGTGGCAGCCCAGATACCACACTCCCCTTACTGGATTTTTTTTTAACCTGTTCTAGGGTCTCTAAAATCACTGCTTTTCACGGTTTTGAGGAGTTTGACATGAGTGTTGTGCTCTGAATAAATTACAATAGATTGTATGTTTTATGACGGCTACTGCCTGATCTTTACATAATGTAACATTCTCTATTGTTTTTTGTTCTGTTGTATATATTGTAAATTATATTCGATGTACTTTATAGTAGGGATGGGGCCGACCCGATCCAATATCGGTATCGGGTATTGGCACTAATTCACAGATCGGATCGGGAAAAAAAGAAAAAGAACTGCAATTCCAGCGCGGGCCGCACAGGGAACGCTGGCCGTAATTTGCCCATGTATACTTGCCTTGTATATTTTCTTAATTTTGTCTGCTTTTTGCAAGGTATATTTAAAAAAAAAACTTTAATTGGCCAAATCTTTGCCTATACTGTATATTCAAGAAAAATATTGGTATCGGCATAATATCGGTATCGGCAGATATCCAAATTCAGGTATCGGAATCGGATCGGAAGTGAAAAAAGTGAATCGGTGCATCCCTACTTTATAGTGTTTCTTGCCTCAGTGGACACTTATGTCTTTGGGTTGTAGTCCTGAAAATCTATAGGACTACAATTCCCTTGATGTCTAGTAGCCACCAGGAAATGTTTTTTTTTCACACAGGTGTTGTACATTGGCTAATCAAGTGATGAGTGTCTGAACCATTTATAGGCTGTATACACTTGTTACCTGTCCTGTGCATTACATTACCTGACTGACCTGAGTTAGCCTTGTGATGTCCTCGTCTGCACCGTGGGCAAAACAAGCATGTCATGTTTGATGTGCTACAATAAGCAGTGCAGATGAAACAGCCTGGGAAAAGCCCTGGATCATGCTTATCACATTTCTCATAATCCACTTTTGTCACGAGGTGGAATGTTTATTTACAGAACTGGCAATTACATCACAGCATTTAGCGGACAGTATTGAGTTATCCAGAGCAACTTGTAGAGCGTGTGCACTCAAGGTGCTCGCTGTCTTACTCAAAGACACTTGAGCAGAGCGCATGTGACTTTCAAGCTGCAGGACGGTCCCTCTAAACCAGTGGTTTTCAAACGGGGGTCCGGGGACCCCCAGGGGTCCGTGGCACTTTGCCAGGGTGTCCGCGAAAAGTTTTCAGGAAAATAAAAATAAAAACTTTTTTTTTTTTGCAAAAGCTTCATACTAGTCCAATGAAAATATGTTATGCTTTCAATCTAAAATGGTTCATGGATTACATTCTAATCTAACAAACCTATCAATTTAAAAGTCAAGCACGTTACCGTGGAAACAATTAAGGTTAGCCCAAAATCACAAATCAGAATGAGGGGGTCCCCGGTATATTTTCTATCTTGTAAGGGGTCCTTGGCTGAAAAACATTTGAGAACCTCTGCTCTAAACCAGGGGTGGGCAATTATTTTTCATGGGGGGCCACATGAGAAACCCAGATTGTTGCCGGGGGCCGAACAAATATTGTCATGCCGTAACCCAGGAACTTTGATGATAGAGAGGACCACAAAAAAATGTCCTCGCCACCAGAGGGCCAGATTTTGCTGAGGGTTGGGGGCCAAACAGCACCGGCATGAAAAAATTTGGGGCATTTGAACTGAAGTCAGGTTTAGAGGAATAACTCATTTTAAATTAACAGTTGTGATGTCATTATTCAGTCTTAAACACCAATATTTGATCCTTTTCTCACTCATTCCTATATCACCACCTGCTCTCCCTGCAGGGCTTGAAATTAACTTTTTTGACCACCTGCCAGTATGGCTGCTAGATCTTAAAGTTACCAGCCAATTAGAATTTCCACTATCCAAAATTCTTGAAATAAACCAGAATATGAGTGGGTTAATTTAAGCCTAAGTATCAGTAAGTGGCCCGGGATTCTCAAAGCCTGTGTTGAAGGTGATACGAACAAAAATGCACTCTTTAAGCTAAAAAAAATCCAAAACCAACAAGTTAATTATTTACATTTTTACTTCAATGTAGAACAGTCATTTCTTACACATTAGATTACTTTTAGCCATAAAGATTATTGAAAGATATTCCATATTCCAGACTGAAATGTTCTAACAGAAGTGGAGTATTGGCCAGAATGACATGAACATTTGGACACTTATTCAGCCGGTATCTTGCATGTTGCGTTCAGGTGCACTGTAAAAAAAAAAAAAAAAAAAAATGCAATTCCAGCGCACAGGTGGCTCTCTTGGGCCGCATGTGGCCCGTGGGCCGCCAGTTGCCCAGGTCTGCTCTAAACACCGGTCCATCCTCACCTCCCAGGGTAATAAAGATGACTGCACATGGGCAGATAAGGATACTTGCCTGTCTTTGACCACGGCGTTGAGGAAAGGGTTGACCTCCTGGATCCTGTCAATATACGCCTGCACCACTTCCACACTGGACACCTGGAGAGGAGACACACATTTTAGTCTGTTATTTCAGATTTTACTGAATGTATTCTTCATACACACATATACACACACACACACACACACACACACACACACACACACAGATTCAGTCTATATGAAAGCAAATTGACCACACTAACACGAGAGCAAAAAATGCACACACCGAAAATAACAACAAAGAAAACAAAGGAAAGCATCACAATGCATTCCTGCAGGTGGCAAATGAACCAGGTACGCACGACCCTTAACCCATTGATACCTGATGCAGCATTTGTGTGCGTATCCCTTTAAGACCGCGAACCGCGTTAACACGGTTCGCGGTCTTAAAGGGATACGCACACAAGTGAGGGATATACACGCAAATGCTGCATCAGGTATCAATGGGTTAAAACAAAATAAACAGTTGCGGAGCTCTACTTTCCTAAGTCTTTCGCAGGAGACTTTATTCATTCATTTAGAGATGCTCTGAATTGTTTTATCTCCTCTTGTTCCTGCTTGTTTTTGTTTTAATTCCATTCCTTTTATTCTCTTATTCTTATTTCGGTTGCTTTGTCATTTGTATTCCTTTGCTGTTCATTTGATCTGCAAAGCAGCTTGGTCAACGGTTTTTGAAAAGAACCATACAAATATTTTATATTGTTATTATTGTTGTTGTTGTTATTAGTAGTAGTAAACCTGCACTGTGCTTGACCAAAAACACACATCACTCTATTGTGCAGGACTGAACAGTTCACCCAATGTGGAAACACCATGTGACTTAGGGACCTCGGGACCCAACCAGCAAGTCATTAAAAAAAACACATTGAAAACACGCTAAGTCTTTTTGTGTGTGTTAGCAGCCCCACGCTACCTATTCAAATGGTGCAGTTGTATATTTTATTTCACACTGAATACTTGAAGCGGTGCTCTACCTACAAAACAGATTCTGAATTCTGCACAAAATCATATCTAACGATCAAATATTCTCAGATTTGAGTCCAATATAGAGACAAAACCTCATCAAACCTAATATGGATTATTAAATTAGGGGTCCTTGATATGGAAAAAGGTTGAGAACCACTGATTCAATCCATTAGTATTGAATAGGCTACTAAATGTAATTACACACAGCTGAGTCTTAGGTAAATTGAGCAGCAGTTCGATGTATTTGCTAGGAGAGAGTAGTCTCATTGGATTGAAAGACAATAAGATAATTTGCTTCCCTGTGGTGGATTATAGAGAAGCAGCCCAAGCAACACACCCTCTGTCCCTCTCCCTCTCTCTCTATTATCAAAAATCAATTAATTGCATGTAGGCTACATAACATGTACAAAAGGATAGTCCAGGCCTACACATAATAAAATAAAGTTTGTTTTAGAGTGTTGAATAGACCCTTCTCACGGGGGACATTTTGTGTTGAAAAGGCAGAATAAACACAGGTGCAAGCAAAACACTAATGAGGGTTGCCATATTCCAATCAAGGAAGTTTGAAACCCTCATTAGTGTTTTGCTTGCACCTGTGTTTACCCTGCCTTTTCGACACAAAATGGCCCCCGTGAGAAGGGTCTATCTATTGAATAGTTTGATCTCCTTGCTAAAGGCAATAAAGCATGGATTCTTACCTGTCAATTTACATTTATGGATATGGGATTTGGCCTTTATAATAGGCTAATCAGAATTATCATGTACAGTATAGCAATAGCATACACAGGTGTTTTTCTGTGTATAATTTATTTTCCATGAGACCAAACAATCCATTCTTCCAAAGCCAAGTCAAACTTTCATCAATTCTTCAGTAGCCTCTAATGAACGCAGTGCACATAGATCATGATAGATGTCTGGACAGGACATGCATCACAGAAATAACGTTACAATGCACGTCTCTCTGTTCTTGTTTTAACATAGTGTTTAGCTGGATAGAATGATTTATTAATCTTCTCCCATCCCACATTATTATTACAAATCGATTCCAATATGAAATCCTATAGCCTATCTCTAGAGCTCTGTGTTATTATAGCTAGGGCGCTAGCAACATGATTACATTACCTCTCTCCTCCGGATCTTCTGGGCGAGCTGCGTGGCTGACACGGCCAGCAGCGGGTTGGTGACCGGGGGGAGCTTCCTGGATCCGCCGCCGGGGCTGCTCCCCCGGGAGAGAAGCCGAAAAAGCCCGTACAACAGCCCGATGGCCGCCCTGAGCAGCCATGACTGCACCCTTTCCAGGCGGCTCATCGCCATGTCTAGTCTGTCACAGTTAGCAGCAGTCAGATGGGATTATTATGGAAGGTCAACGGCTCCTGCTCTGTCACGCTCCTGCTCAGCCCGCTGCTCAGCTTCTCGCTGCTGTTCTGCTGCTGCTGCTGTCAACGCAACACGTCTCCTCCTCCCAGCATGCAACCTACCTGCTCGCCTGGGAAATAGCGGAAATTATATATATCTATGGCGGAAATAGCCGAGTGCAGCCGAACACTCCCGAGTCCCGTCCCGACCCCACACACACACACACACACACGCACACGCACACGCACACGCACACGCACACGCACACGCACACGCACACGCACACACACACACACACACACACACACACACACACACACACACACACACACACACAAAACACAATGTTCGTCAATACGGCCATTTCGGTTTTATTTTTAACAATTTGACCAGAAGTCATTTTTATGGTTATTTTTTTATTGTGGCTGGCTTGACACTCCAGTGCAATCGTGCAGTCCAAGGTAGGCCTACAGGTTCCCAAACTTTTTCACATCAAGGACCCCTATAAACTGACTGGCACAAAACTACGGAACCCGATCTGATAAGATTTTGTCCCAGGGTTTTTGCTTTTAAAGAATGTTTCCACAGAACAGTGGCCGGTGGGATGCCGATGCCAGAGTCCAGCCCCTCTTCCCTGCTGTCCCAGCACACTGCTCCTGGGTCAGTCTGGAGAACGCTGTTGGAATACATGTTCCCCAGCACACTGCTCCTGGGTCAGTCTGGAGAACGGTGTTGGAGTACATGTTCCCCAGCACACTGCTCCTGGGTCAGTCCGGAGAACACTGTTGGAGTACATGTTCCCCAGCACACTGCTCCTGGGTCAGTCCGGAGAACACTGTTGGAGTACATGTTCCCCAGCACACTGCTCCTGGGTCAGTCTGGAGAACGCTGTTGGAATACATGTTCCCCAGCACACTGCTCCTGGGTCAGTCCGGAGAACGCTGTTGGAGTACATGTTCCCCAGCACACTGCTCCTGGGTCAGTCTGGAGAACACTGTTGGAATACATGTTCCCCAGCACACTGCTCCTGGGTCAGTCCGGAGAACACTGTTGGAATACATGTTCCCCAGCACACTGCTCCTGGGTCAGTCCGGAGAACGCTGTTGGAGTACATGTTCCCCAGCACACTGCTCCTGGGTCAGTCCGGAGAACGCTGTTGGAGTACATGTTCCCCAGCACACTGCTCCTGGGTCAGTCCGGAGAACACTGTTGGAGTACATGTTCCCCAGCACACTGCTCCTGGGTCAGTCCGGAGAACGCTGTTGGAATACATGGTCCCCCAGGCCTGAGGTCCAGTCCTGGCTGCAGGGAAGCCTAGAGGGCGACACGATGGAGATGTGGTCTTCGACAAATTCCACATGGATGTCACCTGGGTCGACTGGGACCGAGGCCAGAGGACCCAAAGAGACGGGGTCCTGAACGGAGGAGGCCTGAATGAAGACAAATTTTGAGAATACTTCAGTTGAGATGTATTGGGGAAAAAGATGTCATGTTTAAGAGATAAATCTGTTTTAGTGGTTGTTGAGAGAGTGAAAGACAACGACAGAGGATGAGAAAAGGAAAATGCTACTGCAGTCTTGGGTTGATGTTCAGCAGTCGGTGCGGCTCGTCTTTGTTTGAGCAGAAACCGGGTGAGAAGTGGAACAAGGAACACGCAACACAGGCCGATTCCAAGGAACACCGGTAGCTGTCCTGTGGAGGTTACAACATTCATTTAGCTTTAACTGCTGCTCCAAGCTTCAAAAGATCCGTTGGACTCGTCTTCCATCTCTCCTCTCACCTGATTTGGAGCCCGTCGGGGCACACTGCGGGCGTGACTTGGGGGAAGCGGCCATGGAGAAGGTTGGGAAGGAGAAGTTGGCCACAGCACAATAGTTCTGACCCGGGGCCAAGCCGGAGAAGTCCACATAGGACACCACCTCCTGGGTCCAGACTGTACGGCTCTGCAACAAGACCCAATCGCAACTGCTGTGTGAATAGAAATCACCAAAACCATCCATATACTGTAAAGGACACCTTTCCAACCTGACACACTGTGCTGTGGTTCTCAAATTGTTTCACATGAAGGAACCCTGAACTGACAAAAATTGTAACACGGACCCCCATTTGATAGGATTTTGTCCCACGGTCCCCCATATGATAATAAGATTGATGCTTTTAGACGTTTTATTACAGAAAGTGTATAAAACCCATGACCAAAATAGTCATTGACAAATTGTGTTACTTATGAATGGAATTATAGTGAAAATAAATGACCCCCCCCTTTTGGCTGGGGACCCCCTGGAACCCCCTCAAGGACCCCTGGGGGTCCCCGGACCCCCATTTGAGAACCACTGGCCTATAGGGCTTAGTGTTTATTATCTTTCATTTTCTTTCACTCCATTTCTGTTCCACTTCTAATCCTCTTTTCTTATCTTATCTAACACACATACGTTACTAAATAGCCTTCAACTAATGGCCTTTTCAGTGGCCATTGCAATAACAAACACAGAAGTCAGTGGGAGAAACTGTCTGTGGGAGAGAAAACACAAGCTCAATTACACCGGTAGTGGCCAAATTTAGTCAAAGAGAGTCGAACATGCTTGCAGATTTTGTGCGATATACAAGTTGCTCATTTTGAGCAGAGATGGTGTCAGGGCAGGACATGCAAATTTAATTTTGGATAAAGTGACAAGATAACTTTTAATGGCAACAGTTTCCATTTGCAAATCACCTTTGACAATCACCGCGGCAGTCTATTGGAATCATGTGCTTCGTTTTGCACCAACATTTTATGACCAGTTGTTTGACTCCATACACTAGTATCTGAACAACCCCAAACTGCTCTAGTGGAGCTGCTGCTCAATGGTTTAAAACATCCAGGTGTGATAGGCCATGTTCACACTACAGGCAAATCCGATTTGCTGCTAAAGTCATTAATCATCATTATCTTGATTGGTTTCCCAAATCTGATTTGGGCAAGTGTTCAAGTCGGATCTGTGTGTCCAGACAGACCTCCATATGTGGTTTGGGACAAGTGACACAAATCAGACTTGGAGCGTCCAGACTCATAAAACCAATCTGGATAGAATCATTAATAGGTCATTAAAGTTCACAAATCAGATTTGGCCTCCTAGTCTGAACATGGCCATAGTGTGTGAGAGCAGAGCAGAGCAGGATGTTGCAGTGAAGAGTTCCCCGGGTAAATAAAATAATTCAAAATAAAGTGTGGGTTCTTTTTGGCCACACAGTTGTGTTGTTTGACATGACAGGTTAGGACTGCGCAGGCTGGACCTGGTAGTCAGAGTGATTGAGCTCGTTGTACACAGTCACTGTGGTCCAGGGGTCGATCAGCTCTGAGACGGGACAGCAGCTCTTCACAGAGCACCGCCTGCTGGCAGCGCAGGGGAACTGCACCTTCACCAACAGCTGGTCCTCTTTCACTGAGACCGAGACGGAGGGAGGGCTGAAGGCTGGGGGGTAGGAGGAGAGGAGGAGGAGAGAGGGGGAGAGGAGGAGGAGAAGAGAGGGGGAGAGGAGGAGAAGAGAGGGGGAGAGGAGGAGAAGAGAGGGGGAAAGGAGGAGAAGAGAGGGGGAGAGGAGGAGGAGAGAGGGGGAGAGGAGGAGGAGAGAGGAGGAGAGGAGGAGGAGAGAGGGGAGAGGAGGAGAAGAGAGGGGGAAAGGAGGAGAAGAGAGGGGGAGAGGAGGAGGAGAGAGGGGGAGAGGAGGAGGAGAGAGGAGGAGTTGATTACCTTAGATCCTTAGAGAAGTAGCACATAATTAAAGACCCCCTAATCATCTCAAACGTTTTCCTGCTGGACACAGATGTCGCCTACTTCACTGTAAAATCCATTCTCAGTGTATGTGCACTGGAGTCTTCAAGTTTCCACATCGCACTTTTGTAAGTTGACTATTGGACCAGAATTGGCTTCCATACTATGTGTGATGTCACAAATAATGCCTGTAGTGTCTGATGTCACAAATCATGCCTGTAGTGTCTGATGTCACAAATCATGCCTGTAGTGTCGGGAATTGGATTTTCAATGAGCACAGAGAAGTGTCCACACAGACATTCTTTTGTAGGAGAGCAAGACACATATTTTTGACTTTAGGGGTTCTTTAAAGCAACAAAATAAATACATACCAAATTTACTTTTTAAAGCAGTGATGGTCTCAAACCATGTGATGTGCCATGATAGTCTGTTGGTTTTCACGCCAACTAAACACGAGAGATGTTGTGTTTTTTGTTTTGTCGTCCCCCACCACCACACCACCACACCACCACACCTTCAGCTAGAGAGAGATGAACCACTCGTCAGCTGCTGGAGTGTTTGGTTTGGAGTGAAAACCCACAGACTCTTGTTCTGTGTGAAGTGCAGAAGGTCACTGACTGAGGTCGCCGTAGTCGAACTTGCGTGGCTTGATCCAGAGAGTGGAGCCGGGGGCGGGGCCAGGGCCCAGGTGGGTGGGACCAGGGCCCAGGTGGGCAGGGGCGGGGCCAGGGCCCAGGTGGGTGGGACCAGGGCCCAGGTGGGTGGGACCAGGGCCCAGGTGGACGCCCACACGGATCATGTTGTACAGGTGGAAGTCTGAGAAGGCCCGCGAGACGTCACAGCTGCTGGACGAGACGCACACACACCACGCCACGTCCTGCCAGGGCTCCCTGACACACACACACACACACACACACACACAACACACACACAAAATTGTACAGCTTTACATGAGTACACTAATGGTAAATGAATAGTTAATTAAACTACCGTAGTTAATTTTGATTATACATTTTGATTATAAAGTTGCAACTGATGGTTATAATAAAATTGACTTTGCTTTTTCATTCTGTAACTATGAAGGTTAACATTCATTTCAAGATCCCATATTCCATTCCATTTTAAAGAGATTTCACGCTTTTGATCAGTGTTAATTATGTATGCAGATAGATGGTAGCTGCCGAATATGTCTCCCAACTAGGCCATATCCTTATTGCTAAAGATTATTCTTCACAATAATAATCTGTGTGAAATGATAGGTCTAAAATGACGGTACATGCAAGGTAGAGGTATTAAAATCTGAAAAGTTTCCCTCCCATGCTTTTCTAGACTGCGTGCTTCTCTCAAACATTTCAAGACCTGGAAACGATCAAATTCATTTCAGATACATTTTGAGATCTTCCAGACGCACATCGTGTAGGAACATTATGTGCAGAGCTCTGGTCTGGATTTTTGTTTGTTTGGGCTCCAAGTTGATTACATTGTTTAGAAGTCAAGTCTGCATGGAGAAACATGTACAAATATACAGTAGAATAGAATAGAACTGCAGAACAAGGCGAGAAATGACACCAGCCACCAGTCAAATGCTGATCAATTTGTCTGTGGCTAGAAAAAACGTATAATATACTTTATACTGAAATGGGAAGGCATGGGATGACACACACACACACACACACACACACACACACACACACACACACACACATACACACACACACACACACACACACACACACACACACGCGATGGCTTACCCGTGCGTCTTTGTCTGCACAGTGTAGGTGGTATTAGCACCGGCATGGGGGCAATCCCACCGCAGGAGGCAGCTTAAGTCCAGTGAATCCACTGCTGTGTGGCAGACTAAGCCAGTCGAGCCTGGGAAGATCGCACGAACCCACACACCAAAGATAGAACAGTCATTCAGATCCTTGACCACTGACCTGCTAAGTCTGATTCTCAGTCACAACTTTGTTAATGCTCGCAAGGGTGGATGACATGTACACATAGGAGCAGCCCCGTCGACACTGGCCAGTCCCAACCCTGGGGTCGCGACCCCAAATGGGGTCGCCTTTTTTTCTTTCTTTCTTTCTTTTACACCACACACAATTTAAAACTGTGTGTGTGTGTGTGTGTGTGTGTGTGTGTGTGTGTGTGTGTGTGTGTGTGTGTGTGTGTGTGTGTGAGAGTTGTGAGTTTAAGTCAGGATTCTGAGAATGAAATCCGAATTCTGGAAAAAGTTAGAATTCGGAGTTTAAAAATTGTGAAAAAAGTCATAATTCTGAGAAAAAAAGTAATAATTCTGAGATTGGAGTCAGAAAAAGTCAGCAAACTGTTCATCATTGATGATGTCACTGTAATGATATCACAAGCCAAAAAAGGTTGGGAACCCCTGGTCTACTATCAGCTACTACAGTAAAGCACCAACTACTGGAGAAAAATAACCGTGACTGAATTATCTTAACCTCAACTTTGACTTCAGTAGGTCGGTACTCACCAGGGATGTGAAGGACAACCGTGACACACAGTCCCATCAGCACACTCAGACGGACTGCTGTGACACCCGGGGTCACCATGGCAACGTGGGAGACCCCAGGAGGACAAGGAGAGCTGGAGGACAAAACGCCTGTGCACGCAGACACACCCCATGTGGGCGACAGCCTTCAGAAAGCAGGAGAAATGCAACTAAAAGGCACAGGCAGGAGGAGATGGAATAAGCTGCATCTTGCCTCTAAGCAGCAGAACGAGGCAGGGCGCCCTCTAGCAGCAGAACGAGGCAGGGCGCCCTCTAGCAGCAGAACGAGGCAGGGCGCCCTCTAGCAGCAGAACGAGGCAGGGCGCCCTCTAGCAGCAGAACGAGGCAGGGCGCCCTCTAGCAGCAGAACGAGGCAGGGCGCCCTCTAGCAGCAGAACGAGGCAGGGCGCCCTCTAGCAGCAGAACGAGGCAGGGCACAAGGGGTGGAGAGATAAGGATTTGATTGAAGGCTGGGCATTTTGTAAGAGAGAGGAAAGGTTGTAATCTACTTATAGAGAGACAGGAGGGGGAAATGGAGAGAGGGCAACTGAGGCAGTTACAGACAGTTGGGTTGCTTCAATATAGATATTTAAAAAAAAAAGCTGTTAACTGGTTTAGTTTTTACTAGTTTCACTCTTCCCATCTGTCCAAACAAAATGAAACTCCAATCCGGCGTGGTTTTAGGATCAT
Organism: Poromitra crassiceps; assembly: GCF_964638095.1. Taxonomy (NCBI): domain Eukaryota; kingdom Metazoa; phylum Chordata; class Actinopteri; order Beryciformes; family Melamphaidae; genus Poromitra; species Poromitra crassiceps. The sequence goes on along the minus strand of NC_139628.1, from coordinate 55,851,983 downwards.
GTGACAGACAGGGACTGGTGTCAGGCCAAGGTCATTCCCCCCCCCCCCCCCCCACCTCATGATTTTTTATCCTATTTTTATTCCCCATTAGTGCTCATCTTAATTTATTTATCCTGGTTGCTGCTCCACCCTCTGCTGATCTGGAGAGCCCCGAAACTGGCTCCATGCTTCCTCCGAGACACGGGCAGTTGCCAGCCGCTTCTTTTCACCTGACAGGGGAAGCTTCACCAGTAGGACATAGCACGTGGGAGGATCACGCTATTCCAACGAGTCCCCCCCCCTCCTTTTTTACGACCAGGATATTGCGTGTTTTTGGTGAGGGGTTCCTGTATGAAGGAAACCCCCAGGGGGCACGGGAAGAACATGCAAACTCCACACAGAAAGACCCTTTTGACGGCTGGGCGGTTCTCTCATCATGTCACTCCCCTCTTCCCGTTCGCGACTCTTCTCGTCCCTGGCACCTCAATGGTGGAACGAGCTTCCACCTTCGTTCAGGACGGCCGAATCACTGCCGATCTTTCAGAAAAGACTAAAGACACACCTTTTCAGGCTCCATCTGGGCCCTTCTTGATCTAACTTCTTTCTCTCTGTTAAAAAAAAAAATAATAATAATAACCTTAACTTGTACCACTGTTCCTTCAGAAGTTGTAGTTATCATAGACTGTGTTACATAGTGGTTTGCTCTATTGCTGACAAAAATGTGTTATTGTAAGTCGTTTTGGATAAAAGCGTCTGCCAAATGACATAATGGGCGGTGGGCACTCGGCACGCATGGGAATCGAACTCAGGACCTTCTAGCTTTGAGGCGACACCGTGCCCCCCAAGGTCATTTTTTATAGATGATAAAAGTGCACATTGTAAACCTTCAAATGATGTCATACACTGAAATCTGAAAATAGTTGAAGATGCTTATTTGAACGAAGATAATATAGGAGAGGCCTACGACGCTCTGGATCAAAGTTAAAAACTTAAAAAAGAAGGTGCTCTTTGGAACTCAAAAGGGGAAAGTCCATATCAAATTTGAAAAAAAGTCCAAGGCAACTCTTCTTATGATTAAAAAGCCTTTATTCTATCATGGCTAGTTCAAATTCAAATTCAAATTATTGGTCCAAGGTCGAATTTGAACTAGCCATTATAGAATAAAGGCTTTTTAATCATAAGAAGAGTTGCCTTGGACTTAAAAAAAATAAAATAATAATTATAATGCTTATTTGAATGTTTGCACTCCTAATAGCAACATTCAGAGAAAAATAATGGCCCTGAAAGTTGAAGGTTGTTTGATTTCACATGGAGTTATTGCAGAGGGCACATGACCCTTTATCTGAATGTGCATGACATATGAACAGACAAACAAAAACTGTTGAACTATTGGCTGAAAATTATCTGACACATTGAAAGTATTTTAATTGTCTCATTATGAGAATGTTCTGCGCATTGATGAGCCAAAGCAAATATCCAAAGTGACTGAGGTGATTTGAACTGCACCCTGACCCAGGATTACATCAGTATCTTAACGATGCTGTGATACAGGTACTGATCTTAACAATGCTGTGATACAGGTACTGATCTTAACGATGCTGTGATACAGGTACTGATCTTAACGATGCTGTGATACAGGTACTGATCTTAACGATGCTGTGATACAGGTACTGATCTTAACGATGCTGTGATACAGGTACTGATCTTAACGATGCTGTGATACAGGTACTGATCTTAACGATGCTGTGATACAGGTACTGATCTTAACGATGCTGTGATACAGGTACTGATCTTAACGATGCTGTGATACAGGTACTGATCTTAACGATGCTGTGATACAGGTACTGATCTTAACGATGCTGTGATACAGGTACTGATCTTAACGATGCTGTGATACAGGTACTGATCTTAACGATGCTGTGATACAGGTACTGATCTTAACGATGCTGTGATACAGGTACTGATCTTAACGATGCTGTGATACAGGTACTGATCTTAATGATGCTGTGATACAGGTACTGATCTTAACGATGCTGTGATACAGGTACTGATCTTAACAATGCTGTGATACAGGTACTGATCTTAACAATGCTGTGATACAGGTACTGATCTTAACGATGCTGTGATACAGGTACTGATCTTAACGATGCTGTGATACAGGTACTGATCTTAACGATGCTGTGATACAGGTACTTATCTTAACGATGCTGTGATACAGGTACTGATCTTAACGATGCTGTGATACAGGTACTGATCTTAACGATGCTGTGATACAGGTACTGATCTTAACGATGCTGTGATACAGGTACTGATCTTAATGATGCTGTGATACAGGTACTGATCTTAACGATGCTGTGATACAGGTACTGATCTTAACGATGCTGTGATACAGGTACTGAGTATATCGAGGGCTTGGAGCCGACCAACATACGCACAACATTTAACATACCAACATACACACAGCATTTAACATACCGACAAGAATGAACTTTCTTCTCAAATCATTATTTGTTATGTAATTAATGCCATCTAGAGGGTTGTTAGGTTATTAGGAAAGTTACAGTTAATTAAATTATGTGTGAGACTTTCATAAATCACACAAAAACAGTGTTATATTTGATGCTTTCCTTTAGTAGCATCTGGCTTCACAGACACACAGTCACACACAGGCCCCTGAACTGAACAGGTATAATGGAGTAATAGGGGATGTTGGGCTCTATTCTCCCACAGGCCATCGGCGCTATTACGGGCCTTAACCGCAAAAAAACGTGCCTTGCGCCTGTTTCGGCAAGATAGCAATAGGCTTTAGGCTGCCAAATGCGCTTTAGGCCGAATGGGCGTGGCGCAGTCCCAAAGTGGGCGTGTCGGCGCTAAATACCAGCCTAGTCATATCTTGGGAGCTGGCCTACATTTAGCGCTTTGCGCTTTTCAAAAGCAGGCCTATTCTTTGCCTTCACTGCTTCTTCTCTGTCACCCTTCTCTCTCTCTCTCTCTGAGTTCCCAGCATGCATTGTGTTTCTTCATTTCGCTACTAAATAGCCACCAAATGAGCCAAAATAGATATAAAAGGTAGTTCTAAATTAATGTGTAATGGTAACACAGCCTGCCATTGTCAACATTTCAATATTGGACCAAATAAAACCTCGAAATGAAAACACCACCCTATGTGAAACATATATGTCCTCCTGGGCATATATATACCCCTTGTCGAGTTAACGTGATTTAGAGAAGTAACAGCGGAACGCGCTTCGGAACGCGCTTCTAATGGCATCTGCTATACTGTGATGTCCGTCCAATAACTTGGCCCTATTTCACATTTAGTTTTACAATAAAAACACATTTATGCAATGACTTGACATAATGTAGGGTATATTTATGTGCATCATCCTTCCTGCAGCAGGCGAGAGAAAATGATATCTTTCTGGACAAACTTTCACCAATCTAATAGGCTATATTTTTCTAGCTGATGCATAGAACATTATTTTCACTTTGATCTTGCTATAGTGTAGCGTATTTACATGCTTGCAGTATTGAAACTGCAGTTAGATTGGTTTGAGAAGCATAATAATATGGAATAATAGCCTATAATGCAGACAGACAGGCTGGATGAAGGGAGGGGGGGGGGGGGGGGGGGGGGCAGAGCGTTTGGCTTTCGTCTGGTTTTGCGGGATCACTGGAATTGGAGCTAAAAAGGCAAGCGTGCGATTCGTTTATTGCACTTATCCAATGAGCATGACGGTGCATAATTTTACGCCTAAAAGGCGTGGTTGTAATGCTTTGGGCTGCATCTAGCGCCAGCACAACGATATCAAGTGCGCCTTTCCACGCCCACTGCTTTGATCTGCGCCTGCCGCTCGGCCTAGAAACTGCGCCGATGCAACGATAGGGGCCTATGTGCCTTGCTCAAGGTTCACAGAAGTCATTGAAGGAGAGGAGAGGATCACATGGGGTTCAAACCTTCCTTTCACATTAGAGCTGGGTATTCAATACCTAGTTTAAAGTATCAACCAAAATAACTCAAGTATCAAAACTTCTCCAATCAACTAATACCTGCATTTGATCAATTTTGTACACAGATCTAGAGAAAAGGATGACTATTTGTATGGTTTTGCTCACAGCCAATCACCACAAGCATTCCTCGATTTAATGTGACGAGTGATTGGCCGGGCGGCCGGGCCCACTACCGCAGCAGTGGGCCCGCAGCTAACTATTTGTATATATCAATACAGTATAAAATCAATACAGTATAAAAACACTACTGACAGCTTGCTGAATAAATTCAATGTTTATTGTTGCATAAACTGGTAAAAGACCAAGCTTTAAAAGATACAATATGAAGTCTAAATAAAGTACTTATCTATCTATACAGTTTTAAAAGAACATGGTTAAAATCAAAATGTTCTCATTGAAATCAGTTCATTACATTACAAAAAAAAATCAATTCTGGACAACTTTCACACCTATAATATAATAATACTAATAAGATACTGACTTAAAGCTGCACTAGGAAATATGTTTATGTACAAAATAATCCACCCTGCAAGAGAACACAGTGTCCCATCAGATCTAATGGAGATCCAGCAGATTCTCTCTATTTGTCCAAATGATGTTCTGCTGGCAGGTCTGATACTTCTCACCTACAGGAAGTGATGAAGCCAAACTAAAGAGTTAAATACAAACTGTCAGCTGATCAGCAGGAAGCAACACAGCCTGAGTGCTGCTTTCAAAATAATGTGACTAAATAATTATATAAAATATATAGACAGTATATAGATATGCATAAACTCTTAGAATGAATAAACTAAAATAATGTGACTAAATAATTATATAAAATATATAGACAGTATATAGATATGCATAAACTCTTAGAATGACTAAACTAAAATAATGTGACTAAATCATTATATAAAATATATAGACAGTATATAGATATGCATAAACTCTTAGAATGAATAAACTAAAATAATGTGACTAAATAATTTTATAAAATATATAGACAGTATATAGATATGCATAAACTCTTAGAATGAATAAACTAAAATAATGTGACTAAATAATTATATAAAATATATAGACAGTATATAGATATGCATAAACTCTTAGAATGACTAAACTAAAATAATGTGACTAAATCATTATATAAAATATATAGACAGTATATAGATATGCATAAACTCTTAGAATGAATAAACTAAAATAATGTGACTAAATAATTATATAAAATATATAGACAGTATATAGATATGCATAAACTCTTAGAATGAATAAACTAAAATAATGTGACAAAATAATTATATAAAATATATAGACAGTATATAGATATGCATAAACTCTTACAATGACTAAACTAAAATAATGTGACTAAATAATTATATAAAATATATAGACAGTATATAGATATGCATAAACTCTTAGAATGACTAAACTAAAATAATGTGACTAAATAATTATATAAAATATATAGACAGTATAGATATGCATAAACTCTTACAAAGACTAAACTAAAATAATGTGACTAAATAATTATATAAAATATATAGACAGTATAGATATGCATACACTATTAATAAAGCCAAACTAAAGAGTTAAATACAAACTGTGACTAATAATGTGACTGAATAATTATAATGTGACTAAATAATGTGACTAAATAATTATATAAAATAGACAGTATATAGACATGCATAAACTATTAATAAAGAATGGAGAGAAATGTCAGTTTGTGTTGGGAACAACAAAGTTCATTCACCTCCATCAGCTGTCTGTATAAAATGATCAAATACATTCTGTACAAAACAATATACATTTTTCTCTGCCTTCCACACAATGCATGCTGGGACAAGCTGATCCAGCCCTGACTCTGAATAGCAATAAGCAGGTATAGAAAATACATGTGCGATGTTTGAGTAGCAGAGATGCACACAATTATATGCACACATCTGTACACTTTAAATGAAATGTTGTGTGATGGAAGTAAGAATGTGTGTTTTCTTGTACTCCATCATGTCTCTCTTGTTGTTGTCTGATGCACTTCTCTTTATGGACCTGCAACACATGATTGTAAATGTACAGCTGCTGTCTGACATGTTACATTCAACTGTAACACATTTAATGATCTGTAGAACATTAAAACAAAACATGAATACGTTATGAAATTAGCTATAATTTTACCATGGGCAGTTCCCAGTTTGAGAATAACCAGTATCTTCAGTTCTCATAGGAGTTGATGCTGTGAATGGAGAATAAACATTAATTAAATAGACACATAAATGGATGTGAACAGACCCACAACTCTTTGATGCTCCTTTAGTTCAGTAAATGACAGTAGCTTGAAAAGGCCAGTAGGCTCTGCTTTACACTGACAATGTACTGGTGTAGATTTGCCCTCATTAAAGCTATAACAGCATGGTGATGCCCAAACTACTCATACATACAGCAGTTAGCAATGCATGTACACCGTCTGAATAGTTTTAGCAGTAGTATAGATACAGAACAATAAAACACCAGAGAAAATGCTAATGACTAACTAGCTCTCTGGTTAGCAGAAGAGTTTGCATTGAAATTAATAAAACAGGAGGAGATGTCTGAGAGCTGCAGCATGTTGCACAGTACAAACCACAGCACACACAGGTGTCTGTAAACCTGAGAGCTGCAGCATGTTGCACAGTACAAACCACAGCACACACAGGTGTCTGTAAACCTGAGAGCTGCAGCATGTTGCACAGTACAAACCACAGCACACACAGGTGTCTGTAAACCTGAGAGCTGCAGCATGTTGCACAGTACAAACCCCAGCACACACAGGTGTCTGTAAACCTGGACACACGTCACATATAATAATATAACTCTCCAGTACAGAAGAGACACTTCAAGGCTCATTAAGCAGACTAGATAGAGACAGGCTGATTTAAACTGTGCTGTTTGATCTCAACAGTTAAAAGTGATATTCGCATCATTTAATAATTGTAACTATAGAGACAGAGAAGAAACAGTTAAGCTGAGTCATTGCTTGTCAGCATGAGTGGAAACAACCGTTTCACAGTTTGTCTTTAACACGTACAGTAAAGGAGAACTGTTGCTGTGATGGCAGAATGTAGTCAGTGTTGTAACCACATTGATGTCAGAGCTCATGTGTGGACACACAGCAGCTAGCAGGTGTCATATAGTGCATAGTGCACCCAGAGTGTTGGAGAAGTTGCAGAAACAAGTTCACAATGCAAATGCAACGTAAACATCACAAAACATATTGTTAATATAATATTTTAATTCTTTTTTTTAACATTGCTATCACTGGTGCTGTCAACTCATTTGTGTGAGAAAATGAGAAAAAGCAAGAAAATCAACCAATAATTCTGTTTGATTTCACATCATGGACACCATGGCATCATTAGGCCTGGGCATTGGGAGGCTTTTAATTATTAATATTTTTTTGAAAAATTCCCCAGATCTATTCATGTGTCATTCATGCTTTAAAGCCCTCAAAAAGGTCATGATATATAGTTGATCAGAAAAATGGAACAATTTGTAACCTATATAGAATATATATATAGAAGGAAGAGACTTCACTCTCATCATCACAGCGTTCACATTTTGCATTGGGGCTAGACTTTGGGGACAGTTGTATTGAAGTGAATGGGGCAGGCATGGAAAGTCCCACTATCAACCATCATACAGTGTCTGTGTTGTTTCACCTTTGATTGAAAAATGTTTCCACAGATTGCAAAATCGAATGCTGTGATGTGATGTGATGTGATGTGATGTCTTTTCCTTCTTTATAGGTTCCTTGTCTGTTTGTCTAATGGTCAAGGCTAATGGTGAAGTTGAACAATTCATGAATTTGCTATGGGGGCTGCCTGGAACCCTCTCAAGGACCCCTGGTGGTCACTTTGAGAACCACTGATGTAGTTTTTCAGTATTCATCTCAAATTGCTCAGAGATTGTGCAATTGTCTGTTGACAGGAGGGGGGGGGGGGGTCCCGTGGGGACCTCCCTAAAGAGGGCTGGGCTAAGCCCCCAATGTCTTCAGACCCTAGAAACGCCCCTGATGGACACAATGGATACACATATCAACAGACAAACACAATTTAAACTATTGGCTGAAACATTTAATTGTCTCATTATTAGAATGATCTGAACATTGATGAGCCAAAGCAAACAGCCAAAGTGACTGAGGTTATTTGAACTGCAGCCTGACTCAGGATTACATCTGTATCATCAGTAATGATGCTGTGATACAGTTTCAGTGAAGAGTTTGTGTCAGTGAGCCAGCAGGCTGAAGGTTAGAGAGGATCATTATACCTAGTTTGTGTCAGTGAGCCAGCAGGCTGAAGGTTAGAGAGGATCATTATAACTAGTTTGTGTCAGTGAGCCAGCAGGCTGAAGGTTAGGGAGGATCATTATAACTAGTTTGTGTCAGTGAGCCAGCAGGCTGAAGGTTAGGGAGGATCATTATAACTAGTTTGTGTCAGTGAGCCAGCAGGCTGAAGGTTAGAGAGGATCATTATAACTAGTTTGTGTCAGTGAGCCAGAAGGCTGAAGGTTAGAGAGGATCATTATAACTAGTTTGTGTCAGTGAGCCAGCAGGCTGAAGGTTAGAGAGGATCATTATAACTAGTTTGTGTCAGTGAGCCAGCAGGCTGAAGGTTAGAGAGGATCATTATAACTAGTTTGTGTCAGTGAGCCAGAAGGCTGAAGGTTAGAGAGGATCATTATAACTAGTTTGTGTCAGTGAGCCAGCAGGCTGAAGGTTAGAGAGGATCATTATAACTAGTTTGTGTCAGTGAGCCAGCAGGCTGAAGGTTAGGGAGGATCATTATAACTAGTTTGTGTCAGTGAGCCAGCAGGCTGAAGGTTAGAGAGGATCAGTTTCAGTGAAGAGTTTGTGTCAGTGAGCCAGCAGGCTGAAGGTTAGAGAAGTATAACTGTACCTGTGGTTGATATCATTTTCATAGTCAGAGCTCTCTGCTGGATCAGCATACTCCCCTGTTGAAGTTGATCAGATTATTAAAACAAATCACACGTGTTTTTTTAGGTACATTTAGGCATTGCTGGCTGTTCTGTATTAATTTCATGTTTATAATTTGTGTACTCACCATTCTCATCAACATGTCTGAGCTCAATCGAGGAAAAGGTGATGTCACCGGATCCACCTGCAGCTCCGCCTGAAATATAGATTTCCACTGGAATTTAAATCAGTCAGTTACTCCCCTTCATTTGTGTGATTCTACCATTTCAAACTGCTGCATGTTAATAATAAAGTAAATACTGTACCATTTCCATGGGCTTCAGGGGCGTTGATAGTTTGATAGACATCAGCATCAACTACAGGTCAGTACAAATAAAAGTCTAAGTCAAATAAATCACTCTTATCCCATAATACCAACTTACACCTCATCTCTTCTAACATACGTCTTGCTCAAATAAAGTATGTTCAGTGCAGATCATTTTAGAGACAGATCTAAGCAAAGCTATATCATTTTGATTCATATTAGAGTCTTGGATTGTTTTGTCCATGTTAGTATCACATTTAGCTTTCTATTGGTTATAAAGTGATTGTTATTAGTGTAATATTAAGTTGTGAAGAACAGTCATGATTAGTTAGAAGACTGACCATGGAGAAGAGTGCCATATGCATTGTCTTGATCATCTCTCTGGTCTGTAGTGGAGCTCTGGTTGTTGCTCTGAGGCTGGATGGGTCTAATAAATGTAGTAAATATAGTAAATAACATGGAAGTTACCACTGTTATGGTTAAGATGAGAGAATTGGTGCTGTACTGTAGGCTGCTTACCTGCTAGATGGATCTGTAAAAAGCACATTTGTTATTAAATAGTCGCTTCACAAATTGTTCCTCTGCTATTCAGTGTTAATCATAAAGTCAATACTGTACCATTTCCACGGTCTGCAGAGGGGTTGATAGTTTGATAGACATCAGCATCACCTGGAGGTCAGTACAAAATAAAGACAAGGTCAAATGAATCACTCCATGACACCAACTTAAACCTCATCTCTTCTAACACTTGTTCAAATAGACAATGTTCAGTAGGATATCATTTTAAAAAGATAGATGTATGCAAAGCTATGCCATTTTGATTCTTATTCAAGCCTTGGATTGTTTTGTAGATGTTAGGACCACATTTTGGTTGTCAAGAATTGCCTGACTGATTGTCTAATTTACCAATAGGTCAACAACAAAAATGCAATCTTTATGGCTTGTTCTTTGAAGACACACTTTCTATTGATTAGTAAGTAGTTGTTATAAATGTTAGTGTAATATTAGTTGTGAAGAACAGTCATGATGGTTAGAAGACTGACCATGGAGAAGAGTGCCGTATGCATTGTCTTGATCTCTCTGGTTTGTAGTGGAGCTCTGGTTGGTGCTCTGAGACTGGATGGGTCTAATAAATGTAGTAAATATAGTAAATAACATGGAAGTTATGACTGTTATGGTTAAGATGAGAGAATCTGTGCTGTACTTACCTGCCACAACATGGACCTGTGGAAAACACATGTGTTGTTATATAGTGTTGCTTTACAAACGGCTCCTCTGTTATTCAGTGTCATGACATGAGGCAGAGTTGCTCAGCGATTTAATACATTTAAATCAATGATATAATTATTATTATTATACAGTATAATTATATCATGATTATATCATAATTGAATAGTCAGAGTGTAATCACTCTAATATGCAGGAGAAAGTCTCACCCTTGGACTTTCTGCAGATGAGCCACAGCAGCAGCAGGAGGATGATCAGTAACATGACAGCAACCAGTCCAATGATCAACCACACAGGAAATGAAGAGCTTGCAGGCCTGGACACTGCAACTAGAACTAGAGAGGTATTATTAATAAACACACATGTGTTGTCACTAGTATATGAATACTGACTTATTTTAAAGTAGCAACAGATATTGTTTGTCACGTCTACATCTGACATTGAAAGCAGGAATAAACCCTAATGACTATTACCCTAACTAGAAATCTCGCCCGCAGCTCGGCTGCTGCGTGGCCTCGCCTGCTCTATTGGTATGCGCAGCGCACAATTGCTCAACTTCACATCACTGATCACAGTGCTCGAGTGACGTCACTCAGCGCACAATTGCGGGAGGGAGGATATCTACTCGTTCCATCTCTGATTGTAACACAGTTGATGAAAACAACTCAGAACTCAGAAGAAGCCATTTTAATATGACTCACGTTTTACTGCCATCCAGCTCTGTGGTGATTCTGTTCCAGAGTGTTTACACTTGTAGAAGCCTTGGTGTGACTGAGACACAGCATGGATAGTCATCTCCCCTCTGGTGTCATTTTGGATCAGTTGGTCATTTTGATAGAAATCCACATTAGAAAGTAATGATTCTGTTCTGGATTTACAGCCAAGAGTGACAGAATCTCCCTCAGTCACAGGATGAACAGGACTCAGCAGGAGAAGATCTCCAGCTGTGAAAGAGTTAATTAAATATGAAGAGTTTAAATCTAAATACAATCCACACTTCAAGTAGGACACTTAATGCTACAAAACATCACTGGCTATAAAATTCAGTATGCAAGTTATAAGCTACATTAAGACCATTACTGAAAGATTTCTTAATGAATACAGCATGTAACACTTTGAAAACATGTCCACATGTTAGGATTTTGCCAGGAAAATATAATGAAATGTTGAATGACTTAATGTAATGTAAAAAAACATACAGTGTCCAGTGATGTTGACTGCGTTGCTGAACTCTCCTGATCCAGACTCACACCAGTACACTGCACTACTAGACACTACGCTGTTGATGTTGCATTTGGATCCAGTCATTGAGCCCCAGTTAGATGAACAGTGTGACAGGTCTCCTCTCTCAGTAAACCTCTTCACTGTCCACTCAGTAGAGTTTCCCTCACAGCTCAGAGAGACAGACTCAGAGGAGAAGTGCTGCGTTCTGTTGGGACTCACTGTGACAGAAGCTGATGAGCCTCCATCTGAAAGACAAAACACAATCAGAGGTCAAACACTTGTCACTCATCTTTATGAGCTGTCTACTTTGAAATGCAAAATAAGCTGTTATAAGAAACACACTCACCTCCAGACCAGATAAACTTAGGTTTGCTGTTTTCAGTGTAAAACACAGGTTCTCCTCTCTCAGCTCTACACATATATCCTCCTGTGTGTGTGGGTCCATGAAGGATGTAGGAACCCTCTGCAGTGCCATCGTTGCTACCAGGCAGCAGCTCATAGTTGTAGGAGTTGTCTGATAGTTTGGGAACAGCCTTGTACCAGTAGAACCTCCATCCTGCAGATGAAGCTTCAACCTCACAGCTCAGATTTACTGAGACTCCATGACTCAGCCACTCAGGAGAGACTGTGAGGACAGGTGTGGGTGTAGCTGTTGGAAAGAAGTTGTATCAGAATTACAACATGACATGATGTTTAACTTATAGTTAGACTTGGCAGTGCAATGCTTGGACACTGTCTCAACAAGAAAATTAGGTTTTACTTTATGCTGCCTCCAGTATAAGTATAAGTAATATAATATTATTAACATGTTACTGTAATGAATCCTTGACATGTTCAGTATGAATGAAAGATGATGTGACTTACATGATACTGTCAGTTTGACAGCACTGCTCCACTCTGTTGAAGACTGCTGTCCACTCCTCTGTCTGCCCTTACACTCATAGTCTCCACTGTGGCTTAAATAAGCAAAGTTAATCCTGTATTCATTTTGTTTTGGAGGTTTGTATCTGTTGGATGTTTTCCATTCATACTCCCAGTCAGTGTCTCCTCCTCCCTGGATCTCACATGTGAGAGTGATTCTCTCTCCCCAGTATATCTGAGGCCAGTTGGGTTGCAGGGTCACTACAGGCCTGTTTCCAACTGTTCATATCAAGAATCCACAATTATGATACAAATAGAAATATAAAATGAACAGAACAAATGTAATAATAGCTTTCTTAATACTACTGTAATCATGAATTCATGTTGTATTCCAAAACAAGACTACAGGTCACTCCCCCTCTCCTCTCTCTTGCTCCTGTGTGTGTGTGTGTGTGTGTGTGTGTGTGTGTGTGTGTGTGTGTGTGTGTGTGTGTGTGTGTGTGTGTGTGTGTGTGTGTGTGTGTGTGTGTGTGTGTGTGTGTGTGAGCATTCTGCTACTCATGTTGCAACTGGTTTGTACTACAGAGCTGCCTTCCTTCCTTCACACAAAGCCTTGTAGACTGGTTGGTTCGTCCAGCAACAAACTCACCTAGTTTGGTGATAGTGATGACATCACTGTCCTGTGTGAAGTAAACCAGGTCTCCTCTCCCTCCTCTGCACATGTAGACTCCTCCCTCGAAGACATTCATAGCGCTGTTTAGAACGACTGCACCATCCTGCATGATCAGTGTGTAAGAGCCTGTGGTTTGTCTGAACCAGTAGTATTTCCAGCCAGAGCCCGCCACAGAGCAGGTCAGCGTCACACTGCCCCCTACTGGTATGACTCTTGTGTCAGCACTCAGTGTGGCCTTTGGTTTAACTGCTGTTTGGTTTAGAAGAAAAACATTTGACATGTAAATTCACTATATTAAGACAAACACAGCTATTCATTATGCACTCAATTTAGGCTTAGGTTGTGCTGTTAAAATTAGAGTGAAACAAATATTTGTTTTGTTATTTTCAACTGTCGTCCCTGGCCTGCGGCAAGATGTCATAAGCCATCTCATTAACTTATCTTATTTATTCTGATCTGATTTATTCTGATTCTGATTTATCATTACTAAATTACTCAATGAGTCGAATTTGATGACTCATCCTTTTTTTTTTTATCACAGACCACACTGATTGCCTCAAAGGGGGCATTAGGTAAACAGAGCTTCAGTGTGTGGCACACACTGTGTGGACCTTCCTTTTTTCCTTATTTCCACACAAGAAGAAACCACAAGGTGACTATTTGTTCCTGATTGGTCCTGAGGGGACTGCATTATTCATGAGGGACAACATGTTTACTATTGTCTTGTTTAGACGTGTAGATAGATGAAAACATGTGTCTTCATGTGACATAGTGACATATTTATTATGAATGAAAGATGATCTGACTTACATGATACTGTCAATGTGGTGGAGTGACTCCACTCAGTAGAAGAATATAGGTCACTTCTCTGTGTGGCCTTACATGAGTAGTCTCCACTGTCAGACACATAAGCTCTGTCAATCTGATAATCAGCTTGTTTCACAGGTTTGTTTGAGCTGCTTGTTCTCCATTCATACTCCCAGTCAGTGTCTCCACCTCCCTGGATCTCACATCTGAGAGTGATGCTCTCTCCTCTGTATATCTGAGGCCAGTTGGGTTGCAGAGTCACAACAGGCCTGTTTGCAACTGTTCACACCAAAAATACACAATTAGGATACAAATAGAAATATAAAGTCAACAGAACACATTTTGTATTCATGTTGAATGCATGTTGTTTTATTCCAAAAACAGACTCACCAAGTTTGGTTATAGTGATGACATCACTGTCATGTGTGGAGTAAACCAGGTCTCCTCTCCCTCCTCTGCAGCTGTAGACTCCTCCCTCTGAGACTGAGATAGCTGTGGTTAGGATGGCTGCACCATCCTGCATGATCAGTGTGGGAGAGCCTGTGGTTTGTCTGAACCAGTAGTATTTCCAGTCAGAAGAGCCATCCACAGAGCAGGTCAGCGTCACTCTGCCCCCTACTGGTATGGCTGTTGTGTCAGCACTCAGTTTGGCCTTTGGTGAAACTGTTGTTTGGTTTAGAAGGAAAACATTTTACAAGTAAAGACTTGATGACAAACACAGCATGTGTGTATCTATATATGTATATATATGTGTCACCACTTTGACTACACCAGACATGGCAAACCAAGTTTTTCACTTGCACTCAAGTCGCATGATGTACAAAATGACTTCAGACTCAACTCAAAATCTTAGAATTTTAAAACTACACTGTCCAAATAAATAATTCATTACATAAAGTAAGTTAAATATTTTCTTAATGTGAACATTTTCAAAATCTTATTTGTGTGACAAACATTTGGGTGGGGTGGGGCTGTGGCTTTACAAAACTGAAATCTTCCTTTCACTTAAAGGGCTCTGGTATTCATTCTGTGTAGTCATTTTAAAGCCCAGTTCACACCAATGATTCACAATGCAACAAAACTGTCCTAGAACACATTTGCAGCCGTCTGAACAGACCCATCTCATCTCGACTCCAAGGTAGCAGAGCTGCAGAGGATTGCAAACAGCTGCAAGTTTCAATTTGTTGGGTTATGAATCGTTGGTTTGAAGTTGAACTGGGCTTAAAATGATACCCAGGCCTAATGGCATCAGCTGCAGTGCTGTTTTCAACAGCATTTGGCTACAAAGATGTTCAATCTTTAAACAGCTGAGCTTACATTGTGAGTATGATGCATTAATTGATCCTGTGCTGCACATTCTCATTCCGATTGAATGCTATTGAATGTCTAACATCGAATAATTAATATACCGATTTTTCCTCTTTTGAATTTCCATCAAATTAATGATGAGCCGACTTTATCAGTCAGCACAGCATCTGTTCTCCCAACACAAACACATACAGCACTACACTGTTAGAACAACACAAACACATACAGCACTACACTGTTAGAACAACACAAACACATACAGCACTACACTATTAGACCAACACAAACACATACAGCACTACACTATTAGAACAACACAAACACATACAGCACTACACTGTTAGAACAACACAAACACATACAGCACTACACTATTAGAACAACACAAACACATACAGCACTACACTATTAGAACAACACAAACACATACAGCACTACACTGTTAGAACAACACAAACACATACAGCACTACACTATTAGAACAACACAAACACATACAGCACTACACTATTAGAACAACACAAACACATACATCACTACACTATTATAACAACACAAACACATACATCACTACACTATTAGAACAACACAAACACATACAGCACTACACTATTAGAACAACACAAACACATACAGCACTACACTATTAGAACAACACAAACACACACAGCACTACACTGTTAGAACAACACAAACACATACAGCACTACACTATTAGAACAACACAAACACATACAGCACTACACTATTAGAACAACACAAACACATACAGCACTACACTATTAGAACAACACAAACACATACAGCACTACACTATAAGAACAACACAAACACATACAGCACTACACTATTAGAACAACACAAACACATACAGCACTACACTATTAGAACAACACAAACACATACAGCACTACACTATTATAACAACACAAACACATACAGCACTACACTATAAGAACAACACAAACACATACAGCACTACACTATTAGAACAACACAAACACATACAGCACTACACTATTAGAACAACACAAACACATACATCACTACACTATTATAACAACACAAACACATACATCACTACACTATTAGAACAACACAAACACATACAGCACTACACTATTAGAACAACACAAACACATACAGCACTACACTATTAGAACAACACAAACACACACAGCACTACACTGTTAGAACAACACAAACACATACAGCACTACACTATTAGAACAACACAAACACATACAGCACTACACTATTAGAACAACACAAACACATACAGCACTACACTATTAGAACAACACAAACACATACAGCACTACACTATAAGAACAACACAAACACATACAGCACTACACTATTAGAACAACACAAACACAAACAGCACTACACTATTAGAACAACACAAACACATACAGCACTACACTATTAGAACAACACAAACACATACAGCACTACACTATTAGAACAACACAAACACATACAGCACTACACTGTTAGAAGAAGGAAAGAAATCCTGTGAATATCTTTGTTTTGAACTATATACGATGTGACAAACTTAGTCATAAGTTGTGCAGAAACATACAGTGATATGATACAGTATGTATGCAAAATGTTCACATAGGAAGAGGAAGCCATACATAACAATAGAGTAGAGATTAATCTTGAGTGAATGAATAGAGAAAGAGAATACTAAACACACATTTTCAGTTGAAGAGTGGTAGCCTATATAATAGGTCTACAGCTAGCAACTCTAGTCAGCATTGAGGGGTCTGAATCTAAAATAAATCATATACTATACAGATTCAAATCATAATTACATTTACACATCATACAAGCATAGTACCAAACAGGTTATATAATGTAACTCCATGGGTTGAACCACATCCTTAATGACTCATAAATAAGTGCTATAGAAGGTAAACAAGATGGTAGTGATAAGTTTGATGACTTACCTGATACAGTCAGAGTGACTTTATTACTCTTCCTTTCTTTACGGTTTGGGTCACGTATGAGATAACCAATACACTGATATTCACCACTGTGCCCTGTTTCTATAGGTTGTATTGTGTGGTGTTTAGACTCAGAGTAGCGGAACAACTCTTGATCATCCTTGTTGATTCTGTAATACCAGTCAGTGTCCTCTCCTTCCTTCATGTCACATATGAAGGTAACAGACTCTCCAGCAAATACATGGGACGGGTCGGGTTCAAGGGTCAGCTCAGCATCTGTTCTCCCAACACAAACACATACAGCACTACACTATTAGAACAACACAAACACATACAGCACTACACTATTAGAACAACACAAACACATACAGCACTACACTATAAGAAGTTACACTAAATACTGTAAATATCTTTGTTTTGAGCGATATACAATGTGACAAACTTATAGTCACAAGTTGTGCAGAAACATACAGTGAAATATGAAAAAATGTAGGAAGGAGAAGCAATAAAGAATAACAGGTGGAAATTCATCATGAGTGAATGAATAGATAAAGAGAATATAGAAAGTTCTGTCATCACCTTCAGCATGTCCTTGGTAGAGGAGTGTACTCATCACTAAAATAAAGATTAAAACCTCATCAGACACTATCAAACTGTCAAAATAACAATCAACAAAGTTCAAACAGCTCGACTTTCATCAATAAATATAAACATATTGATTACAGCCACCAGACTGTGCTCTATTCAAACTGTCAGTGACAAAGACATGAGACAAACCACTGATGCTGTGTTCTGTTCACCACAACATTGTCATTATTCTGCAGCATTGGAAGACAGAAAGTCAGTATGTTGTACTCACAGAATAACAGGAGCCCAGCACAGAGCCAGGTGCACCCCATCCTCACATCCAGCTCAGCTCCACTCTGTGTCTCTGCTTCTGACTGACTGTTCCACTTCCTACAGAGTGAGCTTATAACCTCTGTGCAGGAAGAGACAGAGAGCTGTCGTGAAGAAAGAATTCACACCTTGCCAGTGTGAGTTCTAACTTAGTTTAGACCATCGCTGTTTCCTTCCTCTTTATTGGAAGAGCTCACAAAACAATGTTTATTTTGACCGAGACATATTTTTAATATGTATGATTACAGGCGCAGAAAAGACATGTAATTGTTGCATAAGATACGTATACGTCATGACATCAGATCCTTGCATCAGTGTTTTAAATAAAGTGACATCAGAGGCTGACATGGTGAGGATTGGGGTTAAGCAGTGGCATTGTGTAAATCTTTCTTCAGATTTTTTATTTTTTCATAACTATTTCCTTTTCAAACAAATTGATGAACCACCCTTTGATTAACAGTATATGTTAAAAAAAAAAGATGGGGCTTCTTACCCTATTGTTTAAGAGCAGGCTTCACAGAGAATCACACATATTCACATAAGGACCTAGGCTGCACTGACCTGGTACAGTATATTGGAGTATTTACTCCTCAACAGCTTTTTACACATGGATGTAGATACACATGACAAGTATCTACATGCTGATGACATGGGCCTGTAGGAGTTTCATTAAGTCCTGCTTGTTGAACTGAACATGTATGTCTGATCTAACATTTATAAGCCAGCTGATGGCTCATAGCTGCTGCTGCCATGGATTTACATCATAGTACTACAGTAGACTAGAGGAATAACCTGCAGTGTATCAGTGTCAGCATCATAGTACTACAGTAGACTAGAGGAATAACCTGCAGTGGATCACAGTGTCAGCATCATAGTACTACAGTAGACTAGAGGAATAACCTGCAGTGTATCACAGTGTCAGTATCATAGTACTACAGTAGACTAGAGGAATAACCTGCAGTGTATCACAGTGTCAGCATCATAGTACTACAGTAGACTAGAGGAATAACCTGCAGTGTATCACAGTGTCAGTATCATAGTACTACAGTAGACTAGAGGAATAACCTGCAGTGTATCACAGTGTCAGCATCATAGTACTACAGTAGACTAGAGGAATAACCTGCAGTGTATCACAGTGTCAGCATCATAGTACTACAGTAGACTAGAGGAATAACCTGCAGTGTATCACAGTGTCAGTATCATAGTACTACAGTAGACTAGAGGAATAACCTGCAGTGTATCACAGTGTCAGTATCATAGTACTACAGTAGACTAGAGGAATAACCTGCAGTGTATCACAGTGTCAGTATCATAGTACTACAGTAGACTAGAGGAATAACCTGCAGTGTATCACAGTGTCAGCATCATAGTACTACAGTAGACTAGAGGAATAACCTGCAGTGTATCAGTGTCAGCATCATAGTACTACAGTAGACTAGAGGAATAACCTGCAGTGTATCACAGTGTCAGCATCATAGTACTACAGTAGACTAGAGGAATAACCTGCAGTGTATCACAGTGTCAGTATCATAGTACTACAGTAGACTAGAGGAATAACCTGCAGTGTATCACAGTGTCAGCATCATAGTACTACAGTAGACTAGAGGAATAACCTGCAGTGTATCACAGTGTCAGCATCATAGTACTACAGTAGACTAGAGGAATAACCTGCAGTGTATCACAGTGTCAGCATCATAGTACTACAGTAGACTAGATGAATAACCTGCAGTGTATCACAGTGTCAGTATCATAGTACTACAGTAGACTAGAGGAATAACCTGCAGTGTATCACAGTGTCAGCATCATAGTACTACAGTAGACTAGAGGAATAACCTACAGTGTATCACAGTGTCAGTATCATAGTACTACAGTAGACTAGAGGAATAACCTGCAGTGTATCACAGTGTCAGCATCATAGTACTACAGTAGACTAGAGGAATAACCTGCAGTGTATCACAGTGTCAGCATCATAGTACTACAGTAGACTAGAGGAATAACCTGCAGTGTATCAGTGTCAGCATCATAGTACTACAGTAGACTAGAGGAATAACCTGCAGTGTATCAGTGTCAGCATCATAGTACTACAGTAGACTAGAGGAATAACCTGCAGTGTATCACAGTGTCAGCATCATAGTACTACAGTAGACTAGAGGAATAACCTGCAGTGTATCACAGTGTCAGTATCATAGTACTACAGTAGACTAGAGGAATAACCTGCAGTGTATCACAGTGTCAGCATCATAGTACTACAGTAGACTAGAGGAATAACCTGCAGTGTATCACAGTGTCAGTATCATAGTACTACAGTAGACTAGAGGAATAACCTGCAGTGTATCACAGTGTCAGCATCATAGTACTACAGTAGACTAGAGGAATAACCTGCAGTGTATCACAGTGTCAGCATCATAGTACTACAGTAGACTAGAGGAATAACCTGCAGTGTATCACAGTGTCAGCATCATAGTACTACAGTAGACTAGAGGAATAACCTGCAGTGTATCACAGTGTCAGCATCATAGTACTACAGTAGACTAGAGGAATAACCTGCAGTGTATCACAGTGTCAGCATCATAGTACTACAGTAGACTAGAGGAATAACCTGCAGTGTATCACAGTGTCAGCATCATAGTACTACAGTAGACTAGAGGAATAACCTGCAGTGTATCACAGTGTCAGTATCATAGTACTACAGTAGACTAGAGGAATAACCTGCAGTGTATCACAGTGTCAGCATCATAGTACTACAGTAGACTAGAGGAATAACCTGCAGTGTATCACAGTGTCAGCATCATAGTACTACAGTAGACTAGATGAATAACCTGCAGTGTATCACAGTGTCAGCATCATAGTACTACAGTAGACTAGAGGAATAACCTGCAGTGTATCACAGTGTCAGTATCATAGTACTACAGTAGACTAGAGGAATAACCTGCAGTGTATCACAGTGTCAGTATCATAGTACTACAGTAGACTAGAGGAATAACCTGCACTTTATACCAGAATTACATCTGGTATAAAGTGGATTATGAGACAAAGGGCCCCTCAACACAGATACAGATACACCTCCTTACATTTACATTTGTTGAACTTTATACTTTATATCATTTATTTTATTATTGTGTGTGTGTGCGTGTGGGGTGGATGTTTGTGAATCAGTGTGAAACCAATGAGCAATAGATAGTATTGGATCAGCGTCATCACGGTCGCTGCGGCCATGTGGTTGACATAGCGTTCTCAACTAGTGACAGCTTACTGTATGTGAGAGCAGCCCTTATAGGAAGCTAGCCGCCGTTAGCGTTACCTCTATCGTTCCTGTTGTGTTAGGATGGTGGCCTGAGTTATACATGGCTGTAGTAATGACAGCAATAAAGTCCCTGTGGTTGTTTCTATGCTTTCTCTACCTAGTGGATGTGAGGATAGTTAGGAGAGACAGGTGAAACTTTCTGACAGCTCCTCACACCAAAGTCTGTTCACCTCATTGTTTCTTTTGTTTATTATTACAGGCATTAACGGCAGCATACAAACAACAACCCTGGGGTTTTTATTGCTGTCATCACCATCGCTATTTTGTAATAGAACAGAAAGACAATAAGGCCGTTACTAGCTGTCAGCTGCTGTGCGTGCAGGACGGCATGACCGCGGCCACCGTGATGATGCTGATGCAATAGCATCTATACAGAGAAACAAAGTGTTAAACAGGATGAGGTTTCATTGACGTATTGACGCATTATGACACCTCTCAGAGAAACACAGGCGTGTGATAAAGGAAGTGACCTGCTCTGGTTTCATACCAACATGTAACAAGTCAAGACAACCTTACATATATGTTATAGGATGAATGATATACATGACTAAGCCCTTTGACTATAGGGCTATAAGTGTTATAGGATGAATGATATACATGACTAAGCCCTTTGACTATAGGGCTATAAGTTAGTGACAACATCATGTAGTTCAGACTATCAGGCTCTGTCTCAGGGCCTCCTGAGCTTTGGGGCCTCTGGGCCTGTGCCCAGCTGACCTGTTCAGTTCTCCATCCATGGCTCTAATTAGAATGATGCTGTGATACAGTTTCAGTGAAAAGTTTGTGTCAGTGAGGCCATTTACACCTGGCGTTGACATGCGTTTTCTGCCATCAGATTGCAATCTGATGGCAGAAATGGTTGTCCTCTCAATCCGCATAAAGTTGCTGTATCACTGGCTTCCCATCTCGGCACGCATTCAATTCAAAAACCTGTGCCCAGGCAACCCATTTGCCTCCCTGCTTGGCACTCAGCATCAAAAGGGTTGGAATTGGGGGGTTAGATCACCATATGATTCCAAAGCGCGGCACTGCTGCCGCTCACCGCTCCCCCCCCAGGGGATGGGTCAAATGTGGAGAACAAATTTCACACAGGTGTGTGACTTTACCTTTACCTTTAAGGAACACAAAGGAGGGAGGAGAGGACCTGGGAGAAAGAAAATTAGGTGTGTGGAAGAGAGAGAGAGAGAGAGAGAGAGAGAGAGAGAGAGAGAGAGGGGGGAGAGAGAG
>NC_139628.1:55401755-55826755 GCF_964638095.1 Poromitra crassiceps | reverse complement strand
CCTTGGGCAAAAGGTTGCTTGCTGTGCCACATAGGCCGCAATGCATTTTAAAACAGTCATATAATTTCTTTAATAATTACTATGTAAACACTGAACACGCACAAATAACGATGAGACTCTCTTCTATCACCTGCAAAAAAAAGTTTATTGATCCCATTTTCCGTTCTTTAGTTATGAGCCGGAGAAGATAGCTTGATCGAACGAAAAACAGAGCTTTTTTTCTACGAGCTGAGATAATGAGCCTTTTGTGAAATTAAACATTTCAAGCACATCACTGACTCTGAAGCTAATTTTCTGATGTAGTCACACCTCAAAAATAATTTCCTTCAATAAAACAGTGAAGGCAAGGGAATTTTGTTTGGAAGAATAATATTTTTAGCTGAAACCAGCAGCGCTGGCGCCTGCATGCGCTGCTGGTTGCAGCTTCTTGCTGATCTTTTGCTGCTGGTGGGCATCGGATATTCTGGCTTGCGTTTGCCAACCCTGTCCTGCTGTCTGGGTCTGTGTTGTGTACTTGGCTCTGCGTGCCCACCTCCCCCCCTCCTCCTCCCCCCCCCCCGTTGTGGGAGGAGTGTCTCTCTGCTCTGCTGTTTTCTCTTGCCTGTGCTCAGCACTGAAAAAGTCAGCTAGATCCTGCTTTTTTACAGCCGCGTGTACCAGCTCCCATGCTTCGAGTTGAGAATAATAACAAATCCACGGCTGATCATGTGTTGCAGCGGACACGGAGGCTGTTGCAGCGGACATCGAGGTGCTCAATTGTGATAGCAGATTGGCTGCTGCAGGGGCACAGCTAAACGTTGCTTCAATGAAGCCGCTGCATACGGACGGATGCGATGCGATTTCCTTCCCCCCAATGACTTCTTCTGTGTGTTTCACTCCACTTTCTCTCATCTGGAGAGCGCTGTCGCCACCTAAGGGTTCTGTAAAATAGGTTAGACACATTCAATACCTCTGAATATTGTAAGAGGCGATGTAAGAGGCATAGATCGACACCCCCCCGTCAAAAAAAAAAAATCGAGTTATGACGCCATTTGGCGTCGCTGGCACTGTACGGTAAATTTCTAATGACGCCATATGGCGTCGCTGGCACTGAATGTGTTAATTGTCTCATTATGACAATGTTGCATTGACGAGCCAAAGCAAATATCCAAAGTGACTGAGGTGATTTGAACTGCACCCTGACTCAGGATTACATCAGTATCTTAATGATGCTGTGATACAGGTACTGATCTTAACGATGCTGTGATACAGGTACTGATCTTAACGATGCTGTGATACAGGTACTGATCTTAACGATGCTGTGATACAGGTACTGATCTTAACGATGCTGTGATACAGGTACTGATCTTAACGATGCTGTGATACAGGTACTGATCTTAACGATGCTGTGATACAGGTACTGATCTTAATGATGCTGTGATACAGGTACTGATCTTAACGATGCTGTGATACAGGTACTGATCTTAACGATGCTGTGATACAGGTAATGATCTTAACGATGCTGTGATACAGGTACTGATCTTAACGATGCTGTGATACAGGTACTGATCTTAACGATGCTGTGATACAGGTACTGATCTTAACGATGCTGTGATACAGGTACTGATCTTAACGATGCTGTGATACAGGTACTGATCTTAACGATGCTGTGATACAGGTACTGATCTTAACGATGCTGTGATACAGGTACTGATCTTAACGATGCTGTGATACAGGTACTGATCTTAACGATGCTGTGATACAGGTACTGATCTTAACGATGCTGTGATACAGGTACTGATCTTAACGATGCTGTGATACAGGTACTGATCTTAACGATGCTGTGATACAGGTACTGATCTTAACGATGCTGTGATACAGGTACTGATCTTAACGATGCTGTGATACAGGTACTGAGTATATCGAGGGCTTGGAGCCAAAGTAAGTGTGATTATAAATGATATCAACTGAGATGTCTCAGTGAGATCTTTTCTGTGCTAAAAGGACACAACTGAAATCATGACTAATAAGTTTTAATTCAACAAAATCAGAAAGCCCTAAGAGTAAAAGTAGGGTTTTTTTTGCTGCCAACAGGCTGTAACTGCACTTATGCCATTTCACCTTGCAAAGCCTCACTTTTGACACTGAACAAACCCTGTGATTCTAACAGCACTTAGATCAAATACATGCTGACTAAGTAATGCTAGCTTGGCAGCCTGATCACATCATTTTTATATTCATATAATTAATATTCAAGGTCAATATTAAATTACTCTAAGTATTAGATTGATATTCCCATGAAATACTTATAGGCCGATTCAAAATGTTATTAGATAGATAGATAGATAGATAGATAGAAAGATAGATAGATTGATTTCCTATTAGTTGAAATGTGTTTCCTGTACACACACATAGGCTACAACATTTGAAAACAACATAATGAAGAGGAATGTTAGGAGTGACCTGGTCAAGATGAGCTCTGATAAGACCGCTCGCTAAAGTTATTCATGTTCCATGTAGCTTACAATGTTAAAGGCCTTGGAGAAAGATGCTGAGCATTACTTCAACAAAGATATTGTTTTATATGTCAGTGTTGATTGAAGTGTAATAAACCCTCATCCATACCAACATACGCACAACATTTAACATACCAACATACACACAGCATTTAACATACCAACATACACACAGCATTTAACATACCGACAACAATTAACTTTCTTCTCAAATCATTATTTGTTATGTAATTAATGTCATCTGGGGGGTTGGGGAGGTTGTTAGGTTATTAGGAAAGTTACAGTTAATTAAATTATGTGTCAGACTTCATAACTCACACAAAAACAGTGTTATATTCTATGCTTTCCTTTAGTAGCATCTGGCTTCACAGACACACAGTCACACACAGGCCCCTGAACTGAACAGGTATAATGGAGTAATAGGGGATGATGGGCTCTATCGTTGCAGCGGCGCAGTTTCTAGGCCGAGCGCCAGCCGCAGCGCAAAGCAGTGGGCGTGGAAAGGCGCACTTGATATCTTGGTATCGGCGCTAAACTCAGCCTCAACCATTATAACCACGCCTTTTAAGCGTAAAATTATGCATTGTCCGCTCATTGGAGAATTGCAGGGAAGAGACACACGCTTGCCTTTTAAGCTCCAATTCCTGGACAAATCCGGTAAAACCAGACAAAGCCAAGGGCTCCGCCGCCCCCCCCTCCCTTCATCCGGTCTGTCTATCTCCATATATAGGCTATTATTCCATATTATTATGCTTCTCAAACCAATCTAACTGCAGTTAAAATACTGCAAGCATGTAAATACGCTACACTATAGCAAGACCAAAGTGAAAATAATTTCTAAATGCATCTGATAGAAAAAAATATTGCCTATGGCTGGATGTCATGAGATTAGATGAAAGTTTGGCCAGAATGATATCGTTTTATCTCTCCTCCCCCACTGCACGATGCAACATCCTCTGAATGACACCTATCACTTTTACTGGATCTGATAACTGAATTCTATTTAATTTACAGGATTTTATTATTGAGTAATAGTATTTTATTTGGCCTATATATGCGTCCCCCCCACCCCCTGCCCACAGGCTCTGACAAATATGTTCATTCTCAATAAAATCTTCAGTAATCAATCAGAGGGGCTTTAAAAGCCAGATTGGCAGCAGCTGGCGCAGTGTGATCAATATGGCAGACCAAAACCGATCCACTAAATTCACAGCTGAGGAGAAGATGGTGCTGGCGAATCAGGTGATATATCTGTCCACCATTCATTTTGAATAGCTACAAAACAACTCTTTACTTAAGTTGTTTATTCATCTATCCATTCAGGTTCAAATGTACCATCGCGCACTGTTTGGGGAGGAGAATTACCCCGCCGACGCCCCGCGCCCAGTCCTGGACCGCCTGAGTGAGCCGCCCCAGGTGGCCGTCTATGCGCTGCGCTTGTTCAGCACCTCGGACAGCTCCGCTGCCACAGACGGGGGAAACATTTGGAAATAATTATAACTTTCTATGCTTTGCACAAAGAAAAAATAAATACAACAGACAATTCTGTAATGAATAGCTGTAATGAAGAGTGGGGTTTGAAGAAGCGCTACACAACAGTTTATCCAGTTCCTCTCTCTCTTTCTTTCTCTCTCCCTTTCTCTCACATTAAACGATATACATGCCTATAATGTCAATTATCTGAATGAAATAATAATACATATTAATTAGGAATATTAGTAATATTAGTAGCCTAGCTAATTTCGGGGGGGGGGGGGGGGTAATAAAACGTAGAGCTATATTACACATAAATGGGGATTATTATGATAGCCTAAACTAAATTTATGAAACTGCATTACAGCTTCACCCAAAGCCTGAGAAGGGTTGCAATCTTATATTCTATTGTATTCTAAAGTATTTTTTTCTATATATTGTATTCTCCATTCACTTTCCTGTCCCCGGTGCACAGAATCCTGCTTTAGGCCTGCTTTTCAAAAGCGCAAAGCGCTAAAAGTAGGCCAGGTCGGAAGATGGCTGGAAGATAGTAGTACGCCGGTATTTAGCGCCGACACGCCCACTTCGGCGCATTCAGGGACTCCGCCACGCCCATTCAGCCTAAAGCGCATTTGGCAGCCTAAAGCCTATTGCTATTTTCCCGAAACAGGCGCAAGGCACGTTTTTTTGCGGTTAAGGCCCGTAATAGCGCCGATGGCCTGTGGGAGAATAGGGCCCATAGGCTATTATTCCATATTATTATGCTTCTCAAACCAATCTAACTGCAGTTTCAATACTGCAAGCATGTAAATACGCTACACTATAGCAAGATCAAAGTGAAAATAATGTTCTAAATGCATCGGATAGAAAATTATATAGCCTATGGCTGGATGTCATGAGATTAGATGAAAGTTTGGGCAGAATGATATCGTTTTATCTCTTCTCCCCCACTGCACGATGCAACATCCTCTGAATGACACCTATCACTTTTACTGGATCTGATTACTTTATTCTATTTTATTTACAGGATTTTATTATTGAGTAATTGTATTTTATTTGGCTTATATATGCCTCCCCCCCCCACCCCCTGCCCACAGGCACTGACAAATATGTTAATTCTCAATAAAATCTTCAGTAATGAATCAGAGTGGCTTTAATAGCCAGATTGGCAGCAGCTGGCGCAGTGTGGTCAATATGGCAGACCAAAACCGCTCCACTAAATTCACAGCAGAGGAGAAGATGGTGCTGGCGACTCAGGTGATATATCTGTCCACCATTCATTTTGAATAGCTACAAAACAACTCTTTACTTAAGTCGTTTATTCATCTATCCATCCAGGTTCAAATGTACCATCGCGCACTGTTTGGGGAGGGGAATTACTCCCGCCGGGAGGGCCGATATGCGCTGCGGCTTGTTCAGCACCTCGGACAGCGCCGCTGCCACAGACGGGGGAAACATTTGGAAATAATTCTAACTACTATGCTTTGCACACAGAAAAAATAAATACAAAAGACAATTCTGTAATGAATAGCTGTAATGAAGAGTGGGGTTTGAAGAAGCGCTACACAACAGTTTATCCAGTTTCTCTCTTTCTCTCTTTCTTTCTCTCTCCCTTTCTCTCACATTAAACGATATACATGCCTATAATGTCAATTATCTGAATGAAATAATAATACATATTAATTAGGAATATTAGTAATATTAGTAGCCTAGCTAATTTCGGGGGGGGGGGGGTAATAAAACGTAGAGCTATATTACACATAAATGGGGATTATTATGATAGCCTAAACTAAATTTATGAAACTGCATTACAGCTTCACCCAAAGCCTGAGAAGGGTTGCAATCTTATATTCTATTGTATTCTAAAGTATTTTTTTCTATATATTGTATTCTCCATTCACTTTCCTGTGCCCGGTGCACAGAATCCTGCTTTAGGCCTGCTTTTCAAAAGCGCAAAGCGCTAAAAGTAGGCCAGGTCGGAAGATGGCTGGAAGATAGCAGTACGCCGGTATTTAGCGCCGACACGCCCACTTTGGCGCATTCAGGGACTCCGCCACGCCCATTCGGCCTAAAGCGCATTTGGCAGCCTAAAGCCTATTGCTATTTTCCCGAAACAGGCGCAAGGCACGTTTTTTTGCGGTTAAGGCCCGTAATAGCGCCGATGGCCTGTGGGAGAATAGGGCCCGATGTGCCTTGCTCAAGGTTCACAGAAATTATTGAAGGAGAGGAGAGGATCACATGGGGTTCAAACCTTCCTTTCACATTAGGGCTGGGTATTCAATACCTTAGTTTAAAGTATCAACTAAAATAACTCAAGTATCAAAACTTCTCCAATCAACTAATACCTGCATTTGATCAATTCTGCACACAGATCTAGAGAAAAGGATGACTATTTGTATGGTTTTGCTCACAGCCAATCACCACAAGCATTCTTCGATTTAATGTGACGCGTGATTGGCCGGGCGGCCGGGCCCACTACCGCAGCAGCTACGACCCTACTGTCTGTGATGGTGAACACGAGCGCAGTGTACAGTATGTGATGGAGTTGAAGGAATGAATTTGCAAATGAATGAATGAATGAATGAATGACGTAGGGTAAAAGGTAAAAAAGGTAGCAAATTAACTATTTGTATATATCAATACAGTATAAAATCAATACAGTATAAAAACACTACTGACAGCTTGCTGAATAAATTCAATGTTTATTGTTGCATAAACTGGTAAAAGACCAAGCTTTAAAAGATAAAATATGAAGTCTAAATAAAGTACTTATCTATCTATACAGTTTTAAAAGAAGAAGGTTAAAATCAAAATGTTCTCAGTTAAATCAATTCATTACATTACAACAAAAAACAATTCTGGACAACTTTCACACCAAACACTGAATAAGATACTGACTTAAAGCTGCTCTAGGAAATATGTTTATGTACAAAATGATCCACCCTGCAAGAGAACACAGTCCCATCAGATCTAATGGAGATCAGCAGATTCTCT
The DNA here is from genome assembly GCF_964638095.1 of Poromitra crassiceps. NCBI lineage: Eukaryota > Metazoa > Chordata > Actinopteri > Beryciformes > Melamphaidae > Poromitra > Poromitra crassiceps. Next base: position 55,819,793 of record NC_139628.1, on the reverse strand, counting down.
CTATTTGTCCAAATGATGTTCTGCTGGCAGGTCTGACACTTCTCACCTACAGGAAGTGATGAAGCCAAACTAAAGAGTTAAATACAAACTGTCAGCTGATCAGCAGGAAGCAACACAGCCTGAGTGCTGCTTTCAAAATAATGTGACTAAATAATTATATAAAATATATAGACAGTATATAGATATGCATAAACTCTTAGAATGACTAAACTAAAATAATGTGACTAAATAATTATATAAAATATATAGACAGTATATAGATATGCATAAACTCTTAGAATGACTAAACTAAAATAATGTGACTAAATAATTATATAAAATATATAGACAGTATATAGATATGCATAAACTCTTAGAATGACTAAACTAAAATAATGTGACTAAATAATTATATAAAATATATAGACAGTATATAGATATGCATAAACTCTTAGAATGACTAAACTAAAATACTGTGACTAAATAATTATATAAAATATATAGACAGTATATAGATATGCATAATCTCTTAGAATGACTAAACTAAAATAATGTGACAAAATAATTATATAAAATATATAGACAGTATATAGATATGCATAAACTCTTAGAATGACTAAACTAAAATAATGTGACAAAATAATTATATAAAATATATAGACAGTATATAGATATGCATAAACTCTTACAATGACTAAACTAAAATAATGTGACAAAATAATTATATAAAATATATAGACAGTATATAGATATGCATAAACTCTTACAATGACTAAACTAAAATAATGTGACTAAATAATTATATAAAATATATAGACAGTATATAGATATGCATAAACTATTAATAAAGAATGGAGAGAAATGTCAGTTTGTGTTAGGAACAACAAACTTCATTCACCTCCATCAGCTGTCTGTATAAAATGATTCAATACATTCTGTACAAAACACTGTACATTTTGATCTGCCTTCCACACAATGCATGCTGGGACAAGCTAAACCAGCTCTGACTCTGAATAGCAATAAGCAGGTATAGAAAATACATGTGCGATGTTTGAATAGCAGAGATGCACACAATTATATGCACACATCTGTACACTTTAAAGTCCCTGGAAACCAGAAATATTTCTTTATTATTTAGCATTTTGAGTTCATCACATCACAGGATCCTATGTTAATAAGCCACCAGCCGAATTTGAACGATGATGAACGTCGCAAAGTATATAAATTTAGGTTTGACAGCCATGGCAAAACTCATGAGATTTCATTATTTTTTAGAGTGTACTTTCTCCCGCGGACTGTGTGGGCGTGTCCAGTCTACAACAGGGAAATTTCTGTCTCTCGGAGAGCGCGAGAGAGAGGGGGGGGAGGGAAACGGAGAAAGAAAGAAAGAGAGATGAGTGTCGGTGTGTGCACGCACCGCGTGTGTGTGTGTGTGTGTGTGTGTGTGTGTGTGTGTGTGTGTGTTCGTGCGTTGCTCCGCGGCTCTGTCTCTCTCTCTCTCTCTCTCTCTCTCTCTCTCTCTCTCTCTCTCTCTCTCTGTCTCTCTCTCTCTCTCTAGAGAGAGAGAGAGAGAGAGAGAGAGAGAGAGAGAATGGCCTGAAACCCACACCTTGCTAATCTCACAGGCAGACGGCACACAGAGGAGACGGACAGCGAGGGAGCGCTGTCACTGGGGGCAAAGAACGGACTTGCCATAGGTGGGTGCGGATTGCGCGCGTGTACAAAGGTTATATAGAGCTTATGACGTCATAAGCTCCTGCGTTTTAGCACCTCGCGCACTGCTGTCTTCAATGAGGAAGTACTTTTTAGAATATTGTAGAAAAGTGGCGATTTTAAGGCTTTGGGTTGAAAGTAATGTATAATAATTTCGGAGGCACAAAATTACTAACATAAGACCCTAAATAACATAGTTAGAACGTTTTTGTGGATTTTGGTTTCCAGGGACTTTAAATGAAATGTTGTGTGATGGAAGTAAGAATGTGTGTTTTCTTGTACTCCATCATGTCTCTCTTGTTGTTGTCTGATGCACTTCTCTTTATGGACCTGCAACACATTATTGTAAATGTACAGCTGCTGTCTGACATGTTCCATTCAACTGTAACACATTTAATGATCTGTAGAACATTAAAACAAAACATGAATACGTTATGAAATTAGCTCTAATTTTACCACGGGCGGTTCCCAGTTTGAGAATAACCAGTATCTTCAGTTCCCATAGGAGTTGATGCTGTGAATGGAGAATAAACATTAATTTAATAGACAAATAAATGGATGTGAACAGACCCACAACTCTTTGATGCTCCTTTAGTTCAGTAAATGACAGTAGCTTGAAAAGGCCAGTAGGCTCTTCTTTACACTGACAATGTACTGGTGTAAACCCTCATTAAAGCTATAACAGCATGGTGATGCCCAAACTACTCATACATACAGTTAGCAATGCATGTATACTGTCTGAATAGTTTTAGCAGTAGTATAGATACAGAACAATAAAACACAGGAGAAAATGCTAATAACTAACTAGCTCTCTGGTTAGCAGAAGAGTTTGCATTGAAATGAATAAAACAGGAGGAGATGTCTGAGAGCTGCAGCATGTTGCACAGTACAAACCACAGCACACACAGGTGACTGTAAACCTGAGAGCTGCAGCATGTTGCACAGTACAAACCACAGCACACACAGGTGTCTGTAAACCTGAGAGCTGCAGCATGTTGCACAGTACAGACCACAGCTCACACAGGTGTCTGTAAACCTTAGAGCTGCAGCATGTTGCACAGTACAAACCACAGCACACACAGGTGACTGTACACCTGAGAGCTGCAGCATGTTGCACAGTACAAACCACAGCACACACAGGTGTCTGTAAACCTGAGAGCTGCAGCATGTTGCACAGTACAAACCACAGCTCACACAGGTGTCTGTAAACCTGAGAGCTGCAGCATGTTGCACAGTACAAACCACAGCACACACAGGTGTCTGTAAACCTGAGAGCTGCAGCATGTTGCACAGTACAAACCACAGCACACACAGGTGTCTGTAAACCTGAGAGCTGCAGCATGTTGCACAGTACAAACCACAGCACACACAGGTGTCTGTAAACCTGAGAGCTGCAGCATGTTGCACAGTACAAACCACAGCTCACACAGGTGTCTGTAAACCTGAGAGCTGCAGCATGTTGCACAGTACAAACCACAGCACACACAGGTGTCTGTAAACCTGAGAGCTGCAGCATGTTGCACAGTACAAACCACAGCACACACAGGTGTCTGTAAACCTGAGAGCTGCAGCATGTTGCACAGTACAAACCACAGCACACACAGGTGTCTGTAAACCTGAGAGCTGCAGCATGTTGCACAGTACAAACCACAGCTCACACAGGTGTCTGTAAACCTGAGAGCTGCAGCATGTTGCACAGTACAAACCCCAGCACACACAGGTGTCTGTAAACCTGAGAGCTGCAGCATGTTGCACAGTACAAACCACAGCTCACACAGGTGTCTGTAAACCTGAGAGCTGCAGCATGTTGCACAGTACAAACCACAGCACACACAGGTGTCTGTAAACCTGAGAGCTGCAGCATGTTGCACAGTACAAACCACAGCACACACAGGTGTCTGTAAACCTGAGAGCTGCAGCATGTTGCACAGTACAAACCACAGCACACACAGGTGTCTGTAAACCTGAGAGCTGCAGCATGTTGCACAGTACAAACCACAGCACACACAGGTGTCTGTAAACCTGAGAGCTGCAGCATGTTGCACAGTACAAACCACAGCTCACACAGGTGTATGTAAACCTGAGAGCTGCAGCATGTTGCACAGTACAAACCACAGCACACACAGGTGTCTGTAAACCTGAGAGCTGCAGCATGTTGCACAGTACAAACCACAGCACACACAGGTGTCTGTAAACCTGAGAGCTGCAGCATGTTGCACAGTACAAACCACAGCTCACACAGGTGTCTGTAAACCTGAGAGCTGCAGCATGTTGCACAGTACAAACCACAGCACACACAGGTGTCTGTAAACCTGAGAGCTGCAGCATGTTGCACAGTACAAACCACAGCACACACAGGTGTCTGTAAACCTGAGAGCTGCAGCATGTTGCACAGTACAAACCACAGCACACACAGGTGTCTGTAAACCTGAGAGCTGCAGCATGTTGCACAGTACAAACCACAGCACACACAGGTGTCTGTAAACCTGAGAGCTGCAGCATGTTGCACAGTACAAACCACAGCTCACACAGGTGACTGTAAACCTGAGAGCTGCAGCATGTTGCACAGTACAAACCACAGCACACACAGGTGTCTGTAAACCTGAGAGCTGCAGCATGTTGCACAGTACAAACCACAGCACACACAGGTGTCTGTAAACCTGAGAGCTGCAGCATGTTGCACAGTACAAACCACAGCACACACAGGTGTCTGTAAACCTGAGAGCTGCAGCATGTTGCACAGTACAAACCACAGCTCACACAGGTGTCTGTAAACCTGAGAGCTGCAGCATGTTGCACAGTACAAACCACAGCACACACAGGTGTCTGTAAACCTGAGAGCTGCAGCATGTTGCACAGTACAAACCACAGCTCACACAGGTGTCTGTAAACCTGAGAGCTGCAGCATGTTGCACAGTACAAACCACAGCACACACAGGTGTCTGTAAACCTGAGAGCTGCAGCATGTTGCACAGTACAAACCACAGCACACACAGGTGACTGTAAACCTGAGAGCTGCAGCATGTTGCACAGTACAAACCACAGCACACACAGGTGTCTGTAAACCTGAGAGCTGCAGCATGTTGCACAGTACAAACCACAGCACACACAGGTGTCTGTAAACCTGAGAGCTGCAGCATGTTGCACAGTACAAACCACAGCACACACAGGTGTCTGTAAACCTGGACACACGTCACATATAATAATATAACTCTCCAGTACAGAAGAGACACTTCAAGGCTCATTAAGCAGACTAGATAGAGACAGGCTGATTTAAACTGTGCTGTTTGATCTCAACAGTTAAAAGTGATATTTGCATCATTTAATAATTGTCTGGTATCTATAGAGACAGAGAAGAAACAACAAGCTCAGTCACAGCTTGTCAGCAGGAGTGGAAACAACCGTTTCACAGTTTGTCTTTAACACGTACAGTAAAGGAGAACTGTTGCTGTGATGGCAGAATGTAGTCAGTGTTGTAACCACATTGATGTCAGAGCTCATGTGTGGACACACAGCAGCTAGCAGGTGTCATATAGTGCATAGTGCACCCAGAGTGTTGGAGAAGTTGCAGTTCACAATGCAAATGCAACGTAACCATTACAAAAGATATTGTTAATATATTATTTTAATTCTTATTTTTTTAAACACTGCTATCACTGGTGGTGTGTCAACTCAGTGATAAACTGAGGAAAAGCAAGAAAAGCAACCAATAATTCTGTTTGATTTCACATCATGGACACCATGGGCGTCATTAGGCCTGAGCATTGGGAGGCTTTTAATTATTAATATTTTTTAGAAAGATTCCCCAGATCTATTCATGTGTCATTCATGCTTTAAAGCCCTCAAAAATGTCATGATATATACATGATCAGAACAATGCAACAATTTGTAACCTATATAGAATATAGAAGGCAGAGACATCACTCTCATCATCACAGCGTTCACATTGTGCATTGTGGCTAGACTTTGGGGACAGTTGTATTGAAGTGAATGGGGCAGGCATGGAAAGTCCCACTATCAACCATCATACAGTGTCTGTGTTGTTTCACCTTTGATTGAAAAATGTTTCCACAGATTGCAAAATCGAATGCTGTGATGTGATGTGATGTCTTTTCCTTCTTTATAGGTTCCTTGTCTGTTTGTCAATCAAGGCTAATTTAACAATTCATGAATTTGCTATGGGGGCTGCCTGGAACCCTCTCAAGGACCCCTGGTGGTCACTTTGATAACCACTGATGTAGTTTTTCAGTATTCATCTCAAATTGCTCGGAGATTGTGCAATTGTCTGTTGACATGAGGGGGGGGGTCCCTAAAGAGGGCTGGGCTAAGCCCCCAATGTCTTCAGACCCTACAAACGCCCCTGATGGACACAATATGGATACACATATGAACAGACGAACACAAATTAAACTATTGGCTGAAACATTTAATTGTCTCATTATTAGAATGATCTGAACATTGATGAGCCAAAGCAAACAGCCAAAGTGACTGAGGTGATTTGAACTGCAGCTTGACTCAGGATTACATCTGTATCATCAGTAATGATGCTGTGATACAGTTTCAATGAAGAGTTTGTGTCAGTGAGCCAGCAGGCTGAAGGTTAGAGAGGATCATTATAACTAGTTTGTGTCAGTGAGCCAGCAGGCTGAAGGTTAGAGAGGATCAATATAACTAGTTTGTGTCAGTGAGCCAGCAGGCTGAAGGTTAGAGAGGATCATTATAACTTTACCTGTGGTTGATATCATTTTCATAGTCAGAGCTCTCTGCTGGATCAGCATACTGCCCTGTTGAAGTTGATCAGATTATTAAAAAATCACATGTGTTTTTTTGGGGACATTTAGGCATTGCTGGCTGTTCTGTATTAATTTCATGTTTATAATTTGTGTACTCACCATTCTCGTCAACATGTCTGAGCTCAATCGAGGAAAAGGTGATGTCACCGGATCCACCTGCAGCTCCGCCTGAAATATAGATTTCCACTGGAATTTAAATCAGTCAGTTACTCACCTTCATTTGTGTGATTCTACCATTTCAAACTGCTGCATGTTAATAATAAATTAAATACTCTACCATTTCCACGGTCTTCAGGGGTGTTGATAGTTTGATAGACATCAGCATCAACTACAGGTCAGTACAAATAAAAGGCAAAGTCAAATAAATCACTCTTATCCCATGATACCAACTTACACCTCATCTCTTCTAACATACGTCTTGTTCAAATGAAGTATGTTCAGTGCAGATCATCTTAGAGACAGATGTAAGCAAAGCTATGCCATTTTGATTCTTATTAGAGCATTGGATTGTTTTGTAGATGTTAGTATCACATATTGGTTGTCAAGCATAAGATCCAGGTGTAAGAAATTACATCAATAGTCTTTTCATACTGTAGAGCCAACACTGGAGAGTACTGGCTTGGTTTGGTTCAGCAGTGTGAAACGTACATAAATAACGTTGTTTGTTATGTTTAGGTACGATCTGGGAGAACTGGCTATGAATGTAGAACAGAGACATGATCATATGTGAGGTCTTTCCTCTCTTTACTCTAACCTTATTGATTAATTGATTGATTGATTGATTACCCGACTGATTGATTGTCTAATTTACCAGCCCAGTGGCCTTGTGATCTGAGTGTCCGCCCTGAGACTGGGAGGTTGTGAGTTCGATCCCTGGCCGAGTCATACCAAAGACTATAAAAATGGGACCCATTGCCTCCCTGCTTGGTACTCAGCATCAAAAGGGTTGGAATTGGGGGGTTAGATCACCATATGATTCCCGAGCGTGGCAGTGCCGCTCACCGCTCCCCCAGGGGATGGGTCAAATGCGGAGAACAAATTTCACACATTGTGTGACAATCAGTGGGACTTTAGCTTTACCAATAGATCAACAACAAATTTCAATCTTTATGGCTTGTTCTTTGAAGACACACTTTCTATTGATTAGTAAGTAGTTGTTATAAATGTTGGTGTAATATTAGTTGTGAAGAACAGTCATGATGGTTAGAAGACTGACCATGGAGAAGAGTGCCATATGCATTGTCTTGATCATCTCTCTGGTCTGTAGTGGAGCTCTGGTTGGTGCTCTGAGACTGGATGGGTCTAATAAATGTAGTAAATATAGTAAATAACATGGAAGTTATGACTGTTATGGTTAAGATGAGAGAATTGGTGCTGTACTTACCTGCCACAACATGGACCTGTGGAAAAACACATTTAAAGTTAAAGTGTGGCTTTACAAACTGTTCCTCTGTTATTCAGTGTCATGACATGAGGGAGAGTTGCTCAGCGATTTAATACATTTAAATCAATGATATAATTATTATTATTATACAGTATAATTATATCATGATTATATCATAATTGAATAGTCAGAGTTTAATCCTCCCTCTAATATGCAGGAGAAAGTCTCACCCTTGGACTTTCTGCAGATGAGCCACAGCAGCAGCAGGAGGATGATCAGTAACATGACAGCAACCAGTACAATGATCAACCACACAGGAAATGAAGAGCTTGCAGGACTGGACACTGCAAGTAGAGAGGTATTATTATTAAAACAACACACCTGTGATGTCACCAGTCTGTGAACAACACCAAATTATTTGAGTGAAATAATATCATGCAACACACATTATTTTGATTATATTCTTAAAAGTCTTTGTCACATTCACATCAGACTAACATTGAAAGCAGGAATAGAAAGTGATTAGTTACCCTACTCCTTTCAAAACCTCTGAGTAATCTCTAAGAATTCACACCTACTTTAATAAGACATCCAGCTGTGGAAGAGTCATTTAATTATGAAGAGTTTCCAAACTGATATATATACACTTCAACCTCGACAAATATTACTATAGACAATACAATTCAGTATGAAACCTCAGCTACATAAACACTCTTGCTTAAAATATATTTTGCTTGTTTGTTTGTTTGTTTGTTTGTTTGTTTTTCAAAATACACAAGCATGTAGGATTTTTGATACATATCCACATTAGGAATTTGCCAAGAAAACATAATGAAAAGTTGAATGAAACGTTTAAAGCATGGCACCCATTCTCTTTCTTTCCCCCTTCCCCTGCTCCTTCCCCACCTCTCGTTCTCTGTTCTCTCCTCCCCCACATTTCCCATTCCCTCCCCACCTCCAATAAACTTGACTTGAATAACTTCTATTGAATGTTGAAAATAAATGTTATATTGTTTTTTTAAAAAGTGAAACGCACCCTGTACAGTGATGTTGACTGCGTTGCTGAACTCTCCTGATCCAGACTCACACCAGTACACAGCAGATAGTAGGCTGGTGATGTTGCATTTGGATCCAGTCATTGAGCCCCAGTCAGATGAACAGTGTGTCAGGTATCCTCTCTTAGTAAACCTCTTCACTGTCCACTCAGCAGAGTTTCCCTCACAGCTCAGAGAGACAGACTCAGAGGAGAAGTGCTGCGCTCTGTTGGGACTCACTGTGACAGAAGCTGATGAGCCTCCATCTGAAAGACAAAACACAATCAGAGGTCAAACTGACAGCAGAGATATTATGACATATTTAAAGTTAATAATGCAACATTTCACCCACACTAATTATGAGTGAGTGAGTGAGTGAGTGAGTGAGTGAGTGAGCGAGCGAGTGAGTGAGTGAGTGAGTGAGTGAGTGAGTGAGCGAGCGAGCGAGTGAGTGAGTGAGTGAGTAGTAGGCTAATTTGTAGGCTGCTATATGGGCAGATCGCTCGCCCATGAATAGATGAATGAATGAATGAATGAATGAATGAATGAAACACACTCACCTCCAGACCAGATAAACTTAGGTTTGCTGTCATCAGTGTAATAGACAGGTTCTCCTCTCTCAGCTCTACACATATATCCTCCTGTGTGTGTGGGTCCATGAAGGATGTAGGAACCATCTGCAGTGCCATCGTTGCTACCAGGCAGCAGCTCATAGTTGTAGGAGTTGTGTGATAGTTTGGGAACAGCCTTGGACCAGTAGAACCTCCATCCTGCAGATGAAGCTTCAACCTCACAGCTCAGAGTTACTGAGGCTCCAGGACTCAGCCACTCAGGAGAGACCGTGAGGACAGGTGTGGGTTTATCTGTTGGAAAGACGTTTTCTCAGAATTAAAAGATGACATGATGTAGACCTTACCTAGTCTTCTCAGTGTATCCTACACTATGTAACTTTGATGCTGCGTCCCAGAGCATTGAAGTTACCTGGATGTAACTCCATGTCCTGCTTCATATTAAAAGCTTTCCTCTGACAAACTAACGGGACACTTTTATTGTGAAGAACATATAGGAAGTCATCGCTCTGGGTTAGCAAGATTGATTAGCGGCACTATTCTTTAACAACTCGACAATCTCAGTAATCATGAACACACATTTTTCATTCCAAAACACATTGCCAAACTCACCATTTTTACCAATGCTGACTGAGTCACTGTACTCTGTGTAGTAAAGTGAGTCTCCTCTGGCTCCTCTGCACCAGTAGACTCCTTCCTGTGAGACACTGATCTTATTTGAGTTGGGATGTTGTGTGGTCAGGAGTTCAGAGCCTTTCTTCTCTCTGTACCAGTAGAACTTCCAGTCAGAAGATTCCTGCACAGAGCAGGTCAGCGTCACACTGCCCCCTACTGGTATGGCTGTTTTATCAGCACTCAGTTTGGCCTTCGGTCCACGTGCTGTTAAAATTAGAGTGAAAAAACATGAAGTATTTTTCCCCTCAAAGAGCTGAATTGACAAACTGATGTAATGGTGTAACGATGAATCTCATCCCTCTCTCTCTCATTTCCCACAAGACTACACTAATTGGCTCAAAGGGGGCACTACAATTAATTGATTAAAAAAAAATGCATTTCAAAAGCTGCAGTCCACTGAATGACGGCTCCTCCTCAGTTATTTCTTTCCCCACAAGAAGAAACCACAAGGTGACTATTTGTTCCTGATTGGTCCTGAGAGGACTGCATTATTCATGAGGGACAACATGTTTACTATTGTCTTGTTTGGACGTGTAGATAGATGGAAACATAAAAACATGTGACATAGTGACATATTTATTATGAATGAAAGATGATCTGACTTACATGATACTGTCAATGTGGTGCGGTGACTCCACTCAGTAGAAGAATATAGGTCACTTCTCTGTGTGGCCTTACATGAGTAGTCTCCACTGTCAGACTCAAAAGCTCTGATAATCTGATACACAGCTTGTTTCAGAGGTTTATATGAGCTGCTTGTTCTCCATTCATACTCCCAGTCAGTGTCTCCTCCTCTCTGGATCTCACATGTAAGAGTGATGCTCTCTCCTCTATATATCTGAGGCCAGTTGGGTTGCAGGGTCACAACAGCCCTGTTTGCAACTGTTTATATCAAGGATCCACAATTATGATACAAATATAAATATAAAATGAACAGAACAAATGTAATAGCTTTCTTAATACTACTGTAATCATGAATGCATGTTGTATTCCAAAACAAGACTATAGGTCACTCCCCCTCTCCTCTCTCTGTGTTGCTGACTATGCAACCAGTGTCTCTCTCTCTCTCTCTCTCTTACGTGGAGTAGTTTTCCCCCTCCTCCTCCTCCCCTCTGTGTGTGTGTGTGTGTGTGTGTGTGTGTGTGTGTGTGTGTGTGTGTGTGTGTGTGTGTGTGCGTGTGCGTGTGCGTGTGTGTGTGTGTGTGTGTGTGTGAGAGAGCATTCTGCTACTCATGTTGCCACTGGTTTGTCCTACAGAGCTGCCTTCCTTCCTTCACACAAAGCCTTGTAGACTGGTTGGTTCCGTCCAGCAACAAACTCACCTAGTTTGGTGATAGTGATGACATCACTGTCCTGTGTGAAGTAAACCAGGTCTCCTCTCCCTCCTCTGCACCTGTAGACTCCTCCCTCTGAGACATTGATAGCTCTGTTTAGAACGGCTGCACCATCCTGCATGATCCGTCTGTAAGAGTCTGTGGTTTTTCTGTACCAGTAGTATCTCCAGCCAGAGCCCGCCACAGAGCAGGTCAGCCTCACACTGCCCCCTACTGGTATGACTGTTGTGACAGCACTCAGTGTGGCCTTTGGTTTATCTGCTGTTTGGTTTAGAAGAAAAACATTTGCCATGTAAATTCACTATATTAAGCCAAACACATCTATTCATTATGCACTCAATTTAGGCTTAGGTTGTGCTGTTAAGATTAGAGTGAACAAAATATTTGTTTTGTTATTTTCAACTGTCATCCCTGGCCTGCGGGAAGATGTCATAAAAGCCACCTCATTAACTTATCTTATTTATCATTACTAAATTACTCAATGAGTCGAATTTGATGACTCATCCTTTTTTTTTTTTTTTAATCACAGACCACACTGATTGCCTCAAAGGGGGCATTAACAATTACATGATTAAATAAATAAATAAATAAATAAATAAATAAATAAATAAATAAATAAATAAATAAATAAATAAATAAATAAATAAATAAATAAATAAAAATAAATGCATGCATTGCAAAAGGTGTAGTCCACTGAATGACGGTTCCTCTTCAGTTATTTCTTTCCCCACAATAAAGTAATTTAAGCAGTTGCGCACATCCCAAAAATGTCAAGCAGGTGCAGGAACCAAAAAGCTCTACAATAAGGAAAAAAGGAAGGTCCACACACTGAAGCTATGTTTACCTTTTATTAAGCCATCCAACATTAATGTGTGTAAGACATAAAAATCATACAAAGAGACCATGTTATGTTAACATGGTGTCTTTGTATGATTTTTATGTCTGAGGAAGAGCAGTTGCTCGAAACGTCACACATTTCTGTTGGATGGCTTAATTAAAGGTAAACAGAGCTTCACTGTGTGGACCTTCCTTTTTTCCTTATTTCCCCACAAGAAGAACCCACAAGGTGACCATTAGTTACTGATTGGTCCTGAGAGGACTGCATTATTCATGAGGGACAACATGTTTACTATTGTCTTGTTTAGACGTGTAGATAGATGGAAACATAAAAACATGTGACATAGTGACATATTTATTATGAATGAAAGATGATCTGACTTACATGATACTGTCAATGTGGTGGAGTGACTCCACTCAGTAGAAGAATATAGGTCACTTCTCTGTGTGGCCTTACATGAGTAGTCTCCACTGTCAGACTCAAAAACTCTGACAATCTGATACACAGCTTGTTTCACAGGTTTGTTTGAGCTGCTTGTTCTCCATTCATACTCCCAGTCAGTGTCTCCTCCTCCCTGGATCTCACATGTGAGAGTGATGCTCTCTCCACTGTATATCTGAGGCCAGTTGGGCTGCAGGGTCACTACAGGCCTGTTTGCAACTGTTCACACCAAAAATACACAATTATGATACAAATAGAAATATAAAATCAACAGAACTCATTTTGTAATCATGAACGTATGTTGTTTTATTCCAAAACAAACTCACCTAGTTTGGTTATAGTGATTGGATCACTGTACTGTGTGAAGAAAACCGGGTCTCCTCTCCCTCCTCTGCAGCTGTAGACTCCTCCCTCTGAGACTGAGATAGCTGTGGTTAGGATGGCTGCACCATCCTCCATGATCTGTGTGTAAGAGCCTGTGGTTTGTTTGTACCAGTAGTACTTCCAACCAAAGCCCTCCACAGAGCAGGTCAGCGTCACACTGCCCCCTACTGGTATGGTTGTTGGGTCAGCAGTACTCAGTGTGGCCTTTGGTGTAGCTGTTGTTTGGTTTAGAAGGAAAACATTTTACAAGTAAAGACTTGATGACAAACACAGCATACGTGTCACCACTTTGACTACACCAGACATGGCAAACCAAGTTTTTCACTTGCACTCAAGTCACATGATGTACAAAATGACTTCAGACTCGACTCAAAATCTTAGAATTTTAAAACTACACTGTCCAAATAAATAATTCATTACATAAAGTAAGTTAAATATTTTCATAATGTGAACATTTTCAAAATCTTATTTGTGTGACAAACATTTGGGTGGGGTGGGGCTGTGGCTTTACAAAACTGAAATCTTCCTTTCACTTAAAGGGCTCTGGTATTCATTCTGTGTAGTCATTTTAAAGCCCAGTTCACACCAATGATTCACAATGCAACAAAACTGTCCTAGAACACATTTGCAGCCGTCTGAACAGACCCGTCTCATCTCGACTCCAAGGTAGCAGAGCTGCAGAGGATTGCAAACAGTTGCAAGTTTCAACTTGTTGGGTTATGAATCGTTGGTTTGAAGTTGAACTAGGCTTAAAATGATACCCAGGCCTAATGGCATCAGCTGCAGTGCTGTTTTCAACAGCATTTGGCTACAAAGATGTTCAATCTTTAAACAGCTGAGCTTACATTGTGAGTATGATGCATTAATTGATCCTGTGCTGCACATTCTCAATCCAATTGAATGCGTCAAACATCGCTCTGTCACACACCTTGAGGCGCGCACACGGACGCACATGGTTGGAGTGAGGCAAAGGTCAAGTGACACCTTGGGGTTGGGGTGAGGCACAGGGGGGTTAGGGGGTTGGGTTTAGGCACTGGCCTTGTTTGGGGTTAGAGTTTGGATATGGTCACTTGCTAAGGGGCTAACGTAGGGCGACGAGACATTTTAGCCATTTCTGACCCAGGAAAGACTTTGAAATCAGATCGCCATTGTATCAACCCACCAGGCCCAACACTGATTAGACCTCTGATAGACAGTTGAAATGTTTGCTGGGGTATTTAATGTGTGCAAATAAATAAAACTAAACAAAAAATATAGTAACTGGATCTGGTCAGCTTTTAATGAACTGTGACCATATAGAAACATCTAGGCTGCACCTCTAAATGGTAGAAGTGGCAGTCCAGCTGAAGTCATTCTTATGAGTCAAGTAGAACATTTTGAAAAAAGAGGAGAGGAGCCTGTTTCAGTCAGTCAGCTCAGTCACATCATCACATACTGCATGATGAGCAGGATTTGTGGCAGCATATCACATAATGCACTCAGGACATTTGAAAGAAATCAGATACATAATATTTTCTTCATAATAATTCATATACAGATTTTTCCTCTTTCGAATTTCCAAGCTTCAAAACTTTAGAAATACTGTACTATATAAGTTAATTTCCCCATACAGTCTGAGTTCACACAACAGAAGACTGCACACATACTTGGTTGTGCAAGTCAACTTATTGTATAAATATGTGAATCTCTTCATGGTAAGAAATCAACTCTGTGCTGAATTCTTGTCTTTTTTTGTCGTCTTCTCCCTCATGGTTATGTGTGATGGTGATAGCCCTTTACACTGCTTATACCTTTACTAAACACACATTTTCAGTTGAAGAGTGGTAGCCTATATAATAGGTCTACAGCTAGCAACTCTAGTCAGCATTGAGGGGTCTGAATCTAAAATAAATCTTATACTATAAAGATTAAAATCATAATTACATTTATACATCATACAAGTATAGTAGCAAACAGGTTATGTAACTCCATGGGTTGAACCACATCCTTAATGACTCATAAATAAGTGCTATAGGTGAAGGTAAACAAGATGGTGATAATAAGTTTGATGACTTACCTGATACAGTCAGAGTGACTTTATTACTCTTCCTTTCTTTAAGGGTTCCGTCATCTTTGAGATCACCAATACACTGATATTCACCACTGTGACCTGTTTCTATAGGTTGTATTGTACGGCGTTTATACACAGAGTAGGGGAAAAACTCTCGACCATCCTTGTTGATTCTGTAATACCAGTCAGTCTCCTCTCCTTCCTTCATGTCACATATGAAGGTAACAGACTCTCCAGCAAATACATGGGACGGGTCGGGTTCAAGGGTCAGCTCAGCATCTGTTCTCCCAACACAAACACATACAGCACTACACTATTAGAACAACACAAACACATACATCACTACACTATTAGAACAACACAAACACATACATCACTACACTATTAGAACAACACAAACACATACAGCACTACACTATTAAAACAACACAAACCCATACATCACTACACTATTAGAACAACACAAACACATACAGCACTACACTATTAGAACAACACAAACACATACAGCACTACACTATTAGAACAACACAAACACATACAGCACTACACTATTAGAACAACACAAACACATACAGCACTACACTATTAGAACAACACAAACACATACAACACTACACTATTAGAAGAAGGAAAGAAATCCTGTGAATATCTTTGTTTTGAACTATATACGATGTGACAAACTTAGTCATAAGTTGTGCAGAAACATACAGTGATATGATACAGTATGTATGCAAAATGTTCACATAGGAAGAGGAAGCCATACATAACAATAGAGTAGAGATTAATCTTGAGTGAATGAATAAATAAAGAGAATAGAGAAAGTTCAGTCATCACCTTCAGCATGTCCTTGGTAGAGGAGTGTACTCATCACTAAAATAAAGATTAAAACATCATCAGACACTATCAAACTGTCAAAATAACAACCAACAAAGTTCAAACAGCTCGACTTTCATCAATAAATATAAACATATTGATTACAGCCACCAGACTGTGCTCTATTCAAACTGTCAGTGACAAAGACATGAGACAAACCACTGATGCTGTGTTCTGTTCACCACAACATTGTCATTATTCTGCAGCATTGGAAGACAGAAAGTCAGTATGTTGTACTCACAGAATAACAGGAGCCCAGCACAGAGCCAGGTGCACCCCATCCTCACATCCAGCTCAGCTCCACTCTGTCTCTCTGCTTCTGACTGACTGTTCCACTTCCTACAGAGTGAGCTTATAACCTCTGTGCAGGAAGAGACAGACAGAGAGCTGCCGTGAGAAAGAATTCACACCTTGTCAGTGTGAGTTCTAACTTAGTTTAGACCATCGCTGTTTCCTTCCTCTTTATTGGAAGCCCTCACAAAACGTTTATTTTGACCGAGACATATTTTTAATATGTATGATTACAGGCACATAAAATACATGTAATTGTTGCATAAGATACGTATACGTCATGACATCAGATCCTTGCATCAGTGTTTTAAATAAAGTGACATCAGAGGCTGACATGGTGAGGATTGGGGTTAAGCAGTGGCATTGTGTAAATCTTTCTGTTTAAAGTTGACTCTTGTTGAGCACATATAGTATAATACTATACGTTGATGTACTGTATAACATGGATTGGGAACTTGGGACAAAGAAAAAGAGGTGTGTGTGTGTGTGTGTGTGTGTGTGTGTGTGTGTGTGTGTGTGTGTGTGTGTGTGTGTGTGCGTGCCCGTGCGCATGCCTGTGTGTGCATCACTGACATATTATATTAAATATGGACAATATGTCTCAACCTCCTGCTGGTATAGTGAGGCCAAAACACCCCAGATTCACTGTTAGAGAGCTCATATCCTGTGACTGTCCATTCTGTCAATCAGTCAATCAGGTCAGTGGTGTGTAGACACACCACAGAAGAAGAAAGTTAGCCGTGTCATAAGCAGACTGATCTCCAACACATGATGGAGGGTCGGCCAGGAGAGCAATAAGATGCAGGTAGGCAGAGGAGGAGAGAGTGCTCACCACTTCCCCTCAAAGCTCTCCACTTGAACATCACCACTCAAACAGTGTCAGATTTTTAATTTTTTCATAACTATTTCCTTTTCAAACAAATTGATTAACCTCCCTTTGATTAACAGTATCTGTTAAAAAAAATTATGTGGGGCTTCTTACCCTATTGTTGTAGAATGGAATTTCACCACTCCTCATCTGCTATATAATAATTAACAACACCTATGGTTTAAGAGCAGGCTTCACAGAGAATCACTGGTTGTTTCTATGCTTTCTCTAGTGGATGTGAGGATAGTTAGGAGAGACAGGTGAAACTTTCTGACAGCTCCTCACAGCAAAGTCTGTTCACCTCGTTTTTTCTTTTGTTTATTATTACAGGCATTAACGGCAGCATACAAACAACAACCCTGGGGTTTTTATTGCTGTCATCACCATCGCTATTTTGTAATAGGACATAAAGACAATAAGGCCGTTACTAGCTGTCAGCTGCAGCTGCTGTGCGTGCAGGACGCCATGACCGCGACGACCATGATGATGGTGATGCAATAGCATCTATACAGAGAAACAAAGTGTTAAACAGGATGAGGTTTCATTTGCGTATTGACGCATTATGACACCTCTCAGAGAAACACAGGCGTGTGATAAAGGAAGTGACCTGCTGTGGTTTCATACCAACGCATGCAACAAGTCAAGACAACCTTACTATATGTATATATAGGATGAATGATATACATGACTAAGCCCTTTGACTATAGGGCTATAAGTTAGTGACAACATCATGTAGTTCAGGCTATCAGGCTCTGTCTCAGGGCCTCCTGAGCTTTGGGGCCTCTGGGCCTGTGCCCAGCTGACCTGTTCAGTTCTCCATCCATGGCTCTAATTAGAATGATGCTGTGATACAGTTTCAGTGAAAAGTTTGTGTCAGTGAGGCCATTTACACCTGGCGTTGACATGCGTTTTCTGCCATCAGATTGCCTGATGGCAGAAATGGTTGTCCTCTCAATCCGCATAAAGTTGCTGTATCACTGGCTTCCCATCTCGGCATGCATTCAATTCAAAACCCTAGTTCTGGCCTACAGGGCAGTACACCAGACAGCCCCTCAGTACTTACAATCTATGGTCAGGCTCCAAATCTCTCACCGTTCCCTCCGCTCATCCACCAGTGCAGGATGCCTCGCCCCTCCTTCACTACGGGGGCTCAAAAGTCGCTCATCCCGTTCGCGACTCTTCTCGTCCCTGGCACCTCAATGGTGGAACGAGCTTCCACCTTCGGTCAGGACGGCCGAATCACTGCCGATCTTTAGGAAAAGACTAAAGACACACCTTTTCAGGCTCCATCTGGGCCCTTCTTTCTCTCTTAATTTAAAAAAAAGATTTTTTTTTAACACGTTCACTGCCGTCGACGAGTTAACTTGTCAAAAAAAAAAAAAACGGTTGACTGCCGTCGACGAGTTAACTCGTCAGACGGTGGGATGTGGATCAAACCCTTTTACATCTCCTATAAAAATATGGGAGCTATTGAATGTGTATAACCTATTTTACCAACCCACTAAGTGGCGACAGTGCTCTCCAGACTAGAGAAAGCCGAGCAAAAACAGCAGGAAAAAGCGTGAGGAATCCATTCTCATGAAAATGGTTTGGCGAAAACGCTTTCGCGCTGGCGCTGGGAGCTGGCGCACAACGGTGGGGGATTCCAAAAATAGACTCTGGGTGCAACACACTTTGAAACACACAGCAGAAAGCCCAGAATCGCACGCAGCTTCATCCCAGCTCACAACAAACGAACGAGCCTGATCAGACTCGCCCGACGAGCGGCCGCCAGCAGCCAGGCAGCACAGACAGGCAGCAGAGACTCACCTGTGACACGCTGCAAAGCCACCAGAGACACACCCACGGAGGGAGGAGTTTGAAGGAGAGGGGGGTGGGGGTGCTGTTATGGAGGAAATTACTGTTCAGAACTATATTGTTTAGATGTCTGATGTCTCACTGATGCCAAAAATAAATGGTTAAAGTGACTGTTCTGCCTGTTCTATCGAATTTCACAAAAATGCATTTTTCTCAGCTTTCCTTCTCAGACGCTGAAACCATGCTGTATTCAACTGCTAATGCCTACATAACAGAACATGATAAAAACGAACTCTTTTAGACAGAGAAAGCACACATTCTATTAGTTCTTTTGAGATATTTTGTGTTCACAAAGTCCTAGCAGAAAATAATCCTCGGCTCTTGAAAGATGAGCCAGAATCCTCAAAAAAAACCTTGGCAGAAGCTACCTACTGTATTGAAAAAACTGTTGGCAGTGAATGTGTTAATGTCATCTGGGGGGTGGGAGGGGTTTGTTATTAGGAAAGTTACAGTTAATTAATTTACTGGTGTGAGAAACAGTGTTATATTCTATGCTTTCCTTTAGTAGCATCTGGCTTCACAGACACACAGTCACACACAGGCCCCTGAACTGAACAGGTATATTTGAGTGATGGGGGATGATGTGCCTTGCTCAAGGTTCACAGAAATCATTGAAGGAGAGCAGAGGATCACATGGGGTTCAAACCTTCCTTTCACATTAGGGCAGGGTACTCAATACCTTAGTTTAAAGTATCAACTAAAATAACAGTATCAAAACTTCTCCAATCAAATAACACACAGATCTAGAGAAAAGGATGACTATTTGTATGGTTTTGCTCACAGCCAATCACCACAAGCATTCTTCCATTTCAATAATGAGAGACTAGAAGGAAAGTACGATAAACTTTAATGATAAAACAACACTTAGATTTGGCGAATGACTCCATGGAATGATGACGCTCCTCTGAGACAAGAGGAGGACGTCAGTGATTTATAGGATAGAGAACCCCCATAGGGAGTTCTACTGGAGTCATGACATTGGTGGTGTTCAGGGGAGGAGGAGGGGCGAAGCAGCAGCAACGCAGGAACAGCAGCTATATGGGTGAACAAACAGGGTGAGTTACAACTTGCAAGAGTCTTAAATAGAACTTCATTTAGGTGATTGGCAACAGCCGAAGAGAGGGAAAACGTGGGAGACATTGATTGGACAGGGATAAAGAGGGCGTGCATATTTATGAATGGCTGATGTAACCTGAGGGCGTTGCTGCAGGGGAGAGAGAGATGAATGGAAAGGAACCATGGATTAGTGAATGGGATGGATAAACAATCATTGACTAGTGAAGTAGTCTTCATTATTGAAAACAGTCTAAGACATTATTTAATGTGACGCGTGATTGGCCGGGCGGCCGGGCCCACTACCGCAGCAGCTACAACCCTACTGTCTGTGATGGTGAAGACGAGCGCAGTGTACAGTATGTGATGGAGGTGAAGGAATGAATTTTCAAATGAATGAATGAATGAAGGACGTAGGGTAAAGGGTAAAAAAGGTAGCAAATTAACTATTTGTATATATCAATACAGTATAAAATCAATACAGTATAAAAACTCTACTGACAGCTTGCTGAATAAATTCAATGTTTATTGTTGCATAAACTGGTAAAAGACCAAGCTTTAAAAGATACAATATGAAGTCTAAATAAAGTACTTATCTATCTATACAGTTTTAAAAGAACAAGGTTAAAATCAAAATGTTCTCATTGAAATCAGTTCATTACATTACAAAAAAAAACAATTCTGGACAACTTTCACACCTATAATATAATAATACTAATAAGATACTGACTTAAAGCTGCACTAGGAAATATGTTTATGTACAAAATAATCCACCCTGCAAGAGAACACAGTGTCCCATCAGATCTAATGGAGATCCAGCAGATTCTCTCTATTTGTCCAAATGATGTTCTGCTGGCAGGTCTGACACTTCTCACCTACAGGAAGTGATGAAGCCAAACTAAAGAGTTAAATACAAACTGTCTGCTGATCAGCAGGAAGCAACACAGCCTGAGTGCTGCTTTCAAAATAATGTGACTAAATAATTATATAAAATATATAGACAGTATATAGATATGCATAAACTCTTAGAATGACTAAACTAAAATAATGTGACTAAATAATTATATAAAATATATAGACAGTATATAGATATGCATAAACTCTTAGAATGATTAAACAAAAATAATGTGACTAAATAATTATATAAAATATATAGACAGTATATAGATATGCATAAATTCTTAGAATGATTAAACTAAAATAATGTGACTAAATAATTATATAAAATATATAGACAGTATATAGATATGCATAAACTCTTAGAATGATTAAACAAAAATAATGTGAGAAAATAATTATATAAAATATATAGACAGTATATAGATATGCATAAACTCTTAGAATGATTAAACTAAAATAATGTGACTAAATAATTATATAAAATATATAGACAGTATATAGATATGCATAAACTCTTAGAATGATTAAACAAAAATAATGTGACTAAATAATTATATAAAATATATAGACAGTATATAGATATGCATAAACTCTTAGAATGACTAAACTAAAATAATGTGACTAAATAATTATATAAAATATATAGACAGTATATAGATATGCATAAACTCTTAGAATGACTAAACTAAAATAATGTGACTAAATAATTATATAAAACATATAGACAGTATATAGATATGCATAAACTCTTACAATGACTAAACTAAAATAATGTGACTAAATAATTATATAAAATATATAGACAGTATATAGATATGCATAAACTCTTAATAAAGAATGGAGAGAAATGTCAGTTTGTGTTAGGAACAACAAACTTCATTCACCTCCATCAGCTGTCTGTATAAAATGATTCAATAAATTCTGTACAAAACAATGTAAATTTTTCTCTACCTTCCACACAATGCATGCTGGGATAAGCTGATCCAGCCCTGACTCTGAATAGCAATAAGCAGGTATAGAAAATACATGTGCGATGTTTGAATAGCAGAGATGCACGCAATTACTGTATATGCACACATACTCAATTATATGCACACATCTGTATACTTTAAATGAAATGTTGTGTGATGGAAGTAAGAATGTGTGTTTTCTTGTACTCCATCATGTCTCTCTTGTTGTTGTCTGATGCACTTCTCTTTATGGACCTGCAACACATGATTGTAAATGTACAGCTGCTGTCTGACATGTTCCATTCAACTGTAACACATTTAATGATCTGTAGAACATTAAAACAAAACATGAATACGTTATGAAATTAGCTATAATTTTACCATGGGCGGTTCCCAGTTTGAGAATAACCAGTATCTTCAGTTCCCATAGGAGTTGATGCTGTGAATGGAGGATAAACATTAATTTAATAGACAAATAAATGGAGGTGAACAGACCCACAACTCTTTGATGCTCCTTTAGTTCAGTGAATGACAGTAGCTTGAAAAGGCCAGTAGGCTCTGCTTTACACTGACAATGTACTGGTGTAAACCCTCATTAAAGCTATAACAGCATGGTGATGCCCAAAGTACTCATACATACAGCAGTTAGCAAAGCATGTATACTGTCTGAATAGTTTTAGCAGTAGTATAGATACAGAACAATAAAACACAGGAGAAAATGCTAATAACTAACTAGCTCTCTGGTTAGCAGAAGAGTTTGCATTGAAATTAATAAAACAGGAGGAGATGTCTGAGAGCAGCATGTTGCACAGTACAAACCACAGCACACACAGGTGTCTGTACACCTGAGAGCTGCAGCATGTTGCACAGTACAAACCACAGCACACACAGGTGTCTGTAAACCTGAGAGCTGCAGCATGTTGCACAGTACAAACCACAGCACACACAGGTGTCTGTACACATGAGAGCTGCAGCATGTTGCACAGTACAAACCACAGCACACACAGGTGTCTGTACACCTGAGAGCTGCAGCATGTTGCACAGTACAAACCACAGCACACACAGGTGTCTGTACACCTGAGAGCTGCAGCATGTTGCACAGTACAAACCACAGCACACACAGGTGTCTGTACACATGAGCGCTGCAGCATGTTGCACAGTACAAACCACAGCACACACAGGTGTCTGTAAACCTGAGAGCTGCAGCATGTTGCACAGTACAAACCACAGCACACACAGGTGTCTGTAAACCTGAGAGCTGCAGCATGTTGCACAGTACAAACCACAGCACACACAGGTGTCTGTAAACCTGAGAGCTGCAGCATGTTGCACAGTACAAACCACAGCACACACAGGTGTCTGTAAACCTGAGAGCTGCAGCATGTTGCACAGTACAAACCACAGCACACACAGGTGACTGTAAACCTGAGAGCTGCAGCATGTTGCACAGTACAAACCACAGCACACACAGGTGTCTGTAAACCTGAGAGCTGCAGCATGTTGCACAGTACAAACCACAGCACACACAGGTGTCTGTAAACCTGAGAGCTGCAGCATGTTGCACAGTACAAACCACAGCACACACAGGTGTCTGTAAACCTGAGAGCTGCAGCATGTTGCACAGTACAAACTAGGGATGTTCATCAATTATCGAAAATCGATAATCGATCGTTAAGGATTGGAATCGATCCTGTGGCATTTGGATCGATTTTTTAATTATTTAAAAAAAAAAAAAAAAATTTTTTTTTTTTTTTTTTTTGGACTAGGTTTGGGTGGAAATCGTTCCTCCTCGCCCCACTCCATTGCACAGCCGACTAACGTGAGGTGGAGCTTCATATAGTCTCTAGTTTTCTGGCTGGGCACGGGCCTTTGTGCCAACAAAACTGTTTTAAACATGAGAAATTCACACCGGCATGCGCCGGGGACAGCAGTGTTGGAGAGGAGACACATTGAAATAAAGAGTTCATTGAGGAGAACACGTTGTCTTTCGTATTTTCTGCCATAGGCATTCATTTTGTTAAAAAAAAAAAAAAAAAAAAAAATTGAAAATATTGAAAATATTGAAAATTTTCTAAGTATTAATAAAATCGATAATCGATAATTGATCGTTAATTCTCACCGATTATCGATTTTGGAAAATTTTCAAAATGAACATCCCTAGTACAAACCACAGCTCACACAGGTGTCTGTAAACCTGAGAGCTGCAGCATGTTGCACAGTACAAACCACAGCACACACAGGTGTCTGTAAACCTGAGAGCTGCAGCATGTTGCACAGTACAAACCACAGCACACACAGGTGTCTGTAAACCTGAGAGCTGCAGCATGTTGCACAGTACAAACCACAGCTCACACAGGTGTCTGTAAACCTGAGAGCTGCAGCATGTTGCACAGTACAAACCACAGCACACACAGGTGTCTGTAAACCTGGACACACGTCACATATAATAATATAACTCTCCAGTACAGAAGAGACACTTCAAGGCTCATTAAGCAGACTAGATAGAGACAGGCTGATTTAAACTGTGCTGTTTGATCTCAACAGTTAAAAGTGATATTTGCATCATTTAATAATTGTAACTATAGAGACAGAGAAGAAACAACAAGCTCAGTCACAGCTTGTCGGCATGAGTGGAAACAACCGTTTCACAGTTTGTCTTTAATTATTAATTATTATTTATTATTATTTTTTAGAAAGATTCCCCAGATCTATTCATGTGTCATTCATGCTTTAAAGCCCTCAAAAAGGTCATGATATATAGTTGATCAGAAAAATGCAACAATTTGTAACCTATATAGAATATATATATAGAAGGAAGAGACATCACTCTCATCACAGCGTTCAAATTGTGCATTGGGGCTAGACTTTGGGGACAGTTGTATTGAAGTGAATGGAGCAGGCATGGAAAGTCCCACTATCAACCATCATACAGTGTCTGTGTTGTTTCACCTTTGATTGAAAAATGCTTCCACAGATTGCAAAATCGAATGCTGTGATGTGATGTGATGTATTTTCCTTCTTTATAGGTTCCTTGTCTGTTTGTCAATCAAGGCTAGTGGTGAAGTTGAACAATTCATGAATTTGCTATGGGGGCTGCCTGGAACCCTCTCAAGGACCCCTGCTGGTCACTTTGAGAACCACTGATGTAGTTTTTCCAGTATTCATCTCAAATTGCTTGAAGATTGTGCAATTGCCTGTTGGGGGGGGGGGGGGGGGATCCCATGGGGACCTTCCTAAAGAGGGCTGAGCTAAGCCCCCAATGTCTTCAGACACTAGAAACGCCCCTGATGGACACAATATGGATACACATATGAACAGACAAACACAAATTAAACTATTGGCTGAAACATTTAATTGTCTCATTATTAGAATGATCTGAACATTGACGAGTCAAAGCAAACAGCCAAAGTGACTGAGGTGAATTGAACTGCAGCCTGACTCAGGATTACATCTGTATCATCAGTAATGATGCTGTGATACAGTTTCAGTGAAGAGTTTGTGTCAGTGAGCCAGCAGGCTGAAGGTTAGAGAGGATCATTATAACTAGTTTGTGTCAGTGAGCCAGCAGGCTGAAGGTTAGAGAGGATCATTATAACTAGTTTGTGTCAGTGAGCCAGCAGGCTGAAGGTTAGAGAGGATCATTATAACTAGTTTGTGTCAGTGAGCCAGCAGGCTGAAGGTTAGAGAGGATCATTATAACTAGTTTGTGTCAGTGAGCCAGCAGGCTGAAGGTTAGAGAGGATCATTATAACTAGTTTGTGTCAGTGAGCCAGCAGGCTGAAGGTTAGAGAGGATCATTATAACTAGTTTGTGTCAGTGAGCCAGCAGGCTGAAGGTTAGAGAGGATCATTATAACTAGTTTGTGTCAGTGAGCCAGCAGGCTGAAGGTTAGGGAGGATCATTATAACTAGTTTGTGTCAGTGAGCCAGCAGGCTGAAGGTTAGAGAGGATCATTATAACTAGTTTGTGTCAGTGAGCCAGCAGGCTGAAGGTTAGAGAGGATCATTATAACTAGTTTGTGTCAGTGAGCCAGCAGGCTGAAGGTTAGGGAGGATCATTATAACTAGTTTGTGTCAGTGAGCCAGCAGGCTGAAGGTTAGAGAGGATCATTATAACTAGTTTGTGTCAGTGAGCCAGCAGGCTGAAGGTTAGAGAGGATCATTATAACTAGTTTGTGTCAGTGAGCCAGCAGGCTGAAGGTTAGAGAGGATCATTATAACTAGTTTGTGTCAGTGAGCCAGCAGGCTGAAGGTTAGGGAGGATCATTATAACTAGTTTGTGTCAGTGAGCCAGCAGGCTGAAGGTTAGAGAGGATCATTATAACTAGTTTGTGTCAGTGAGCCAGCAGGCTGAAGGTTAGAGAGGATCATTATAACTAGTTTGTGTCAGTGAGCCAGCAGGCTGAAGGTTAGAGAGGATCATTATAACTAGTTTGTGTCAGTGAGCCAGCAGGCTGAAGGTTAGAGAGGATCATTATAACTAGTTTGTGTCAGTGAGCCAGCAGGCTGAAGGTTAGAGAGGATCATTATAACTAGTTTGTGTCAGTGAGCCAGCAGGCTGAAGGTTAGAGAGGATCATTATAACTAGCTTGTGTCAGTGAGCCAGCAGGCTGAAGGTTAGGGAGGATCATTATAACTAGTTTGTGTCAGTGAGCCAGCAGGCTGAAGGTTAGAGAGGATCATTATAACTAGTTTGTGTCAGTGAGCCAGCAGGCTGAAGGTTAGGGAGGATCATTATAACTAGTTTGTGTCAGTGAGCCAGCAGGCTGAAGGTTAGAGAGGATCATTATAACTAGTTTGTGTCAGTGAGCCAGCAGGCTGAAGGTTAGAGAGGATCATTATAACTAGTTTGTGTCAGTGAGCCAGCAGGCTGAAGGTTAGAGAGGATCATTATAACTAGTTTGTGTCAGTGAGCCAGCAGGCTGAAGGTTAGGGAGGATCATTATAACTAGTTTGTGTCAGT
The DNA here is from genome assembly GCF_964638095.1 of Poromitra crassiceps. Classification (NCBI taxonomy): domain Eukaryota; kingdom Metazoa; phylum Chordata; class Actinopteri; order Beryciformes; family Melamphaidae; genus Poromitra; species Poromitra crassiceps. The sequence goes on along the minus strand of NC_139628.1, from coordinate 55,792,842 downwards.
GAGCCAGCAGGCTGAAGGTTAGAGGATCATTATAACTAGTTTGTGTCAGTTAGCCAGCAGGCTGAAGGTTAGGGAGGATCATTATAACTAGTTTGTGTCAGTGAGCCAGCAGGCTGAAGGTTAGGGAGGATCATTATAACTAGTTTGTGTCAGTGAGCCAGCAGGCTGAAGGTTAGAGAGGATCATTATAACTAGTTTGTGTCAGTGAGCCAGCAGGCTGAAGGTTAGAGAGGATCATTATAACTAGTTTGTGTCAGTGAGCCAGCAGGCTGAAGGTTAGGGAGGATCATTATAACTAGTTTGTGTCAGTGAGCCAGCAGGCTGAAGGTTAGAGAGGATCATTATAACTAGTTTGTGTCAGTGAGCCAGCAGGCTGAAGGTTAGAGAGGATCATTATAACTAGTTTGTGTCAGTGAGCCAGCAGGCTGAAGGTTAGGGAGGATCAGTTTCAGTGAAGAGTTTGTGTCAGTGAGCCAGCAGGCTGAAGGTTAGAGAGGATCATTATAACTTTACCTGTGGTTGATATCATTTTCATAGTCAGAGCTCTCTGCTGGATCAGCATACTCCCCTGTTGAGGATGATCATATTATTAAAAAATCACAAGTTTTTTTTAGGTACATTTAGGCATTGCTGGCTGTTCTGTATTAATTTCATGTTTATAATTTGTGTACTCACCATTCTCGTCAACATGTCTGAGCTCAATCGAGGAAAAGGTGTTGTCACCGGATCCACTTGCAGCTCCGCCTGAAATGTAGATTTCCACTGGAATTTAAATCAGTCAGTTACTCCCCTTCATTTGTGTGATTCTACCATTTCAAACTGCTGCATGTTAATAATAAAGTAAATACTCATTACCATTTCCACGGGCTTCAGGGGCGTTGATAGTTTGATAGACATCAGCATCAACTACAGGTCAGTACAAATAAAAGTCTAAGTCAAATAAATCACTCTTATCCCATGATACCAACTTACACCTCATCTCTTCTAACAAACGTCTTGTTCAAATAAAGTATGTTCAGTGCAGATCATTTTAGAGACAGATGTAAGCAAAGCTATATCATTTTGATTCATATTAGAGTCTTGGATTGTTTTGTAGATGTTATGTTAGTATCACATTTTGGCTAATCTGCTAAATCAGCTTTCTATTGAGTAGAAAGTGGTTGTTATAAATGTTAGTGTATTAGTTGTGAAGAGCAGTCATGATGGTTAGAAGACTGACCATGGAGAAGAGTGCCATATGCATTGTCTTGATCATCTCTCTGGTCTGTAGTGGAGCTCTGGTTGTTTCTCTGAGGCTGGATGGGTCTAATAAATGTAGTAAATATAGTAAATAACATGGAAGTTATGACTGTTATGGTTAAGATGAGAGAACTGGTGCTGTACTTACCTGCCACAACATGGACCTGTGGAAAACACATGTGTTGTTATATAGTGTTGCTTTACAAACGGTTCCTCTGTTATTCAGTGTCATGACATGAGGGAGAGTTGCTCAGCGATTTAATAAATTTAAATCAATGATATAATAATTATTATTATACAGTATAATTATATCATGATTATATCATAATTGAATAGTCACAGTGTAATCACTCTAATATATACAGGAGAAAGTCTCACCCTTGGACTTTCTGCAGATGAGCCACAGCAGCAGCAGGAGGATGATCAGTAACATGACAGCAACCAGTACAATGATCAACCACACAGGAAATGAAGAGCTTGAAGGCCTGGACACTGCAACTAGAACTAGAGAGGTATTATTAATAAACAATAATACTGACTTATTTTAAAGTAGCAACAGATATTGTTTGTCACGTCTACATCTGACATTGAGAGCAGGAATAAGGGGAGGGGAGGATATCTACTCGTTCCATCTCTGATTGTAACACAGTTGATGAAAACAACTCAGAACTCAGAAGAAGCCATTTTAATATGACTCACGTTTTACTGCCATCCAGCTCTGTGGTGATTCTGTTCCAGAGTGTTTACACTTGTAGAAGCCTTGGTGTGACTGAGACACAGCATGGATAGTCATCTCCCCTCTGGTGTCATTTTGGATCAGTTGGTCATTTTGATAGAAATCCACATTAGAAATTAATGATTCTGTTCTGGATTTACAGCCAAGAGTGACAGAATCTCCCTCAGTCACAGGATGGACAGGACTCAGCAGGAGAAGATATCCAGCTGTGAAAGAGTTAATTAAATATGAAGAGTTTAAATCTAAATACAATCCACACTTCATGTTGGACGCTTACTGCTACAAAACATCACTGGCTATAAAATTCAGTATGCAAGTTATAAGCTACCTTAAGACCATTACTGAAAGATTTGGTAATGAATACACATGTAACACTTTGAAAACATGTCCACATGTTAGGATTTTGCCAGGAAAATATAATGAAATATTGAATGACTTAATGTAATGTAAAAAAACATACAGTGTCCAGTGATGTTGACTGCGTTGCTGAACTCTCCTGATCCAGACTCACACCAGTACACTGCACTACTAGACCGTATGTTGTTGATGTTACATTTGGATCCAGTCATTGAGCCCCAGTCAGATGAACAGTGTGACAGGTCTCCTCTCTCAGTAAACCTCTTCACTGTCCACTCAGTAGAGTTTCCCTCACAGCTCAGAGAGACAGACTCAGAGGAGAAGTGCTGCGCTCTGTTGGGACTCACTGTGACAGAAGCTGATGAGCCTCCATCTGAAAGACAAAACACAATCAGAGGTCAAACACTTGTCACTCATCTTTATGAGCTGTCTACTTTGAAATGCAAAATAAGCTGTTATAAGAAACACACTCACCTCCAGACCAGATAAACTTAGGTTTGCTGTCATCAGTGTAATAGACAGGTTCTCCTCTCTCAGCTCTACACATATATCCTCCTGTGTGTGTGGGTCCATGAAGAATGTAGGAACCCTCTGCAGTGCCATTGTTGCTACCAGGCAGCAGCTCATAGTTGTAGGAGTTGTCTGATAGTTTGGGAACAGCCTTGTACCAGTAGAACCTCCATGCTGCAGATGAAGCTTCAACCTCACAGCTCAGAGTTACTGAGGCTCCAGGACTCAGCCACACAGGAGAGACTGTGAGGACAGGTGTGGGTTTATCTGTTGGAAAGAAGTTTTCTCAGAATTACAACATTATATGATGTTTAACTTATAGTTAGACTTGGCAGGGCAATGCTTGGACACTGTCTCAACAAGAAAATGTGCAAGTTTTACTTTATGCTGCCTCCAAATATACAGTATAGGTAATATAATATTATTAACCTGTTACTGTAATGAATCCTTGACATGTTCAGTATGAATGAAAGATGATGTGACTTACATGATACTGTCAGTTTGACGGCACTGCTCCACTCTGTTGAAGACTGCTGTCTACTCTGTCTGCCCTTACACTCATAGTCTCCACTGTGGTATGTATCAGCACTGCTGATCCTGTATTCATTTTGTTTTGGAGGTTTGTTTGAGCTGTTTGTTTTCCATTCATACTCCCAGTCAGTGTCTCCTCCTCCCTGGATCTCACATGTGAGAGTGATGCTCTCTCCTCTGTATATCTGAGGCCAGTTGGGTTGCAGGGTCACAACAGCCATGTCTTCAACTGTTCATACCAAAAATCAGAGAGATGGGGGAGGGGGCAGGGATTGTACAGAGATAACTGAAAATCAATATCAAACTGAATAATTTCTAGCATACGTAAATCCTAAACAGTAATCATGAACACATTTTTCATTAAAAAAAACATGTTGTCAAACTCACCATTTTTACCAATGTTGACTGAATCACTGTACTCTGTGTAGTAAAGTGAGTCTCCTCTGGCTCCTCTGCACCAGTAGACTCCTTCCTGTGAGACACTGATCTTATTTGAGTTGGGATGTTGTGTGGTCAGGGGTTCAGAGCCTTTCTTCTCTCTGTACCAGTAGAACTTCCAGCCAGAAGATTCCTGCACAGAGCAGGTCAGCGTCACACTGCCCCCTACTGGTATGGTTGTTTTGTCAGCACTCAGTTTGGCCTTCGGTCCACGTGCTGTTAAAATTAGAGTGAAAAAACATGAAGTATTTTCCCCTCAAAGAGCTGAATTGACAAACTGATGTAATGGTGTAACGATGACTCTCATCCCTCTCTCTCTCATTTCCCACAAGACTACACTAATTGGCTCAAAGGGGGCGCTACAATTAATTGATTAAAAAAATGCATTTCAAAAGCTGTAGTCCACTGAATGACGGCTCCTCCTCAGTTATTTATTTCCCCACAAGAAGAAACCACAAGGTGACTATTTGTTCCTGATTGGTCCTGAGAGGACTGCATTATTCATGAGGGACATCATGTTTACTATTGTCTTGTTTAGACGTGTAGATAGATGAAAACATAAACACATGTGACATAGTGACATATTTATTATGAATGAAAGATGATCTGACTTACATGATACTGTCAATGTGGTGGGGTGACTCCACTCAGTAGAAGAATATAGGTCACTTCTCTGTGTGGCCTTACATGAGTAGTCTCCACTGTCAGACAGAGAAGCTCTGACAATCTGATACACAGCTCGTTTCTCAGGTTTGTTTGAGCTGCTTGTTCTCCATTCATACTCCCAGTCAGTGTCTCCTCCTCCCTGGATCTCACATGTGAGAGTGATGCTCTCTCCTCTGTATATCTGAGGCCAGCTGGGTTGCAGGGTCACAACAGCCCTGTCTTCAACTGTTCATATCAAGAATCCACAATTATGATACAAATAGAAATATAAAATGAACAGAACAAATGTAATAGTAGCTTTCTTAATACTACTGTAATCATGAATTCATGTTTTATTCCAAAACAAGACTATAGGTCGAACCTAGTATAATGGATGCTGTGTGTTGTCACTCCCCCTCTCCTCTCTCTCTCTTGCTCCTCTGCGTGTGTGTGTGTGTGTGTGTGTGTGTGTGCGCGTGTGCGTGCGTGCGTATTTGTGCTGTCACTCCCCCTCCTCTCTCTGTGTTGCTGCAACCAGTGTCTCTCTCTCTCTCACGTGGAGTCGTTTTCCCCCTCCTCCTCCTCCTCCCCTCTGTGTGTGTGTGTGTGTGTGTGTGTGTGTGTGTGTGTGTGTGTGTGTGTGTGTGTGTGTGTGTGTGTGTGAGAGAGCATTCTGCTACTCGTGTTGCCACTGGTTTGTACTACAGAGCTGCCTTCCTTCCTTCACACAAAGCCTTGTTGGTTCCGTCCAGCAACAAACTCACCTAGTTTGGTTATAGTGATGACATCACTGTCCTGTGTGAAGTAAACCGGTTCTCCTCTCCCTCCAACGCACCTGTAGACACCTGTCCTCCCTCTGAGACTGTGATAGCTCTGGAGACACCGTTCCTGATCGGTGTGTCAGAGCCTGTGGTTTGTCTGGACCAGTAGTATTTCCAGCCAGAAGAGCCCTCCACAGAGCAGGTCAGCGTCACACTGCCCCCTACTGGTATGGCTGTTGTGTCAGCACTCAGTTTGGCCTTTGGTTTATCTGTTTGGTTTAGAAGGAAAACATTTTACAAGTAAAGACTTGATGACAAAACACAGCATACGTGTCACCACTTTGACTACACCAGACATGGCAACCAAGTTTTTCACTTCCACTCAAGTCGCATGTACAAAATGACTTCAGACTCAACTCAAAATCTTAGAATTTTAAAACTACACTGTCCAAATAAATAATTCATTACATAAAGTAAGTTAAATATTTTCTTAATGTGAACATTTTCAAAATCTTATTTGTGTGACAAACATTTGGGTGGCTTTACAAAACTGAAATCTTCCTTTCACTTAAAGGGCTCTGGTATTCATTCTGTGTAGTCATTTTAAAGCCCAGTTCACACCAATGATTCACAATGCAACAAAACTGTCCTAGAACACATTTGCAGCCGTCTGACCAGACCCGTCTCATCTCGACTCCAACGTAGCAGAGCTGCAGAGGATTGCAAACAGCTGCAAGTTTCAACTTGTTGGGTTGTGAATCGTTGGTTTGAAGTTGAACTGGGCTTAAAATGATACCCAGGCCTAATGGCATCAGCTGCAGTGCTGTTTTCAACAGCATTTGGCTACAAAGATGTTCAATCTTTAAACAGCTGAGCTTACATTCTGAGTATGATGCATTAATTGATCCTGTGCTGCACATTCTCATTCCAATTGAATGCGTCAAACATCGCTCTGTCACACACCTTGAGGCGCGCACACGGACGCACATGGTTGGGGTGAGGCAAAGCCTTTGCTGCAAAGGTCAAGTGACACCTTGGGGTTGGGGTGAGGCACAGGGGAGTTAGGGGGTTGGGTTTAGGCACTGGCCTTGTTTGGGGTTAGAGTTTGGATATGGTCGCTTGCTAAGGGGCTAACGTAGGGCGACGAGACATTTTAGCAATTTCTGACCCAGAAAAGACTTTGAAATCAGATCGCCGTTGTATCAACCCGCCAGGCCCAACACTGATTAGACCTCTGATAGACAGTTGAAATGTTTGCTGGGGTATTTAATTAATGTGTGCAAATAAATAAAACTAAACTAAAAATATAGTAACTGGATCTGGTCAGCTTTTAATTAATTGTGACCATATAGAAACATGTAGGCTGCACCTCTAAATGGTAGAAGTGGCAGATCCAGCTGAAGTCATTCTTATGAGTCAAGTAGAACATTTTGAAAAAGGAGGAGAGGAGCCTGTTTCAGTCAGTCAGCTCAGTCACATCATCACATACTGCATGATGAGCAGGATTTGTGGCAGCATATCACATAATGCACTCAGGACATTTGAAAGAAATCAGATACATATTTTCTTTATAATAATTCATATACAGATTTGTCCTCTTTCGAATTTCCAAGCCAACTTTAGAAATACTGTATAAGTTAATTTCCCCATACAGTCTGTTCACGCAACAGAAGACTGCACACATATTTCTTTGCGCAAGTCAACTTATTGTATAAATTTGTGAATCTCTTCATGGTAAGAAATCAACTCTGTGCTGAATTCTTGTCTTTTTTTGTCCTCTTCTCCCTCATGGTTATGTGTGATGGTTATAACCCTTTACACTGCTTATACATTTACTAAACACACATTTTCAGTTGAAGAGTGGTAGCCTATATAATAGGTCTACAGCTAGCAACTCTAGTCAGCATTGAGGGGTCTGAATCTAAAATAAATCATATACTATACAGATTCAAATCATAATTACATTTATACATCATACAAGTATAGTAGCAAACAGGTTATATAATGTAACTCCATGGGTTGAACCACATCCTTAATGACTCATAAATAAGTGCTATAGGTGAAGGTAAACAAGATGGTGATGATAAGTTTGATGACTTACTTGATACAGTCAGAGTGACTTTATTACTCTTCCTTTCTTTACGGGATGTGTCACGTCTGAGAGAACCAATACACTGATATTCACCACTGTCGCCTGTTTCTATACGTTCTATTGTGTTGCGTTTATGAACAGAGTAGAGGATAAACCTTTGACCATCTTTGGTGATTTTGTAAGACCAGTCAGTCTCCTCTCCGTCCTTCATGTCACATATGAAGGTAACAGACTCTCCAGTAAATACATGGGACCGGTCGGGTTCAAGGGTCAGCTCAGCATCTGTTCTCCCAACACAAACACATACAGCACTACACTATTAGAACAACACAAACACATACAGCACTATTAGAACAACACAAACACATACAGCACTACACTATTAGAACAACACAAACACATACAGCACTACACTATTAGAACAACACAAACACATACAGCACTACACTATTAGAACAACACAAACACACACAGCACTACACTATTAGAACAACACAAACACATACAACACTACACTATTAGAACAACACAAACACATACAGCACTACACTATTAGAACAACACAAACACATACAGCACTACACTATTAGAACAACACAAACACATACAGCACTACACTATTAGAACAACACAAACACATACAGCACTACACAATTAGAACAACACAAACACATACAACACTACACTATTAGAACAACACAAACACATACAGCACTACACTATTAGAACAACACAAACACATACAGCACTACACTATTAGAACAACACAAACACATACAGCACTACACTATTAGAACAACACAAACACATACAGCACTACACAATTAGACCAACACAAACACATACAGCACTACACAATTAGAACAACAACTAAATACTGGAATATCTTTGTTTTGAGCTATATACACAATGTGACAAACTCATACGTTCTTTTTGTTTTTGACCGATTTTTTTATTCCATTTTGATCCCCCTTAGTGCTAATTTAATTTATTTATCCTGGTTGCTGCTCCACCCTCTGCCGATCTGGGGAGAGCCGAAACTGGCTCCATGCTTCCTCCGAGACATGGGCAGTTAGCCAGCCGCTTTTTTCACCTGACAGGGGAAGCTTCACTGGTAGGACATAGCACGTGGGAGGTTCACGCTATTCCAACCAGTTCCCCTCCGTCCGAACAGGCGCCCCTAATGACCAGAGGAAGTACCACATTAGCAACCAGGATATTGCATGTTTTGGTGAGGGGTTCCTATATGAAGGAAACCCCCAGGGGGCATGGAGAGAACATGCAAACTCCACACAGAAAGGCCTTTTTGACGACCCTACCCGGGCGGTGGGCACTCGAGGACATGCGGACGCATTCCTTCAGCGCTCACAGCGTCCCAGGTGAGAATTGAACCCAGGACCTTCTAGCTGTGAGGCGACGGTGCCGCGTCTATGTGCCGACAGGTCGCAATGCTGATAGCCCACAAGCAGAACCAGCTGAGCGAGGCGGCGTGCAGTGTGTCGGTGGACCGGCTGGAGCTAAGCTCTCCCAGCCCCCACGCCAAACCTAACCTCCCCCCATGCCTAAACCTAACCTCCAGATCCTCACACCTAAACCTAACCTCTCCCACCCCCCACGCCTAAACCTAAGGTCGGCATTGCGGGTGGTCGGCATAGCGGGTGGACACCGAGGCGACAGCTCTACCACTGAACCACCATGCCCCCCGACAAACTCATAAGTTGAGTTGAGTTCCCTCTGCCTCCCTCCCCTGATATGTGAAGTGCTTTGAGTGTCTAGAAAGGCGCTATATAAATCCAATCAATTAATTATAATTAATTAAGTTGTGCGGAAACATATTGAAATTATATGTATGGAAAAATGTACATATTGGAAGAGGAAGCAATAAAGAATAATAGGTGGAGATTATCTTGAGTGAATGAATAGATAAAGAGAATATAGAAAGTTCTGTCATCACCTTCAGCATGTCCTTGGTAGAGGAGTGTACTCATCACTAAAATAAAGATTGAAACCTCATCAGACACTATCAAACTGTCAAAATAACAATCAACAAAGTTCAAACAGCTCGACTTTCATCAATAAATATAAACATATTGATTACAGCCACAAGACTGTGCTCTATTCAAACTGTCAGTGACAAAGACATGAGACAAACCACTGATGCTGTGTTCTGTTCACCACAACATTGTCATTATTCTGCAGCATTGGAACACAGAAAGTCAGTATGTTGTACTCACAGAATAACAGGAGCCCAGCACAGAGCCAGGTGCACCCCATCCTCACATCCAGCTCAGCTCCACTCTGTCTCTCTGCTTCTGACTGACTGTTCCACTTCCTACAGAGTGAGCTTATAACCTCTGTGCAGGAACAGACAGACAGAGAGCTGCCGTGAGAAAGAATTCACACCTTGCCAGTGTGAGTTCTAACTTAGTTTAGACCATCGCTGTTTCCTTCCTCTTTATTGGAAGAGCTCACAAAATGTTTATTTTGACCGAGACATATTTTTTATATGTATGATTACAGGCGCAGAAAATACGTGTAATTGATGTATAAGATACGTATACGTCATGACATCAGATCCTTGCATTAGTGTTTTAAATAAAGTGACATCAGAGGCTGACATGGTGAGGATTGGGGTTAAGCAGTGGCATTGTGTAAATCTTTCTGTTTAAAGTTAACTCTTGTTGAGCACATATAGTATAATACTATACGTTGATGTACTGTATAACATGGATTGGGAACTTGGGACAAAGAAAAAGAGGTGTGTGTGTGTGTGCGCGCGTCACTGATATATATTAAATATGGACGATATGTCTCAACCTCACTTTTAGAGAGCTCATATCCTGTGACTGTCCATTCTATCAATCAGTCAAGTCAGTGGTGTGTAAGCAGTGTCATATCAAGTCAGTGGTGTGTAGATGTAACCAAGCCTAGTTAGAGGCTTTGGAACCTTGGATTACCAACAACGCCACCTAGGGGATTGCACCCCAGGAAATACTGCTCAATACACTTTATATAAAATACACACAGGTCAAGTTGTGAAGAGACACAGACGTGGTTTCAAGCTCACAAAATTATTTGTTTATTTAGGAAAAGCTGGCCTGCAAAGGAAGTAATGTTGGAAGCTGTGGTAGGGGGGGGGGAAGTATGAACAGTTTTATTTTACAATTGCAATAAAAACACTTTTAGTTTATTAAGATTAGTTTAAAATTGCTAAATATCAAAAACAGAGTTATCATAAAAAACCAATTCATACACTACCAGGCAGGGGGAAAGGGAAATTGATGGAGGAGGCCGAAGGCTAGGGGAGGCTTGGTCCAGAAGGAGCAATCTAAGGAGGTGAATCAATTAATAAAATGTTGGGAGATTCCCTCATAAATATATTGTGAACAGCACTAGTAAAAATTACCTTTTGCTACGACACTGGAGCACACCACACCAGAACCAAGGAGGAAGAATGATCACTGCTGCTCTTTGTTCTTAAATACCCTCTCATGATGAGGGGAGAATAGAACTCAGGTGTGTGTGGCTGGTGACTGAAGTGTGTGGCTGCTGCTCATTGGTCAATTTGCTTCAATGAAGTCTCCCATAGCAGGGGTGTGTCATAGGGACCAGCAGAGATCTACATGATCTCAAGCTCTACCTGTTACATAGACACACCACAGAAGAAGAAAGTTAGCCGTGTCATAAGCAGACTGATCTCCAACACATGATGGAGGGTCGGCCAGGAGAGCAATAAGATGCAGGCAGGCTGAGGAGGAGAGAGTGCTCACCACTTCCCCTCAAAGCTCTCCACTTGAAGATCACCACTCAAACAGTGTCAGATTTTTATTTATTTTTATAACTATTTCCTGTTCAAACAAATTGATTAACCTCCCTTTGATTAACAGTATCTGTTAAAAAAAAAGATGGGGTTTCTTACCCTATGGTTTAAGAACAGGCTTCACAGAGAATCACACATATTCACATAAGGACCTATAGGCTGCACTGACCTGGTACAGTATATTGGAGTTTTTACTCAACAGCTTTTTACATGTGGCAGAGGGGCAAGTATCTACATGCTGATGACATGGGCCTGTAGGATATTAAATCCTGCTTGTTAAACTGCACATGTATGTCTGATCTAACATTTATAAGCCAGCTGATGACTCATAGCTGCTGCTGCTGCCATGGATTTACATCATAGTACTAGACTAGACTAGAGGAATAACCTGCAGTGTATCACAGTGTCAGATTCAGGCTGTTGGAAGGGCGTGGGGTGGACAAATAAAAATGGCATCTTACTGCACAACATGGCACCCTGCCAGCATGGGGAAAGATATGATGCATCATGATTCATCATGTAGCCAGGCAGTGGAGACAAAGTAGCCAGCTAGTGTTTGTTAGCCACTGGGCTACTTGTGGGATGAAAACAGACGTATATTGGAATAATTGGGGGATTATGTGCCTTTTCTCAAGGTTTATAGAAGTCAGTGAGTGAAGGAGAGGATCACATGTGGTTCAAACTGCTGACTTTCCAGCATGGAGTTCATTTCTCCAACTATTACAAACTATTATTTCTATTACTAAGCATAATGTACAGTAGATCCCCCTTGTAGTTTCATGAAGTCCTCATTGAACTGTGCATCTCAAATGCTTGGTGTCAACCACTAACATTAGCCCTGCTAATGGCTTACAGGTTACATTACACTCTGAATAAAAATAAAATAAAATAAACACAGAAGCAAAACTATTTATTTTCTTCTTCTTTTTGTCCAAGTGAAATGGTCTCTCCTGATTCTTAATATAGCTGACTCGCTTGGTTTGATCAATAAAACAATTTTTATTATTAAGCATTTTATATAGGCGTTCAGCTTGACAGTTATTAGAGAGTGTGTACGGACAATAACATTATATGCAGTTGGGTCCTCTCCAGCATTTCCGTGACCGGGAAAAAAAGTCAAGACGAACTCACCTCTCTTCTCCACAACACAACAAGCAATACAGCTGATCAATGGACAGGGCTGGCAGTTAATGAAAGCATCTTGGACACTGGCTACAACTTAAAGGTGAGCTAAGCTGTTACAGAAATAATCTTATATATAAATCACGCTCCAGTCTCTGGTATTATTTTCAAGTTAATATTCTGTTTGTAATTGATCTGTGGCTGAGTCATCTCCATTAGAAATATTACAGACCCTCTCCCCCCACTAAACTATAACATAATGTAAAAATATGTAAAATATAACAATTGGGGCTCAGAGCATCATAGGTAAAGACATGGATGCTACAGCTGTTAAAAAGACAGGCCTCATAATAAATATGACAGCTTACAGACCCTGTGGCCACCATGAATATAACAATAAGAAAAACCTCTTATAAGAAAACATCTCACTGGTCCTGATGCAGTTTGTGCTGAGAACAACACACTTCATTCACCTACATCACCTGTCTGTATAAAATGATCTACTATCGAATAATAAATGATGTCCATGTTTTTCTTTTGCATGTTGCCCTGCCTTCCACCTGCATGCTGGGATCAGCTCCAGACCTGACCTGCATGCTGGGATCAGCTCCAGACCTGAGCTGCATGCTGGGATCAGCTCCAGTCCTGACCTGCATGCTGGGATCAGCTCCAGTCCTGACCTGCATGTTGGGATCAGCTCCAGTCCTGACCTGCATGCTGGGATCAGCTCCAGTCCTGACCTGCATGTTGGGATCAGCTCCAGCCCTGACCTGCATGCTGGGATCAGACCTGACCTGCATGCTGGGATCAGCTCCAGACCTGACCTGCATGGTGGGATCAGCTCCAGATCTGACCTGCATGCTGGGATCAGCTCCAGCTCTGACCTGCATGCTGGGATCAGCTCCAGACCTGACCTGCATGCTGGGATCAGCTCCAGATCTGACCTGCATGCTGGGATCAGCCCTGACCTGCATGCTGGGATCAGACCTGACCTGCATGCTGGGATCAGCTCCAGACCTGACCTGCATGCTGGGATCAGACCTGACCTGCATGCTGGGATCAGCTCCAGACCTGACCTGCATGCTGGGATCAGCTCCAGACCTGACCTGCATGCTGGGATCAGCTCCAGACCTGACCTGCATGCTGGGATCAGACCTGACCTGCATGCTGGGATCAGCTCCAGACCTGAGCTGCATGCTGGGATCAGCTCCAGACCTGACCTGCATGCTGGGATCAGCTCCAGCCGTGACCTGTATGCTGGGATCAGCCCTGACCTGCATGCTGGGATCAGACCTGACCTGCATGCTGGGATCAGCTCCAGATCTGACCTGCATGCTGGGATCAGCTCCAGACCTGACCTGCATGCTGGGATCAGCCCTGACCTGCATGCTGGGATCAGCTCCAGCCCTGACCTGCATGCTGGGATCAGCTCCAGACCTGACCCTGAATTGGAAGGATTTGAATAGCAGAGATGCTTGCTATATGCACACATCTGTACACTGTAACTGTTAGTGTGTCATAGATTGTGTTTCACTTTTCTGTTTTCTTGCAATCCACGTCTCTCTAGTTTGACTACCTGACCTGACACACTTCTCTTTACAGACATATTTACTATGATTTTGTTAATCAAAGTAAATGTATGGGTGCTGTCTGACATTTTACATTTGGCCATAACATTTAATTATCTGTTCAAAAAACAAGACAGTGTGCATATATGGCAGCATTAATGTTACCATGGGCGGCTGTTGTTTGATTTCATATATATAATAACCAGTATCTTCAGTTCCCACAGAAGTTGATATTTATGTGAATGCAGACACATTCATTTAATAGGCATATAGATGGATGTACAAAGACCCACAGCACTTTGATACTTTGTTCAAATACTCAGTGTTAACCTTTAGCTCAGTAAATTACAGTAGCTTGAAAAGGTTGCCAGGTTCTTTCCAGTAGGCTTCACTTTTACAGTGACAATGTGCTGAGCTGAACTGGTGAAAACTTGCTTAAATCTATAACATTATAGTACTGTGCAAAGTATTCATACCTACTCTTTACCAATGCATGTATACTATAATAATAATGATAATGATAATAATACTAATCATAATCATAATCATAATAACTTGAATTTATATAGCGCCTTTCATAAAACTCAAGGTCGCTTTACAGGAGAGGGGGCAAGGGGGGGGCAAAAACAAACAAAACAAAGGGATGGCTAAACTAACTAAACTAAAACTAACTCATGGGGAAAGGCCAAGGTGAAGAGGTGGGTCTTGAGGGTTGTTTTGAAAGTGTCCAACCCGAGGGAGAGAGTTCCAGAGGGTGGGGGCTGCCACACTGAAGGCTCTGTCCCAGAAGGTTGTTAGTCTGGTACGGGGGATGGACAGAAGACCTGAGGACCACAGGTTCCAGTATGGAGTGTGTTTGGTGGAGAAGGTATTGTGGGGCGAGTGAATGAAGGGATTTGTAAGTGAGGAGGAGGAGTTTGTAGGAGATGCAGAACTTGACCGGGAGCCAGTGGAGGTGGATGAGGGTGGGGGTGATGTGCTGACTATAGTAGAGTATATATACAATAAAACAGGAGAAAACATGAATGATCATAACTAGGGATGCACCGATATGAAAATTTTGGCCGATGCCGATAACCGATATTTATCATTGATGTTATGGCCGATAACCGATATTTACCGATGTCGATAGGATCTGTATAAAAACACATTTCTACGATAATAAAATTGATTGCCGATATTTCGTGCATCCCTAATCATAACTAGCTCCCTGGTTACCACAAGAGTTGCTATTGAAAATAATAAAACTGTATTTGTGGAGGACACAGAAGTCACGTTAAACTGTCTGAGAGCAATATGTTGCACAGTAGCTCTACTGCAGGTGGGTGTAAACCTGGGCAAACGTCACATTCTAGTACAGAAGGGACATCTCAAAACTCATTTTTTAATCAGATGTGATCAACTATGTTTGATCTTAACAGTTAAAAGTGATATTTGCATCATTTAATAATTGTCTGGTAACTATAGAGTCAGAGAGGAAACCAGCTCAGTCACTTCTTGTCAGCATGAGTGGAAATGACTCCATTTCACAGTTTGTTTTTAACACGTATAAGGCAGTTTGTCTTTAACACGTATAAGGCAGTTTGTCTTTAACACGTATAAGGCCTATGTGAGAACCGCTGATGTGATACAGAATTTAGACAGTGTTATAACCACACTGATGAGCTCACAACACGCACAAGGTGTCATTTAGTATTTTAGTACACCCAGTTTGCAGGAGGCAGTTCACAATGTAAATCCACAGAGAACACAACCATTGACACAGATATTGCGAGCATTAGATTGGGATTTTTACACAGCTATCTCTGGTGGTGTTAACTCATTTGTGTATGAAACTGGGGAAGTGAGGGTTAATTGCCAAGATATGATCGACCACACAACCTAAACACCATGATTAGACGGTAGAAAAGAAAAGCAACAAAGAATTATCTTTATTTCACATCTATTGAATTTAATTTGATTTAATGCCTTTATTGGCATTGCACGTTGCCATACCATGAAATTTGCTGTGCAGCTCCTAAAACTTTTCATACAGATATGGGGCCTCGACCAAGTTTCAAGATGGAGACCAGTCATGTTACCTCATATCACAATAGCAATCAGCTCTCAACATAAGTCAAGTGTGAGTCTGTTATGACGTGCGTCTCGTGACTCATCACCCCATCCTCAATAGCCAATCAGCCCCCATCAATATGACGTCTCTTATGATGTCACTGCTGAGCCTATGACGTAGCAGTATATATAGCCATAGTCAGCGCGTCGTCATCCTCTGCCTGATCGTTCACCTTAGTGGTGGTTGTACCTGGGCTGATCGTCTACTCTGGAGCTATGTTTTGCCCCACCCACCTCCCCAGTCCCCCACCAACGTCTTGACTCCTGAAGAATTCCCTACGGGGGGGATTCTCTATCCTACATGTAGACTGAGCAGATGCCCTCCTCTCTCACCACAAGAAGAGGGTCATCTTACCACGGGGGTCATTACCCGAAAATTAGTCACCATGCTATTTGTGAATAAAGCTTGCTTGTCAAATTTTGCCCACTGGTCTCTCATGATTGAATTAACATACATACATACATACATATATACATACATACATACATACATACTGTACATACATACTGTACATACATACATACATACATACATACTGTACATACATACATACATACATATATACATACATACAGACAGACAGACAGACAGACATACATAAGGTGGAAGCTCGTTCCACCATTGAGGTGCCAGGGACGAGAAGAGTTGAGATCGAGATGAGCGACTTTTGAGCCCCCGTAGCGAAGGAGGGGCGAGGCGACCTGCACTGGTGGAGGAGCGAAGGGAGCGCTGAGAGGTTTGGAACCTGACTATAGATTGAAGGTACAGGGGAGCTGACTGGTGTACTGCCCTGTAGGCCAGTACCAGTGTCTTGAATTTGATGCGTGCCAAGATGGGAAGCCAGTGGAGGTCCTGGAAGAGGGGAGTGACATGAGAGAATTTGGGTTGGTTGAATACCAGACGGGCTGCAGCGTTCTCAATGAGCTGAAGCGGTCGGATGTCGGTGGCAGGTAGGCCGGCCAGGAGCACGTTGCAGTAGTCCAGGCGAGAGATGACAAGAGACTGGACCAGGAGTTGAGTCGCTTCTCTTGTGAGAAAGGGACGGATGTAGAGGGAGAACCTACAGGAGCGTGCTGTCGCAGCTATGTTGGCTGAGCAAGACAGCTGGTTGTCGAGGATCACCCCAAGGTTCTTAGCTGTTTGGGAGGGAAGCACAGTGGTGTTGTCAATGGAGATGGAGAGATCAGCGAGAGGGCAGTCTTTCCCTGGGAGGAAGAGTAGCTCTGACCCGTGGACACAATATGGATACATATGAACAGACTAATAAAAACGCTTAAGTGATTGGTTAAAACTTATCCGACACCTTGAAAGTATTTTAATTGTCTCATTAATATAATTATCTGGGCATTGAGGAGCCAAACAGCCAAAGTGTCTGAGATGATTTGAACTCAATCCTGAACCAGAATGGTATGAAGTGGATTATGAGACAAAGGGCCCCTCAGCACAGATACAGATACCCCACCTTACATTTACATTTGCTGAACTTTATACTTACTTTATATTATTTATTTTATTATTGAACTCGAAATTGATTACAAGAGTTAGATTATGATTTAGTTATGAGTTATGTAAAAAACAGGTGTGATGTTTACGTGTGTGTGTGTGTGTGTGTGTGTGTGTGTGTGTGTGTGTGTGTGTGTGTGTGTGTGTGTGTGTGCGTGTAGGTGGGTGTTTGTGAATGAGTGTGAAACCAATGAGCAATAGATAGTATTGGATCAGCATCTTCACGGTCGCTGCGGCCATGTTGTTGACATAGCGCAGCTCTCAACTAGTGACAGCTTACTGTATGTGAGAGCAGCGCTTATACTGTAGGAAGCTAGCCACCGTTAGCGCTACCTCTATCGTTCCTGTTGTGTTTGGATGGTGGCCTACGTTATACATGGCTGTAGTAATGACAGCAATAAAGTCCCTGTGGTTGTTTCTATGCTTTCTCTATAGTGGATGTGTGGATAGTTAGGAGAGACAGGTGAAACTTTCTGACAGCTCCTCACAGCAAAGTCTGTTCACCTCGTTTTTTCTTTTGTTTATTATTACAGGCATTAACAGCAGCATACAAACAACAACTCTGGTTTTTTTATTGCTGTCATCACCATCGCTATTTTGTAATAGAATAGAAAGACAATAAGGCCGTTACTAGCTGTTACTAGTTGTTACTAGCTGTCAGCTGCAGCTGCTGTGCGTGCAGGACGGCATGACCGCGGCCACCGTGATGATGCTGATGCAATAGCATCTATACAGAGAAACAAAGTGTTAAACAGGATGAGGTTTCATTTGCGTATTGACGCATTATGACACCTCTCAGAGAAACACAGGCGTGTGATAAAGGAAGTGACCTGCTGTGGTTTCATACCAACATGCAACAAGTCAAGACAACCTTACATATATGTTATAGGATGAATGATATACATGACTAAGCCCTTTGACTATAGGGCTATAAGTTAGTGACAACATCATGTAGTTCAGGCTATCAGGCTCTGGCTCAGGGCCTCCTGAGCTTTGGGGCCTCTGGACCTGTGCCCAGCTGGTCTGTTCAGTTCTCCATCCATGGCTCTAATTAGAATGATGCTGTGATACAGTTTCAGTGAAAAGTTCATGTCGATGAGCGCAGGCTGAAAGTTATAGAGGATCTATATAACTTTACCTGTGGTTGATATAGCTCTCTGCTAGATCAGCATAGCTACTGTACTGGTGTTGACTGTGTAGAGAGGATGATCAGATTAAAAAAAACGTATTTTACGTTTAGGCAGTGCTGTTCTATTAATTTCATGTTTAGAATTTGTGTTCTCACCATGAACGTTTCTCAGTTCGAGGAAAAGGTGATGTCGCTGGAATCACCTGCACATCCACCTGTGTAGATTTCACTGGAATTAAATCAATCTGTCAACTCTCTGGGATTCTAGCATTTCCAACTGCTCCATGTTAGTAAATACTGTAGCATTTTCCATGTCTTCAGAGCCTTTGATAGTTTGATAGACATAGCATCACCTAGTGGTTCTCAAAGTGGGGTCCAGGGACCCCCAGGGCTCCTTGAGGGAGTTCCAGGAGGTCCCAAGCAAAAAGGGGCATAATTTATTTTCACTAAAATTCATCATTAATCATCCATACAGAATGTAGGACTATTTTGGTCATGGCTTTCATACACTCTCTGAAATAAAACATCTAAAAGCAGAAATCTTATGAGTTGGGGGATCCTGGGACAAAATCTGGGATTCATTTGTGTCAGTTAAGATGTCCTTGACGTGAAAAAGTTTGAGAAACACTGACCTACAGTTCAGTCAAAATAAAGACAAGATCAAATGAATCGCTTTTATTCCATGACACCAACTTAAACATTATCTTCTATACATCCTGTTCAAATGCAGTATGTTCAGTGGGATATCATTTTAGAGATATGTCAGCAAAGGCAGTTTGATTCATATAGAGCCTTTGTAGATGTTATTATCTCATGTTGGTTTGCCAAAACACAGGTGTAAGTTATGGCATTTATTATATCAATGTGAATGTGAGGTTTCAAGTGTAAAATATTTTGAGCAGTCGATAGAGTAGAAAAGCACTCTATAAATACAGTATCTTACAGTAATGTTGTTGCAGAATGGAACTTAACAGCCAAAAGGTCAACAGTGATGAAAACCACTTGAGATGAAAAACTGAGCCAGGAGTCGTTAGAAGTTGTCTTAAATGAAGTATTACTGTAACATTTATCTTGGCCAAAAGTTGCACTCTTTCATGAATGGACACACAGGCTTACATGCCAACAGACAGTCAAAGATACTTATAGGACACATATCAGATGACATCTGTCTTGACGTACATTTTGAAGGCAACTCTGCAGACTCAACCTATCTGTTATTCTGGTCCTGTACAGGGCACAGTGGGAGAGAGAGGAACTGCAAATGTAGGCTATACAATATCATGTCTGTCTGTCTGTGTATGTATATCTACAGTAACCATTTTATTTATTTATCATGTATTAGTTTAGGGACAGATACACAACATATAACATTTATCAAAAGAGCTGATGTCATGTATCACAACATTTATAGCCTAAGCTAATTTGCAATGCCCGTGCCTAAATGTGTAACTTAAATGAAAATGTATATGAGTAAATTAACTACTGATTGTCTAAATACAGGCTAATGTGATTTAACATTTCCATATCAAATGTTATTTATGTTTTTATGGCAACATTGCACATAAGTTGCACAATAATTGAGTCATAATAGCACAGTGACATTCAAAGTGGTTGTCGAGTGACGATGCAGTGACGTTCTAGACCTGTGGTGTTACAGAAGGCTAAACAAATGAAGGAGAAGACAAGTAAAGAGAAGGAGAAAAGGAGTAAAGGAGAGCAGGAGGAGAGAGGGAGTGAATAAGGAACAGATGAAGGAGGGAGGAGAGAACTTTGGAGAAAGAAAATGAGTTGTGTGGAAGAGAGAGAGAGAGGGGAGAGAGAGAGAGAGAGAGAGAGAGAGAGAGAGAGAGAGAGAGAGAGAGAGGTGGGGGAGGGAGAGAGAGAGAGAAAGAGAGGTGGGGAGAGAGAGAAAAAGAGACGGGGGAGAGAAAGAGAGAGAGACGGGGGGAGCAGAGGGATGGTGGGAGGAGAGAACTTGCGAGAAAGAAAATGAGGTGTGTGGAAGAGAGAGGGGAGAGAGAGAGGGTGGGGGGGGAGAGAGAGAGAGAGAGAGAGGTGGGGAGAGAGAGAAAAAGAGACGGGCAGAGAACTTGCGAGAAAGAAAATGAGTTGTGTGGAAGAGAGAAAGAGAGAGAGAGAGAGAGAGAGAGAGAGAAAGAGAGGGGGGAGAGAGAGAGGGGGGGGGCAGAGGGGTGGTGGGAGGAAGAACGTTGAACATGCAGATGAGGAAGTGGTCACCAATTCCCGTCAAAGCGATAAACTTTATGCTCACCACTCAAAAGGTGTTAGATTTTCATATGGTAGACGAAAACAGCTGTTCTGTTCTGTTCTGTTCTGTTCTGTTCTGTTCTGTTCTGTTCTGTTCAAACAAATGAATTACTCTCTCTTTGATTCACATAATCTTTTGTAAAAACGAAATCAGTTTTTAAATCAAATCAAATAATACATAAAAGGTATCTTACCCTCTGGTTTCCTTCAGCATCTGGCTTCACTTTCACAGCCAACCTGCCCAATATACAGTAGATGGATGGCCCACATGTTGTCCGTTGAACTGAACAGGTATATTGGAGTAATTGGGGATTATGTGCCTTGCTCAAGGTTCACAGAAGTCATTGAAGGAGAGGAGAGGATCACATGGAGGATGGAGCACATGGGGTTCAAACCTTCCATTCACACACAGTTATACATACATACATACATACATACATACAGCTATAAGATGATGGCTTATAGCTGCTGCTGCCATGCATTTTCAGTGCATGTGCATTGGAAGATAGATTTTTCAATTTCACAAAATTCACAAAATTGTATATGATCACAAAACAACTTATACAGTGGAAATGGCAAATTTGGATGGTTTTATGTTTTATCAATTGAAGAAACAGCTTTAATTAATGTTTATTATTGGACATTTCATCATGGTTGCATCATTTTGTATTCGTCAGACAGCGAAGCAAAGTTAATTTTAAGCCCTGCAGCTGCTGTGATGATCTTTTGTGAAGAGTCACATCGCATGATGGCAAATAAACTGGAAACTCATAGGTTCATAGAGTTTGTAAATGATAAAAGTATTTCAGTCTGTGTGTGTGTGTGTGTGTGTGTGTGTGTGTGTGTGTGTGTGTGTGTGTCTGTTTGTGTGCCAAAAAGAGAAGAGAAGACAGGTGTCACATTTATAAACTTGAACACTCCTTGAATTGAAACCATCGCCTCAAAAGAGAGTAGCGTTCAAAGACACCAGGCTGCAAAATGATTGTGCTTTCTACAAAGATGTATCCTCCTACTAAAAAAATACATAAATGTGAATGTTATTAGGTTTGTTTCCATGTCCTCTAGTCTTAACCCAGTGACTAAAGAATGTGCTGTTCTGCTGATGCTGGCTTTTACTTTGAAGCATCATTATTAACCCTTTGGCCTCCACAGTCCTGTTTGGCCTGTTGTTGATGGTGCTTTGACCTGGGCAGATGTCTTGGCTTCTCCAGCACACAGTACACTGTGTCAGCCTGCAGGGGGCGCTGTGTCTCCTCTAGGGTGACAGAGTTTCCTCTGGTAACTGTGAAAGGCAGCAGAGTGCAGCTGCTTTCAGAGGTGGTTTGGATCCCACCACCTCTTCCGGTGTGATGGTTGTGTTGTGGTCACAAGGCCGTCTTCTCCAACCTCTAGGGCGGCGACTGCTGCCCCTAAAGGGGACCATTACTTGACTGATCAATAGTACATGAAGGACTATATAGAACAGATGACTCTAAACATTACCGGAATGACAAAAATGATCACATCGTTATAAAAACACTACTGACAGCTTGCTGAATAAATTCATTGTTTATTGTTGCATAAATTGGTAAAAGACCAAGCTTTAAAAGATACAATATCAACTCCAGGATAAATACAGAACTTATCAATCTATACAGCTTTAAAAGAACAGGCGGCATATCATTAACATCAATTCATGACATAATATGAAAAACAAATCTGAACATCACACCTATACACTAAATGAGATACTGACTTAAAGCTGCACTAATATTGTTTTATGTACAAAATAATACACCCTGCAAGGGGCTGCAAGAGAAAAGAGAGCCCCACCCCATCTAATGGAGATCCAGTAGATCTTTTTTTTTTTTTTTTCCTCTCTGGTCCCTTTGGTATAAAGTGATCACAGGTCACAAGTCAACATTTCAAACTGTTACCTCTCTCTGATTGATTGACTTTGACAGTTTGACACACAAAAGGGAAAGTCAGCATAACACAAACACATTTCCACTGTGGTCCCATTGAGGGAGGAAGGGAGGAGGGAGGAGGGAGGAGGGAGGAGGGGAGGGGTCAGGGGAGGAGTCAGGGGCGGGGTCAGGGAGGCAGATCTGACACAGCAATGACACAAAAACATTCATCAAAACAATAATTCATTACACTCAGCAAGTTCTTCACTGTATTAACAACATAATCCACTACCTCAGTGCTTCGTGGCAATAATGTTCATAAATCTTATTCAAAACTCTGTACATCAAAAACAATATGTCAACATTATTTCACAACCCCCTCAGCACATTATATAAGTCTGGGTCTGCCATAATAATTAAAATAGATAAGCTACGTCAAAACAAATCAAGAAAATAAAATATAGAAAGACATCCTATTATCAGACATACTATCCTATTATATACAGTATAACCTCTGAGCCAATTGTTAAGCACCAACTTGAATCCCCCTGTTTATGATTTTAAGATTTCCAGCTTTCAAAAATTTGAGCAATTCAGAATTTTAATGACACAGCGACGATTACTCATGCCTTCATTTCATCGCAGCTGGATTATTGCAACTCATTATTCTTCCGTTTTAACCAAAACATACATCCTTCAAAACACTCCTAAATACATATCTTCACCAGAAGGTCTTTTTATAACCTCTCTACTCTCTCCTGGTTGAGTTTTATTCTATTTCACAAATTTTATTATTTTATTTATTCTATTTTATTTTTTATCTTATTACTTCATCTATCGTAAATTGCTTTACTTGACAGTTTATCTGAACGAGTTTGTGATGGTTTTTGTTTTATGTTTTATCTTTGTGTGAAGCACTTTGTTTTGAAAAGTGCGATACAAATCAAGTATTATTATAAATTGTAGATATGTGCAAACTCTTAAAATGACAAAATGTCTGAGTGATCCTGCTGTTTGTGCTGGGAACAACAAAGCTTATTCAACTACATCACCTGTCTGTCTTAATGAAATGCTATCAAAATAATCTGTACAACATAGCGTGCATGTGCGATATCTGAATAGCAGAAATGTGTACAATTATAGCACGTCAGATGCTCAGAAAGGCGATACATTTTAAAAGACGTTGCTTGAATTTGCATGTGTGAATTTGCATGTGTGAATTTGCAGTTACATCTGTGTGGTTGTTCTGTATCAGTGGATCTCAAACTTTTCTCAAACATCAAGGACCCCTAAACTGACACAAATGAGACCACGGACCCCCGTTTGATCAGGTTTTGTCCCAGGGTTCCCCAATAAGAGTTTAGCTTTTGTGACGACCCTCCCACTCTCCTGGCCCTGCCTTGCCGGACTTTAGGCTGATTGGGTGCACCTGGCCAAGGCACTCATTGGGCCTTCGGACCATTCAGTCTCTCTCCCTCCTCACTGATGCACCTTTGATGGTTGGAATTCTAGCTAAAATAAATGACCCTTTTTGCTGGGGACCCCCTGGAACCACCCTCGAGGACCCCTGGGGGTGGACCTCACATTGAGAATAAATGGTATACCTGTCATAAATAAAATGATATAAATGATACAGTGTATCAGGTAAGTAAGAATGAATTTTCCTTGTCATGTTTTCTTGTCGTCCATCTCTCTCTCTCTCTGGCTGCCTGACACACTTCTCTTTATGGATCTGGAACAAAAACACAGCAAACAACTTAAAGACTCCACCACATGACATCGCCTCGAAGATGTAAGAGTGCTGTCTGACATTTTACATTTGATTGAAATCAGTTTAATTATATGTAGAATGCAGCTTTAAAAAAAGACAATGATATGGCAGCCGCAGCATTAATCTATAAGTTTGATTAAAAAAAATAGCTTAACATTACCAAGTGTTGTTCCCACGTTGACTCCAGAATAAACAGTATCTTCATCTTCCACAGGAGTTGATAATGCTGTGGACCACAAAACATGAATTCAATTAAAATGTTGAATGAATGTGCACAGATAGACACACAGTATTCGATTCTTTGTCTGCAAATAAGTTTTAAATCTGTAGCTCTGTAAAACACAGTAGCTGGTAAAGGTCGCCATAGGCTCCGCTTGTACAATGACAATGTACCGTACTGGTGAAAACACTATGGTAATACCCAAAGCACCTACAACAACAGGTACCAATTCATGTATACTGACTGAGTGAATAGTTTTCTCGAAAGTAGTATACATAAAAATCAAACAAATGATCACTATAACTAGCTCCTTATTGGTTACCACAACAGCTGGCATTGAAATGATTCAAATGAATAAAGCAGCTACCATTTAATTAACATGGCAGGGTCATGTGTGTGGAGGGAGACACAGAAGTCATGTGAAACGGTCTCCAAGAACAATACGTTACAGGTGGATATACTGTACGCTTTACTTACCTTTCTCACCCTTGGCTTTAGGTTTATTTGGGTGGTGAACCTGGGCATAGGTCATATTTCATATTTCATATTTCAGGTCGCCATTGTAAATAAGAATTTGTTCTTAATGACTTACCTGGTTAAATAAAATAAAATAAAATATTTGGGTCTTCTACAGAAGATAAATTTCAGGAATCATTTGTAAAGCAGACATGATAAAAAAAAAGTTGGGTTAAAACTGGTATTTTGTATTTGGATGTTGTTGTTGTTGTTGTTCCTTTATTTTACACAGCTATCTCTCAACTTGTTTGTGTGAGAAAGTGAGGAGAGGTACAGTATATGATCTACTGTACTACACAATCTGAAACAGACTGCAAGAAAAGCAACACAAGGCAGGGTATGGAAATACTAGAGAGGGCACAAGACCCTTGATTTGACTGGACATGATATAATATGGATACAATAAATAAAGATAAAACTATATTTACACTCGATTGGCTGAAACCTATCGGACACCTTGGAAGTATTTGAATTGTCTCATTAGAATGATCTGGGCATTGACGAGCCAAAGCAAACAGGCAAAGTGACTGAGGTGACCTGCATCCTGACTCAAGATTACATCTGTATCATTAGTAATGATGCTGCTGTGATACAGTTTCAGTGAAAAGTTTCTGTTCATGAGTTTGTGTCTGAAAGGTTAGTGATGATTATGAATCAGTGATTTTACCTGAGGTTGATGCTATGTTCACATTAGAATAGATCAAGTCCGCCGCTGGATCATCATTGCCTGTTGAGGATGATCAGATAAAAAAAAATCTTTTTAAACACTTTGTTTATTTTTATATTTCGGCATTGCTGGCTATTCTGTATCATTTCATGTTTATAATTTTTTGTGCTCACCATTCTTGTGAAAGTTTTTGAATGCAATCATAGAATAGGTGGTGTCACTGGATTCACCTGCAGCTCCACCTGAAATGTAGATTTTTTTTCCTCGATTTTCAGTCAGTTACTTCTTCAGTTATATCAGTTAGTCAAGTATTTCTTGATTTGACTGAGCATGACAGTTGAACTGCACCCTGACTCAGGAATACATCTGGTATCATCAGTAATGATGCTGTGATACAGTTTCAGTGAAAAGTTTCTGTAAATAAGTTTGTGTCTGAAAGGTTAGTGATGATTATGAAAGGTTAGTGATGATTATGAAAGGTGATGATTATGAATCAGTGATTTTACCTGAGGTTGATGCTATGTCCTCATTAGAATAGATTGCGCTCTCCTCTGGATCATCATTCCCTGTTGAGGATGAGCAGATATTTTTTTAAACACCTACTTTACTCTAGATAGATTTGGCATTGCTGTCTATTCTGTAATCATTTCATGTTTATAATTTGTGGACTCACTATTCTTCTTAAGGTTTTTGAGTTCAATCAAAGGATAAGTGGTGTCACTGGAGTCACCTGCAGCTCCGCCTGAAATGTAAATGTTTCGACTTATTGGATTTTCAGTCAGTTACTTCAGTTATTTCAGTGATTCAAGTACTGTATGTCCAACTGCTCCATAATCGTAAAGTAAATACTGCCATTTTCAGTGTCTTGAATGAATGAATGAATGATTTGAATGAATGATTTGATTTTTATTTCGAGTGTTTAACAAAAAAACAACCGAAAAGGATAGGTGAGAAGCCATAGGCTTATGGTAACCTACCCACTTACAACAACTCATTAATGCTCAATCAATCATGATAGAAGACAAGTAACAGTGCCATTCTATTACAATTAATGCTAAGTGACAAATAAAAGATAACAAATTGTAACCGATTGTTGCTAAGAAATGAACAATGACTTAATGTAAAGAAAGCAAATTGTGATAAAGAATATAAGATAAGTAATAAATGAGACATGGTCAATAACTTAAGTAATATAATCTAAGTAAACAATTCATATAGAGGAAAGAATAATACCTACAACTCATCCCACCGGATGTTAGCCCTATGTAATGAGGTCATACATGTCAAGTTTATTTTTTTTAAGTTCTTTTTGAATTGATATATATTCCTGCTTTTCTTTCTTTCTTTCTAAAAGCATTTGATAGATTCATACACATTAGCATCACCTACAGGTCAGTAAAAAATAAAGTCGCTCTCATCCAACTTAAACCTTGTGGATTCTAACATCTGTTCAAATGGGATTTGTTCAATGGGGGGATTTTTTTTTACAAACACGTCGCCCTTTTCCCCTCTTATGAGTTTGCATGTCTGAATAATAATATGATGCTCATTGTTATTGCCACACAACGACCCCACAGACTCCAAATGCCACATCACACATTGCCAAATTGGTAAATACAACCCAGAAAAACAACACAGTAAGGGGACATTCACACCAAAAGCATTTTTTTCAGTCAGAACGCTATGGAAATCATGTTAAAGGAACACTCCGCCCATTTTCAACCAGCTTCGTATCATTAGAACATCAGTAGTATATCAGAAAACTGTAAACGGTTTTGAAGTCTGTCATTTAATTTGACAGTTATTGAGTGTTGAAGTGTGGACCAGTGACATCACTGGTCCACACTAACTCAAATTAATAACTCATTAACTCAAATCAACTCTCAATAACTGTCAAACTAGATGAATGATGAATAGTTTGACAGTTATTGAGAGTTGATTTGAGTTAATGAGTTATTAATTTGAGTTAGTGTGGACCAGTGATGTCACTGGTCCACACTTTAACACTCAATAACTTTCAAATTAAATGACAGACTTCAAAACCGTTTACAGTTTTCTGATATACTACTGATGTTCTAATGATACAAAGCTGGTTGAAAATGGGCGGAGTGTTCCTTTAAGAGCGCTTCCATTGTGCACAAAACACAGCGCACGGAGCATTTTTTTTGTGCTCCGTTTGTTTTGCCCTGTAGTCGCGTGCAGTACAGATCAGAACACAACGACCACACGGACGGTAGCCAGCTAGTTTTGTCTGTTTGATGTTGTTCACTGTCAACATGAAAGCCAGATTATTGCCAATTCTGGCAGCAGTGGAGGTTGAAAATCCCTCGGGAGGAGAAAAGGTAGGAGTAGAGGAAATGACAAGCAGCGTGCTTTTCCTCTAATGTTCAACTTTTTTCAGCTTTAAAACGCCCACAGCGCTCCTCCAAAAAAAACAGACGCCACCAGCGTTTAAATGCCAGGTGCGTTCATTAAAAGAGGAGCACGTTTAGCGCGTCCTTACATAGAGAATTAATGCAGAAAGACGCTGGCAGCTCCAAAAACGCTTTTGGTGTGAATGTCCCCTTAATGTGTAAAAAGCACAGGCCAACAAAAAGTCCTGAAAATAAATTGATACCTTCAGATACCTTCACTCGACGCGCCTACTCAACGCATACACATCGCATTTGATTGGTTAATACTGTACAGTACGCGCTACTGTATATTCAAAACAATGTAATCCTCCCCAGCATCTGCGACGCCACTGGTGGACCCAGGCCCACCCACTGGGAGCCTGGCCCACCCAATCACGAGCCTCATATTCTTTTTAAACCCACGTGGGTTCAAAGCTGCCCAAAGCTTTGAGTCAAATCTGTTATCCAATGAGCTTCTTTTTGACTCCACGTTTGGGCTCTTAGACCCGCCCACCTGCAGCGTCACACCGTGTGTGATCAAATGAAATGAATGCATCTGTTTTGCATGCAGGAAGCAGGAAGCAGGAAGCAGTGCATGCCCGCTTCCTCACCGTCTCGGCCTTTGTCTAGTTCAGCACAGCGGACAGCACCAAGCCACACAGCACCTCGGCGCTGTCCGCAGTGCTGAACTGGACAATGGTCCCTGCAGCAGCGTGCTGCAGAGAAACCCTTATTATAGTCTTTTATTATTGTCTTTCTTTGGCCCACCTGCTCGTCTGTAGGCCCACCTATACTGATAAGTGTTACCTATAGGTGGCAGTATAACATCTACAGACGGTATGCTGACACAGGAAGTAGAACAGAAGAAGATATCTAAACAGAAATAACCTAACTGGCTACATGCTAGCATGATGTTCAAACGTAGCATGTCTTATTTGTAGACTAAGAACATTACACCACCCACATGGATGGTGCCCTAGGCGTCCGCCTATGTCTGCTATAGGACTACTGACTGCAGGTTTATACAGTAGGCTTTACTTACCTTTGTTAGCCTTGGCTTTACGTTTAGTTTGGGGGTTAACCCGTGCATAGGTCGCATTTGGGTCATCTAGAACAGAATACATATTTCAGGAATCATTTGTACAGCAGACATGATACACAGCATTTGATATTAATAGTTAAAACTGACGTTTTGTTCGTCTGGTTTTAGGATATAATGTGGCCTTTTGGATGGCTGGATGGATGGATGGAGTAAATAAAGATATTTGAAATTTGGGATCCACCTCAAAGGCGATACCCAGGATGATCAGATGAACAAAAGTTTTTAAACATTATTACATTATTTTTTATATTTGGGGTTTGCTGGCTATTCTGTATTCATCCCATGTTTATTGTGTACTCACCATCGTTGTCGACGTTTTTGAGTTCAATCAAAGAAGATGTGACATCACTGGATTCACCTGCAGCTCCGGCTGAAATGTAGATTTTCATACTTAATTTCAATCAGTCTCATGATAATTTAAGTGATTATTTCAAACTGATCGATGTTCATCATAAAGTCAATATCATTTTCAGTGTCTTCAGAGCCTTTGATTCATATAAGCATCACCTACAGGTCAGGTAGGTCAAAAATAAAGGCAAGGTCAAATGGATCACTTTCATTCTATGATACCAACTTAGACCTCATGGGTTCTAACATAATTATGTCTTGTTCAAATAGGATTCAGTGAGACATTTGACTATTTAGATTAGTTTTAGAGAGGATTTGTTTTGTAGATGTTAGTATCAAATCCAGGTGTAAGAGATTGCATTAAAAGTATTATACTGAGTCAACATTTGAAAGTAGTGGCTTGGTTTGGTTCAGTGTTGTAACAAGTGTGAATCAGTGTTTGATTATGTTTAGGTACAATCTTGTGCCGTAGAACATCAGGTTATAAATTAATTATCTGACCATCAACCTAACTGTTGACTGTTTGATCAACAAAAAGATCCGATCCTGTGCCTGGCTGAGCTACGTGTAACGTATAGGGCAAGCCGACTTAATATAAGTCCAGTGTGCAATAAAGATAATTGGCACGTAATGTATACTTACTCTACTTATTTTGCTTACTTTAGACGTATTCTACTTATTTTTGCTTCTATCGCATTTACTACTGTTTATTCTATGCTATGTTGTGTTCTTATTCTGCTTATTTTGCTTACTATCGCATTTACTACTGTTTAATTTATGCTATGTGTGTTCTGTGAGCGAGCTACTGTAACTTGTCCCAATTGCCCCCTGGGGATCATTAAAGTCTTTCTGATTCTGATTCTGATTCTGATTACCCTTGGCTTTACGTTTATTTGGGTGGTGAAACTGGGCATAGGTCATATTTCATATTTCATATTTCAGGTCGCCATTGTAAATAAGAATTTGTTCTTAATGACTTACCTGGTTAAAGCATCACCTAGACATATTTCAGGAATCATTTGTACAGCAGACATGATACACAGCATTTGATATTAATAGTTAAAACTGACGTTTTGTTCGTCTGGTTTTAGGATATAATGTGGCCTTTTGGATGGCTGGATGGATGGATGGATGGAGTAAATAAAGATATTTGAAATTTGGGATCCACCTCTTTTAATTCTGAGGCGATACCCAGGATGATCAGATGAACAAAAGTTTTTAAACATTATTACATTATTTTTTATATTTGGGGTTTGCTGGCTATTCTGTATTCATCCCATGTTTATTGTGTACTCACCATCGTTGTCGACGTTTTTGAGTTCAATCAAAGAAGATGTGACATCACTGGATTCACCTGCAGCTCCGGCTGAAATGTAGATTTTCATACTTAATTTCAATCAGTCTCATGATAATTTAAGTGATTATTTCAAACTGATCCATGTTAATCATAAAGTCAATATCATTTTCAGTGTCTTCAGAGCCTTTGATTCATATAAGCATCACCTACAGGTCAGGTAGGTCAAAAATAAAGGCAAGGTCAAATGGATCACTTTCATTCTATGATACCAACTTAGACCTCATGGGTTCTAACATAATTATGTCTTGTTCAAATAGGATTCAGTGAGACATTTGACTATATAGATTAGTTTTAGAGATGATTTGTTTTGTAGATGTTAGTATCAAATCCAGGTGTAAGAGATTGCATTAAAAGTATTATACTGAGTCAACATTTGAAAGTAGTGGCTTGGTTTGGTTCAGTGTTGTTATGCGCTCCCCCCTTATTGTATGTTTCTCACTCCTAACATTATTTTCTCTCTGCTCCACTTAGTTGTCATGCCTCTGGGTGCTAAGGCCTGGTTACTAAGCTGATCCTCATCTGTTAATCATAGAGCTCATTCATAAATAGTGGCAGCTTCAGTCATTCTCTCTCCCTCTCTCAGCTCAACACCCCTACATGCTGGTGGCAGCAGCATGTATCTGGTTTGTTTTGGTACTTTGATTTGCTTTCTTTGATTTATCCTTTCTTTACTTTGGGAAAGGTGGGTACGGTAGTTTAGTTTTCGCGGCTTTGTTTCTACAGTTTAGTTTGTTATGTTTTGTAGTTTAGGGTGGTGCCTGGTCCGCCGGCCGTGTGTCGGCCAGTGTGTGCCCGCTCTTTTGTTCTGTTTGGCCGTCCCACCTGACCCCTTTGTTGTTTTGGTTTTTCTAGAGAGCTCATTTTTGAGTTGAAAAATAAAAAGACTCTTTTTTTGGCAAACTTGTTATTGGTCTCCAAGCGAGCCTTTTCAAAAGTGGCCGTAACAAGTGTGAATCAGTGTTTGATTATGTTTAGGTACAATCTGTGATTTACAATCTTGTGCCGTAGAACATCAGGTTATAAATTAATTATTTGACCATCAACCTAACTGTTGATAACTGTTGACTGTTTGATCAACAAAAAGATCCGATCAAGTCAAGTCAAGTCAAGTTTATTTATATAGCCCTAATTCACAAGCATGTCTCAGAGGGCTTCCTATAGGTTGTTCTTTGAAAACCCATCTCTCCACTGACTAACAGTAGAAAGTGATTGGGTTATGATTAGTTGTAAAGAGCAGTCATGATTGGTTTGAAGGCTGACCTGGGAGAGGAGTCAGTCTGTCCTCTTCATCGTCTCTCTGGTCTGTAGTGGAGCTCTGGTTGGTGCTCTGAGACTGGATGGACCTAAAATGTTTAGTTAATGGTGTAAATAACATGAAAGTTACCACTGTTATGGTTAAGATGAGAGAATCTGTGCTGTACTTACCTGCCACAACACGAACCTGTGGAAAAACACATTTAAAGTTAAAGTGTGGCTTTACAAACTGTTCCTCTGCTATTCAGTGTCATGACATGAGGGAGAGTTGCTCAGTGAGTTTGAATAGTCAGAGTGTAATCCTCCCTCTAATATATACAGGAACATATATCATAATTGAATAGTCACAGTATAATCCTCCCTCTAATATATACAGGAACATATATCATAATTGAATAGTCACAGTATAATCCTCCCTCTAATATATACAGGAACATATATCATAATTGAATAGTCAGAGTGTAATCACTCTAATATATGCAGGAACATATATCATAATTGAATAGTCAGTGTAATCCTCACTCTAATATATACAGGAACATATATCATAATTGAATAGTCAGAGTGTAATCCTCCCTCTAATATATACAGGAACATATATCATAATTGAATAGTCAGAGTGTAATCCTCCCTCTAATATATACAGGAACATATATCATAATTGAATAGTCACAGTGTAATACTCCCTCTAATATATACAGGAACATATATCATAATTGAATAGTCAGAGTGTAATCACTCTAATATATACAGGAACATATATCATAATTGAATAGTCAGAGTGTAATCACTCTAATATATACAGGAACATATATCATAATTGAATAGTCAGAGTGTAATCACTCTAATATATACAGGAACATATATCATAATTGAATAGTCACAGTGTAATCCTCACTCTAATATATACAGGAGAAAGTCTCACCCTTGGACTTTCTGCAGATGAGCCACAGCAGCAGCAGGAGGATGATCAGTAACATGACAGCAACCAGTACAATGATCAACCACACAGGAAATGAAGAGCTTGCAGGCCTGGACACTGCAACTAGAGAGGTATAATTAAAACAACACACCTGTGATGTCACTATATCAACACTGACTTATTTTAAAGTGAACTTGCAACAGATATTGTTTTGATTAAACTCTTAAAAGTTCTTTGTCACATCCTCGTCTGACATTACAAGCAGGAATAATTAAAGTGATTGAAATTTACCCTAATGACTATTACCCTAACTAGAAATCTCGCCCGCAGCTCAGCTGCTGCGTGGCCTCGCCTGCTCTATTGGCATGCGCAGGGCACAATTGCTCAACTTCGCATCACATGATGACATCACAATTGCTTGAGTGACCATCACTGATCACATCATGGAGTGCTCGAGTGACGTCACTCAGCGCACAATTGCTCAACTTCGGCCTCGCCCTCAGCTCGGCTGCTGCGTGGCCTCGCCTGCATGCGCAGGGCACAATTGTTCAACTTCGCATCACTGATGACATCACTCACTGATGACATCACATCACTGATGATGTCACAATGCCTATGACATCATCAGTAATGTCACTCTCTGATGACATCATACAATGTGGGACTAAATCTAAACAAACAGACAAACAGAGCCCACTTACTCCCTTTTATATACATACACAAGTATGATGATGACATAATGTATTGATGTAGATTTAATGTTTTTTTACTACTAAAAATCTATACTTTTACTAGGTTACTCTGAGTACGACATTTATCTGCACTTTTTTTTAATAAGACAAGCTTAAGTTCTCTTACTCCTACCGCTAGGTATTTAGATTGACAGTACCCATACCTTTACCTGTGTGTGTGTGTGTGTGTGTGTGTGTGTGTGTGTGTGTGTGTGTGTGTGTGTGTGTGTGTGTGTGTGTGTGTGTGTGTGTGCGTGTGTGTGTGTGTGCGTGTGTGTGCGCGTGTGCTGTCACTCCCCCTCCTCTCTCTGTGTTGCTGACTATACCAGTGTCTCTCTCTCTCTCTATAGCCGTTTTTCACACATGCGCTTTATACCGGGAAATGACCAGAAAGCGGTGTAATGCCTTCATGTGTGAAAGTTGTTTTCCGGTATAAGCGCGTCCCCGTCATCGCGGACATTTCATCACTTCAGAGCTTGTCATAAGAGCGGTATGTCTGCTTTATGTGCCGATTTCCCCCCCTCCCCTCTCTGCTCGCTCTCTGGCCAGTCCTTCAGTCCTCCGCAGCAGCCCGACACACAGGACAGACACAGTGAAAATGGCAGCGGCTTGTTCTGAGAGTCTGAAGCCGCCCAACGCTTGTAGAGAAAGCAGATGCATGAAGCGAAATGTGGAAGTATTTTGCTTACGTTGCCGACAGCGAAGGCAAGCCCCTGGACACATCAAACGAAGCCAATCTGTAAAAAGTGCTTCAACGCGACGCAGGTGAATGGATAAACATCGAACCAGCCAGGCTATTTCTCTCAGACAGGGATCCCAACTTCTTCAAAGATTTCAGTTCAAAGACTGGTTAGCGAATGTGAAGGATACAACATACATGCCCTCTTAAGTCAAACGAGTGTGATTTATTGTGTGACAAGCGAACTTATTTCACCATCGGAGTTTTGCCCAAAATAAGGACGATTCCCCATCCAAGTGCACACGTCACTCCCCACCCGCTCTGCAGTGCCACCCCCTACCCCCCCCCCCCCCCCCCCCCCCTTCCTTCCGACCCCCCTCAAATACCGGGAATGTCTTGATGGCTTAATAAAAGGTCAACAGAGCTTCAGTGTGTGGACCTTCCTTTTTTCCTTATTTCCCCACAAGAAGAAACCACAAGGTGACTATTTGTTACTGATTGGTCCTGAGAGGACTGCATTATTCATGAGGGACAACATGTTTACTATTGTCTTGTTTAGACGTGTAGATAGATGAAAACATAAACACATGTGACATAGTGACATATTTATTATGAATGAAAGATGATCTGACTTACATGATACTGTCAATGTGGTGGGGTGACTCCACTCAGTAGAAGAATATAGGTCACTTCTCTGTGTGGCCTTACATGAGTAGTCTCCACTGTCAGACTCAGAAGCTCTGATGATCTGATACACAGCTTGTTTCACAGGTTTGTTTGAGCTGCTTGTTCTCCATTCATACTCCCAGTCAGTGTCTCCTCCTCCCTGGATCTCACATGTGAGAGTGATGTTCTCTCCTCTGTATATCTGAGGCCAGCTGGGTTGCAGGGTCACAACAGCCCTGTTTGCAACTGTTTATATCAAGAATCCACAATTATGATACAAATATAAATATAAAATGAACAGAACACATGTAATAATAGCTTTCTTAATACTACTGTAATCATGAATGCATGTTGTATTCCAATTTCCAAAACAAGACTATAGGTCACTCCCCCTCTCCTCTCTCTCTCTCTTGCTCCTCTGCATGTGTGTGTGTGTGTGTGTGTGTGTGTGTGTGTGTGTGTGTGTGTGTGTGTGTGTGTGTGTGTGTGTGTGTCTATGGGAGCATTCTGCTACTCATGTTGCCACTGGTTTGTACTACAGAGCTGCCTTCCTTCCTTCACACAAAGCCTTGTAGACTGGTTGGTTCCGTCCAGCAACAAACTCACCTAGTTTGGTTATAGTGATGACATCACTGTCCTGTGTGAAGTAAACCCGCTGTCCTCTCCCTCCTGTGCAGCTGTAGACTCCTCCCTCGACGGCATTCATAGCGCTGTTTAGAACGAGTGCACCATCCTGCATGATCTGTGTGTAAGAGCCTGTGGTTTGATTGAAGTTGAACCAGTAGTATTTCCAGTCAGAAGAGCCCTCCACAGAGCAGGTCAGCGTCACACTGCCCCCTACTGGTATGACTCTTGTGTCAGCACTCAGTGTGGCCTTTGGTTTATCTGCTGTTTGGTTTAGAAGAAAAACATTTGACATGTAAATTCACTATATTAAGACAAACACAGCTATTCATTATGCACTCAATTTAGGCTTAGGTTGTGCTGTTAAGATTAGAGTGAAAAAAATATTTGTTTTGTTATTTTCAACTGTCGTCTCTGGCCTGCTGCAAGATGTCATAAGCCACCTCATTAACTTATCTTATTTATCATTACTAAATTACTCAATGAGTCGAATTTGATGACTCATCCTTTTTTTTAATCACAGACCACACTGATTGCCTCAAAGGGGGCATTAACAATTACATGATTAAATAAATAAATAAATAAATAAATAAATAAATAAATAAATAAATAAATAAATAAATAAATAAATAAATAAATAAATAAATAAATAAATAAATGCATGCATGCATGCATTTCAAAAGGTGCAGTCCACTGAATGACGGTTCCTCTTCAGTTATTTCTTTCCCCCACAATAAAGTAATTGAAGCAGTTGCGCACATCCAAAAAATGTCAAGCAGGTGCAGGAACCAAAAAGCTCTACAATAAGGAAAAAAGGAAGGTCCACACACTGAAGCTCCGTTTACCTTTTTATTAAGCCGTTCAACATTAATGTGTGTAAGACATAAAAATCATACAAAGACACCATGTTAACATAACATGGTGTCTGTAGAAAAGGGTCCATAATGGCCCACCGTCAGGCCTGTTCGTGGGGCAGTCGATGCCCGCGAGCCGGCGCGCCAGCGACGTAATGATGATGACATCATCAACGATGACAATGATGTCATAGCATAGAGTTCACCTGTGAGGTCATCGGCGATGTCAGACATAACACCGATGATGTCATAGCTCCCTCGAACGTTGTGACATCACCAATGACGTGATGTCATACACCAAAACGCGGGGATATAAACAAGGTGTTCTGTGACGCTATACATCCAGTAGATTCCTTCTACTTCCATACTTCTTCAGGTATTCTTACTTCCTACTCTAACCTCATAATGTCAACCATTAGCACAACCAAATCCGGACCCGACCCGAATCCTGGCTATCTTACAACCAGCCAGGCCCTGATGACCGACTGCTTTACACCCAGCGAGGTCACCAGTGGAATTTCAACCGCGTCCCAGGACCGACATGTCGGTCCCTATCTCCATCCCCGTGATTCTGACCGATCACAGCTCGTGAGCCCTCATCCACGATCCAGCACACTTCACGAGGCAAGCCCAGAAGCTTCGCCCCCAGCAAGCCAACAAGCTTCGCTACAATTTGGTCCTTCGAGCGGATCAGAGGACTTGCGACGCTCAGAGATGGAGCAGGAGTCAGGTGAGCTCGCTCTGGTCACGGCACCTCGCCGACCAGAGGAGCAATCCCTTCCCCAGCAGATCGAATCTGGATACAGCAGAGTATCCAGGGTTCGGAGTAGTACTAAAGGGCCAGACCCCCTACACTCCCACCAGACGATCCAACCGGGGCAGGAACTCATCCGCAGCCACCAGGAAAACCGATTCCTTGCTCAGGTAGCACAACATGAGGCAGATTTAGCTCAGATAAGGGCCGAGTTTAAGGCAGATGAAGCTGCAGAGAACCTTATTGAGCTCCTATTGATCAAGTTCAGAGCCCTACCGGCCTCTGGCCACGCTATCGCTAGGAGGAAGGCACAGCAAGCAACATTACATGAAGAGATCCTAAGGATGGAAGCCGTAATGGCGCAGGTCTGTGCTAGGTTCCAGGCCGAGGTCCTCCAAGCTAGAGAGCAGATAACTGCTCCAGAGCCAACGACCCAAACTACGGAACCCACTGTTCCAGTGCCAATACCACCAACACTCCCACCTAGGACATGTCCACCGACAAAGGTCGCCGACCCTGAGCATACCATAGAGTGCAACGGGGCGGCCAAGCCCGCCACCGGGATACACCAGACTCAGGGAGGCATGGCGAACACTGAGACCAACAGCACAGGGCACAGCCAGCCGGACGGCGTCAATCATTCCTACAAGATAGCTGGACACGACAGCTGGGACCCCCCCAGAGGACGGGACCAGCCATCTCAACTACCTATTCCCAGAATTCACCTCCTGGCCCTGCCCGGGCTCATGGAGACAACTCCAGCCAAGGCCTCTAGGGAGGCCAAGAAGTCCGAGCAAGTGGACATGCCTTTGAGGACGGCGAGGCAGGAGCCCCAGATGCTTCACGGGGCGGCCGTCTCCCTCATCGTCTCGCCGGCAATTCGCCCAGAGCAGACCTATGCCACACCGGCGCTCCACGGGGCGGCCAACGAGGCACTAGGGGCAGAGGCCCCCCTCCAACGAGGGCAGACAAACTGCTTCCTCACCG
This sequence comes from Poromitra crassiceps, assembly GCF_964638095.1. Lineage (NCBI taxonomy): Eukaryota > Metazoa > Chordata > Actinopteri > Beryciformes > Melamphaidae > Poromitra > Poromitra crassiceps. Next base: position 55,754,279 of record NC_139628.1, on the reverse strand, counting down.
ACCCTACGCCGCTGAGGTTCCTCAACTGGAAACTCAAGCCACCAGAACCAGAGGCTCCTCACTACCGCAGTAGCTGGGTAGACCCCCGGCTCGTGAGCGGCTCCCGCGCTGACCTCACGCCGCTGAGTTTCCTGAACTGGAAACTCAAGCCCCCAGAGGCCACTACAGCTCACTACAGCAGTTGCTGGGTAGACCCCCAGCCCCCACACACATCCTGGCCAACGAGGACAGTCACCAAATCTTGGCTCTTGTGATGTACGGGACTGGACAACGGCGTGCGAACCCGTGCCTACACCCGGCCGGTGGCCAGGCGGACCACAGCCCCCCTCACTGCCAGAATAATCAACCAAGCCCTGCCTATACCAGGTGGGACTGGAGGGCCATTCCGGCCATTTCTGGAAGAATACAGATTCCCCACAGGAATCTGGGAGCGGCTGTAGAAAAGGGTCCATAATGGCCCACCGTCAGGCCTGTTCGTGGGGCAGTCGATGCCCGCGAGCCGGCGCGCCAGCGACGTAATGATGATGACATCATCAACGATGACAATGATGTCATAGCATAGAGTTCACCTGTGAGGTCATCGGCGATGTCAGACATAACACCGATGATGTCATAGCTCCCTCGAACGTTGTGACATCACCAATGACGTGATGTCATACACCAAAATGCGGGGATATAAACAAGGTGTTCTGTGACGCTATACATCCGGTAGATTCCTTCTACTTCCATACTTCTTCAGGTATTCTTACTTCCTACTCTAACCTCATAATGTCAACCATTAGCACAACCAAATCCGGACCCGACCCGAATCCTGGCTATCTTACAACCAGCCAGGCCCTGATGACCGACTGCCTTACAACCAGCGAGGTCACCAGTGGAATTTCAACCGCGTCCCAGGACCGACATGTCGGTCCCTATCTCCATCCCCGTGATTCTGACCGATCACAGCTCGTGAGCCCTCATCCACGATCCAGCACACTTCACGAGGCAAGCCCAGAAGCTTCGCCCCCAGCAAGCCAACAAGCTTCGCTACAGTGTCTTTGTATGATTTTTATGTCTAAGGAAGAGCAGTCGCTCGAAACGTCACACATTTCTGTTGGATGGCTTAATAAAAGGTAAACAGAGCTTCAGTGTGTGGACCTTCCTTTTTTCCTTATTTCCCCACAAGAAAAAAACACAAGGTGACTACCGTAAATTCCGGACTATAAGCCGCACCGGTGTATAAGCCGCACCTGCAAAGTTGACTATTTTTTTCTTATATAAGCCGCACCGGACTATAAGCCGCGGGTGTTTTAATGGTATTTTTTTTTATTTTTTTTATTTTTTTTTATTGTGTTTTAATGTTTAATTACCATATGTAAGGGTTCATGCACAGAGGGGATTGTCGGGAAAGAGATGGCTGTTTGAGGAAGCTCCCATTTATTAACATTTCAACAAAACAACATAACACAACACCACCTGTGTTGTTATTTACAGTGCACACAGTGTCATACAGTGTCATACAGTGTGGTGAAAAGAGGGCAAGAGAGGAAATTAAAACAGAAGTGGATTTATAGTTAGAAAGAGTGCTAAAAAGAGAGATTTTTTTTTTTTTTTTTTGAAAAAATCCATAGATAAGCCGCACCGTTATATAAGCCGCAGGGGCCAAAAAAGGCCAAAAAACGGGAAAAAAGGTGCGGCTTATAGTCCGGAATTTACGGTATTTGTTACTGATTGGTCCTTAGGGGACTGCATTATTCATGAGGGACACCATGTTTACTATTGTCTTGTTTGGACGTGTAGATAGATGGAAACATAAAAACATGTGACAGTGACATATTTATTATGAATGAAAGATGACTTACATGATACTGTCAATGTGGTGAGGTGACTCCACTCAGTAGTAAAATATAGGTCACTTCTCTGTGTGGCCTTACATGAGTAGTCTCCACTGTGAGACTCAGAAGCTCTGATGATCTGATACACAGCTCGTTTCACAGGTTTGTTTGAGCTGCTTGTTCTCCATTCATACTCCCAGTCAGTGTCTCCTCCTCCCTGGATCTCACATCTGAGAGTGATGCTCTCTTCACTGTATATCTGAGGCCAGTTGGGCTGCAGGGTCACTATAGTGCTGTTTGCAACTGTTCACACCAAAAATACACAATTAGGATACAAATAGAAATATAAAATCAACAGAACACATTTTGTAATCATGAACGCATGTTGTTTTATTACAAAACAAACTCACCTAGTTTGGTTATAGTGATTTCATCACTGTAATGTGTGAAGTAAACCGGGGCTCCTCTCCCTCCTCTGCACCTGTAGACTCCTCCCTCTGAGACTCTGGTAGCTCTGTCAGGTGCACCATCCTTCATGATCAGTGTGTCAGAGCCTGTGGTTTGTTTGTACCAGTAGTATTTCCAGTCAGAAGAGCCCTCCACAGAGCAGGTCAGCATCACACTGCCCCCTACTGGTATGGTTGTTGGGTCAGCAGTAAGTGTGGCCTTTGGTTTATCTGCTGTTTGGTTTAGAAGAAAAACATTTTACAAGTAAAGACTTGATGACAAACACAGCATATGTGTCACCACTTTGACTACACCAGACATGGCAACCAAGTTTTTCACTTGGTGATAATAAAAAAATAATTCATTACATAAAGTAAGTTAAATATTTTCATAATGTGAACATTTTCAAAATCTATTTGTGTGACAAACATTTGGGTGGGGTGGTCCTGTGCCTTTACAAAACTGAAATCTTCCTTTCACTTAAAGGGCTCTGGTATTCATTCTGTGTAGTCATTTTAAAGCCCAGTTCACACCAATGATTCACAATGCAACAAAACTGTCCTAGAACAAATTTGCAGCCGTCTGAACAGACCCGTCTCATCTGGACTCCAAGGTAGCAGAGCTGCAGAGGATTGCAAACAGTTTCAAGTTTCAACTTGTTGGGTTATGAATCGTTGGTTTGAAGTTGAACTGGGCTTAAAATGATACCCAGGCCTAATGGCATCAGCTGCAGTGCTGTTTTCAACAGCTACAAATATGTTCAATCTTTAAACAGCTGAGATTACATTGTGAGTATGATGCATTAATTGATCCTGTGCTGCACATTCTCATTCCGATTGAATGCATCCAACATCGAATAATTAATATACTGATTTTTCCTCTTTCGAATTTCTATCAAATTAATGATGAGCCGACTTTAGAAATACTGTATAAGTTAATTTCCCCATACAGTCTGAGTTCACACAACAGAAGACTGCACACATAATGTTTTGCGCAAGTCAACTTATTGTATAAATATGTGAATCTCTTCATGGTAAGAAATCAACTCTGTGCTGAATTCTTGTCTTTTTTTGTCGTCTTCTCCCTCATGGTTATGTGTGATGGTGATAACCCTTTACACTGCTTATACCTTTACTAAACACACATTTTCAGTTGAAGAGTGGTAGCCTATATAATAGGTCTACAGCTAGCAACTCTAGTCAGCATTGAGGGGTCTAAAGCTATCTTGAATCTTGAATCTTGAATCTAAAAACATTCTTATACTATACAGATTAAAATCATAATTACATTTATACATCATACAAGCATAGTAGCAAACAGGTTATATAATGTAACTCCATGGGTTGAACCACATCCTTAATGACTCATAAATAAATGCTATAGGTGATGGTAAACAAGATGGTAGTGATAAGTTTGATGACTTACCTGATACAGTCAGAGTGACTTTATTACTCTTCCTTTCTTTAAGGGTTGGGTCACGTCTGAGATAACCAATACACTGATATTCACCACTCTGATATGTTTCTATACGTTGTATTGTGTTGCGTTTAGCCTCAGAGTAGTCGTAAAACCTTTCACCATCCTTGTCGATTTTGTAATACCAGTCAGTCTCCTTTCCTTCCTTCATGTCACATATGAAGGTAACAGACTCTCCAGTAAATACAGGGGACCGGTCAGGTTCAAGGGTCAGCACAGCATCTGCTCTCCCAACACAAACACATACAGCACTACACTATTAGAACAACATAAACACATACAGCACTACACTATTATAACAACACAAACACATACAGCACTACACTATTAGAACAACACAAACACATACAGCACTACACTATTAGAACAACACAAACACATACAGCACTACACTATTAGAACAACACAAACACATACAGCACTACACTATTAGAACAACACAAACACATACAGCACTACACTATTAGAACAACACAAACACATACAGCACTACACTATTAGAACAACACAAACACATACAGCACTACACTATTAGAACAACACAAACACATACAGCACTACACTATTAGAACAACACAAACACATACAGCACTACACTATTAGTGTTATGAAGATTGGAGTGGATGTAGTTTGAGTCCTCAGCCACTTGGGGGCATTGCCGCGGACTCAGCGCAACTAGTTAATTACCAATTTTGTGATAGCCAATCAGAGGGTGCATGATAGAGGTATGATCAAGACATGGGCAGTCTTGCCGTCTGTCTGTTCGGTTCATTCATTTCAGTTGATCTACAGTATGCGGTTCTGAGTGTGTGTCCAGAGAGATGTAAGTTGTGCTGTCCAATTGCTGTTTTATTAATGCATGCATTACATTGCTTGTTACTTTCTGTTTCTTATATTATATTTACTGCTGTTACAGTAGATGGTGAGAAGTGGTGAAATGTAACATTGTTGCCGTCGAGGGCACATGTGTGGTATCTTGCAGTTATAAGTAGTAAAAGTATCCAGGCAGACAACCTTCAGTATGCTTCATTCTCCATTTATTTACTTCTTCTCTTCTCTATCACAACCTGGTTGTACACTACACAACTGTGCTCCACAGTGCCCTCTGGCAGATACTCAGTGTAACAACACAACACAACAACATGGCAGTCCTTTGTTAATGGATGCTTCTAATAGTTTCTTGGCGTTGGTAATTTATGTATAGGTGCTAATGTGTATACCGTCTATCCAGATATTATTTATGTTATGTCAAAGTCTAATGCGAGTCTAATGTCAAGCTCATCTACATTTATGTTATAATACAGAGGCTTTGGTATATATTAGCAACTATTGAATGCTATTGCATTATTGTGATTAGTTGAGTTTGCTATTGATGGTTACTGTTTCTGTCTTTGTATTTTCAGAACCACATACACACATCGCATACCACAAACGAACTCATTCATACTGCAATAAAGTGCAGTAAATTGATCCACTGTGTCAATAATTATTACTTCTATCAAGTCTTGGGGGAACTCAGTATTGCATTCTGACAGATGTACACTTCGCGATTATAAATAAGAGAAGCCAGCCTGGAATTAAACTTTCGCAATAAATGGTCCTTCGAGAAGTCAGCTTGTAACTAAGCATTCAGAACATGGTCCTTGGAGCCGGATTTGGATAATTACGAAGTGAAAATGGCTTATGTTCCCCCAAGTGAAGATACACGCCCGCGCAGACAAGTGCGCCAACCAGGATGGATGGCGGACCATGAAGGGTACATCCTACCGCACGCTGTAAGCTACACCGCGCGTGCCCCCGCTGTGAGGGAGGAGACCGACTGGAGCAGAGAGAGAGAGGGATTCGCCGAGATGACGCCCCTCACCCAGTGCTCACTGCAGCATACTCAGCGCTCAGCTGAGTTAATAGAGACGTCCCCCAGTCATATCGGAGCTGCCGCGCCCGTGTACGTGAGCACGCCACGGCCATACCAGGGCACACCGGTGACAATGGATGTGCTGCTACAGCTACAAGAGGACAATAGGAGGTTGCAGCTGATGGTGATGGACATGAGACATCAGATGGACAGAGGTAGTGTTGTGCCAGCTCCGCCCAGCTTACACTCTGCACAGCTGCAGCGCCCACAAGAGAGCCACTTCTACATCAGAGAAGAGGATGCCAGACCGCCTCCGCCACCACCCTCCATGCTACATGCACCACCTGGTCACCTGTATAATGCGTGTCATCCACAGGCAAAAGAGCGGGACACTTGGCCACTGCCACCCACCATGCAGCCTGCTCCGCCACATCAGCCAAGGGAGCAGCGCCACCTGCCTGCAGCGTGGGACCAATATATGCCAGATGAAGACTGGCCACTGCCTCCCCCACCAGTAGCCTTCCCCGATGACGTCCAAGAGCCCTCACGTGCGCAACCTGCACTACCAGTACAGCCTTCTGGTGTGGTGGAGGAGCTCAGGGAACGTCTGCAGCAGCTGGAAGCACGTCTGTCACCAACCCCATCCATACTATCAGAAGCCAGGCAATATGACAGTGTGCCACGATCAGTTATGTCTCACCACGATCAACAGCTCAGTGCAGCTGACCCCTTCCTCCCACAACGAGGGTTACCTGCATCAGTGCCACTGCCAAGCAGCACAGAGAGGACCTACAGGGGTCCAAAGCCGTCAATCCCCAAGTTCACCCGGGATGATCCAAGGGAGTTTGCCAGACTGAGACTCGCTCTCGACAATATTCTCCCCACCGACGTGACAGAGAGGTTCAAGTACCAAGTGCTTTGTGACCACCTCAAGTTCGAAGAGGCCCTCCTAATAGCTGACTCATACAGCAACTCTCTGTACCCCTACTCCGACACCATGGCCTCGTTGATCAAACACTATGGCCAGCCCCACCAGCTCTCACTACAGCGGATCGCAGAGCTCATGGAGGAGCCCACCATTAGAGCAGGTGACACCACAGGGTTCAGAAGATTCGCCCTGAGAGTCCGCGCGTTAGTCGGCATGTTGGAGCAACTAGGGGAAGACGGGCGCATAGAGCTGAAGTGCGGGTCCCACGTAGCCTGGCTAATGAAGAAGCTGCCTCAGGATCTCCGTGCTACCTTCCGCCGCTATCTCTACTCTCGGAGAGACGGAGTCCCATCATTGATGGACTTCGCAGAGCGGCTGGAGTATGAGCTGGTAATCCAGGAGGGCGGAGACAGGCTCGACAAGATGGAGGATGTCCGGCCAGGGAGAAGCGGGCCAAAGAAGGAGGGTGATAAGGACAAGAGAGCTGCAAGGAAGACCATGACTGTGCTGCATGGAGCTGCCCAAGACACAGCTCCGCCGGTAGGCCCAGTCGGGGTCTCAGCTCCCCAGGAGGCCCTGGAGAAGTCCAAATCTTATTGCCCTTACTGCAGCAATACACAGCACTTCCTGGACCAGTGCTTGAACTTTAAGCAACTAACAAAGGAGCAGAAAACCACATGGGTGAAGTCCAACAACCGCTGCTGGCGCTGTGGACGGCACCACCAGGCCGCCCAGTGTAAGTTGAGAGTCTTATGCAAGATATGCAAGGGAAAGCACCTCGAGGCCTTGCATGAGGTGAATCTTCGGGACCAACACAGGGCACGTCACTGGTGCAGAGGTCAAGTCACCGACGGACGTCCTGTACCTGGATCGTCGTGCCGGCTGTAACCAAGTCCTCTTGAAAGTCAGTAAGGTGTTACTTCGGAATGGTGCCCATACCCTGGAGACGTACGCCATATTAGACGACGGCTCAGAGAGGACAATCCTCCTCCAGGATGCTGCTCAGAGGCTGCAGCTTCAGGGAACGCCAGAGAGCCTTACCTTAAGAACAGTGCGGCAGGACCTGAGGACACTACATGGCTCATCAGTGACGTTCAAAATCTCCTCCGCGGGTCAGCCGACAAAGACATTCACCATCGAGAAGGCCTTCACTGCAGGAGAGCTAGGCCTAGCTGAACACTCGTACCCAGTGAAGGGACTTCAACGCCGATATAAGCATCTTAAGGCACTCCCCCTCCAGCCATTCACGAATGCCCAACCGCTCCTCCTGATAGGCTCAGACTGCCCACACCTGGTGACGCCTATCGAACCTGTCCGTCTCGGCCCACCTGGGGGCCCGGCGGCGGTAAAGACCAGGCTTGGCTGGACACTGCAAGGGCCAGTTAAGTCTCTCCAACAGGGTAGCCGCCACCAGCAGTGCCTGTTCCTGGCCACCGCCTCCCCAGCAGCTGAGCTCTTTAACCAGGTAGAGAAGCTCTGGCAACTGGATACTCTGCCATACAGAAGTGAGAAATTGGTGACGAGGTCACGGAGAGACCAAGAGGCTATTAACCTTTTGGAGACAAGGACAACGAGAGTGGAGGTAGATGGAGTACAAAGATACGCCACCCCACTGTTGCGTGTGAGTAACATGCCCACGCTGACAGTGCAGCCTGAAGCGGTACTTCCCACCCTGCGTGGCACAGAGAAGCGCCTGACCAGAGACGCGGTGAAGGCTGAGGCATACCAAGGTGAAATGGTGAAGCTGGAGAAGGCGGGCTATACCACCAGAATGAGTCAGGAGCAGGCGAAGACCTCCAAGGAGTCCTGGTTCATACCGCATCACCTGGTGACACACAACGGGAAGAACAGAGTTGTGTTCAATTGTTCCTTCACCTATAGGGACCAGAACCTCAACGAGCTGCTACTGTCCGGCCCGAACCTAGGTGCATCTCTCCTAGGGGTCCTGCTGCGGTTTAGGGAACATTCCACTGCCATCAGCAGTGACATAAAGGGAATGTTCCACCAGGTGAGACTGCTGCCTGAGGACCGTCCTCTGGTTCGCTTTCTCTGGCGTGACCTTCAGAGAGACTCCCAACCCAGTGTGTTTGAGTGGCAGGTCCTTCCTTTTGGGACTATGTGCTCACCATGTTGTGCTATATATGCCCTCCAGAGGCATGTGCATGATCACAGTCAACAGGGAGATGATGTTCGTGTGTCTATCGAGCGCCATTTCTATGTGGACAACTGGCTGCAGAGCGTCTCTTCCCCAGACATGGCCAAAGCTGTCATCGACAAGCTGAGGGGACTGTTGCTGGAGGGAGGCTTTGAGCTGCGACAGTGGGCAAGCAACACACCAGATGTTATCAGCCACCTGCCCAAAGAGATCAGGTCTGAGAGCAGTGAACAGTGGCTAAACCACACGGATATGGACTCACAGGAACCTGCCCTGGGACTGCGCTGGTCATGCCACTCAGACACGCTGTGCTATAAGTCACGGCTGCTGGAGTGCTCTCCTCCCACCATGAGGAACATTTACAGAGTATTGGCCAGCCAATACGACCCCATAGGGTTCCTCACCCCATTCACTACTAGGGCCAAAGTGCTTGTTCAGCAGTTGTGGGACAAGAAGCGGGAATGGGATGACCCTCTGCTGCCTGGTGAACTGCTCACGGCGTGGCAAACCTGGGAAGACGAGTTGCAGCACTTGGACACCATCAGACTGCCTCGCTGCTATGTGAGCCGAGCCATGGACCATACAGCCAGTAAGCAGGAGGTGCACATTTTCTGCGACGCATCAGAACGTGCGTATGGTAGTGTGGGATACTTGCGCACAGAAGATGCAGAGGGCCACATGGAGGTGGCTTTCCTGACAGCCAGGTCCAGAGTGGCTCCCAAGCGTCAGCTTTCGATGCCACGGTTGGAGCTGTGTGCTGCCCTCACTGGGGCTCAGCTCGCAAACCTGCTGACCCGGGAGCTTACGCTGGAGGTGTCCAGAGTGGTCATGTGGACAGACTCCACTACTGTCCTTACCTGGATCCAGTCGGACTCCTGCCGCTTTAAGGTGTTCGCTGGAACACGGATTGCCGAAATTCAGGGATTGACGGACAGCCAAGCCTGGTGCTATGTGGAGACCACAGAGAACCCCGCAGATGACCTCACCAGGGGAAAGACACTGCAGGATCTAACGGGCGATAACCGTTGGACCCATGGACCACCATTCCTGCGGTTGTCACCTGAGCAATGGCCGGCACACCCAATGTCAGTGAGTGAAGACATCGCTGAAGAGCTGCGAAGGCCAACAACCTGTCTGGTCGCCACAGTAACCACCACCGACCACCCCCTACCTGATGCTCAGCAGTTCAGCAGCTTCAGTGAGCTTGTGAAGGCGACCGCGAGGGACATTCATGGGGCGGCTGCTGCTGATGAAGAATCTCCCACAGCGGAGGAATTCAAGGAGGCAGAACTCAGCGTTCTGCGGTCCGTTCAAAGAGAGAGCTTCCCCGAAGAAGTCGAGTGCCTGGCGGCTGGGAAACCAGTCCATTCATCCAGCTGCTTAATCACACTGGCTCCAGAATATGATTCTTCAACTCTGCTGATACGAGTAGGTGGTCGACTGCGGCGCTGTCAGGATCTGGAGAACGATGTGATCCACCCTGTGGTCCTGGACCCAAGGCGTGCTGCGACCAAGCTGCTCATCCGACAAGTCGACAATGACCTAAAGCACCCAGGTGCAGAGCGGCTCTTCGCGGAGCTGAGGAGAAGGTTCTGGATCCTCCGTGGCCGCGAGGCCATAAGAAGAGAGCAGCGCTCATGCCCGGAGTGCCAAAGATGGAGAGCCCAACCCATCAACCCCAAGATGGCAGACCTGCCTCCTGCTCGGCTTAGGCTGCATCAACCAGCCTTCTTTTCGACTGGGATTGATTGCTTCGGCCCAATGCAGGTTAAAGTCGGCCGCCGGAGTGAGAAACGCTGGGGGCTGCTCTTTAAATGTCTCACAACAAGAGCTGTCCATATTGAAGTGCTCTCTAGCATCAATACAGACTCATTTCTAATGGCGCTGAGGAGATTCATTTCCCGTCATGGGAAACCAGCAGAGTTGCTCTCTGACCAGGGCACCAACTTCAGAGGCGGAGACAGGGAACTGCAAGAAGCATTTAAAACCATGCATCCTTCCCTGCAAGCCCAGCTGGCAGAGCACCAGATAAAGTTCTGCTTCAACCCACCTAGCGCGCCTCACTTCGGCGGCTCCTGGGAGCGGGAAATCAGATCTATCAAGGCTGCCCTGACTGCCACCCTGGGCTCACAAGTTGTCAGCGGAGAAGTGCTGACCACCGTCCTGGTTGAGATCGAGGGCATTCTCAACTCCAAGCCCCTGAGCTACGTATCGTCCGACGTGGCGGACCCAGATCCCATCACCCCCAATCTGTTGCTGATGGGGCGGCCAGACCCCTCACTACCTCAGGCGGTGTACCATGACTCAGAGCTGCTTGGCCGTCGCCACTGGAGGGCCTGTCAAGTGCTGTCCGACCTCTTTTGGACACGGTTCCTGCACCACTACCTGCCCACCCTGCAAACCCGGTCCAAGTGGCAGGCGGACACAGCCCCCCTTCAACTGGACACCGTCGTGATGATTGTTGATCCTCAGCTGCCCAGAGCATCATGGCCTGTTGGGACGATCAGCAAGGTGTTTGCCGGTGCCGACGGCCTGATTCGCTCAGCGGAGGTTAAAGTCAGGGACCGTACCTACGTCCGACCCGTGAGCCGCCTCATCAGACTCCCTGCTGTCCCGAAAGAAGATGAACAGGGATAGATTCATTACTGCAAATTTGTTGGGGCAAATTTGGGGGCGGCTGTTATGAAGATTGGAGTGGATGTAGTTTGAGTCCTCAGCCACTTGGGGGCATTGCCGCGGACTCAGCGCAACTAGTTAATTACCAATTTTGTGATAGCCAATCAGAGGGTGCATGATAGAGGTATGATCAAGGCATGGGCAGTCTTGCCGTCTGTCTGTTCGGTTCATTAATTTCAGTTGATCTACAGTATGCAGTTCTGAGTGTGTGTCCAGAGAGATGTAAGTTGTGCTGTCCAATTGCTGTTTTATTAATGTGTGCATTACATTGCTTGTTATTTTCTGTTTCTTATATTATATTTACTGCTGTTACAGTAGATGGTGAGAAGTGGTGAAATGCAACATTGTTGCCGTCGAGGGCACATGTGTGGTATCTTGCAGTTATAAGTAGTAAAAGTATCCAGGCAGACAACCTTCAGTATGCTTCATTCTCCATTTATTTACTTCTTCTCTTCTCTATCACAACCTGGTTGTACACTACACAACTGTGCTCCACAGTGCCCTCTGGCAGATACTCAGTGTAACAACACAACACAACATTTCCCCTTTTCTTGAAGGAATTACTTCTCATGTAAACACATAAGGAATTTTTGTCTGAAGCATCAACCAATGTAAAAGTGTAAATGAAATGAACAATTGAATACCCATAACTGGCTGTCGTACCCAGTAAATATAAACCTGTATGCAAACTAGCATTTCCCATTAGTATGACTTATTATTTCTTTCTTTAGCTTAGCTCTTTAACATCAAGTATATATATATATTTTCTTAACCAACAGCAGACAGTATGAAATTATTTGAACAATTTTTTCCACATAACAGTATTCCAGTTAGGATATTTTCTCAACCCATAGATGTATTTGTTTTTCAGTTTAGCTTACAAAACCTGACAACCACGGAGGTGGGTGTCTCTCTCTCATGCCCCGTCTGGGACCTGGTTCCTGTGCATTAGGCGGACGCACGTTCTCAGGCACAGTGAGTCCATCAAACACAGTCTCAGTGTCCTTATTGGTGCCTGTTAGAGCCTCTTTTGGAAAGTGTGCAAGCTTAGATGCATTCCACTTCCGACCATCACTGAGCAGGTACGTACTCGATCCCACTCTCTTGACAATAGTCAGTGGTTCTGTGAATCTGGACGATCCCTTATGGACATGTTGTGGTTTCCGGACACGCACAGTGTCATTCACTTGGAACGTAGGCACTTTTGCCCCCGTCTTTCTGTCAGTGTACTCCTTGCTCTTCAGTTGGTTGCGTCTCACAGTCTCTTTCACTTGCTCGTGTGCTTTGGTTTTGTGTGAGGCAGGAAGCACATTCAGCTTGGTGCGCATTTTCCTGTTCCTCAGCAACTCGAATGGAGTAGCCCCCGTCGTAGCATGTGGTGTAGCCCTATAGCTCTGTAAGAACCCTGTTACGGCTTGTTTCCAGGGTCTGTGCATTTTCTCGGCAGTCTGTATGCACTCTTTCAGAACCCTGTTAAATCTCTCCACAGCTCCGTTTGCTCTTGGATAGTAAACACTGGAGCGCAGGTGCTTTATCTCTCTCTCCCTCAGGAAGTCGGCGAAGGCATGGGAGGTAAACTGACATCCATTATCAGACACGAGAAATGAAGGATTTCCCTCGCGACTGAATACTCTATCCAAAAAGCGAACAATTACCTCTGTAGTGACAGTAGAGGCAAATGCCACCTCTGGCCACTTGCTGTAGTAGTCTGTGAGAGTAATCGCAAAACGGCAGTCCCATGTGGCACACTCAAAGGGACCTACTATGTCAATGGCCACCTTTTCCCATGGGCCATCCGGCAGTTATACCGGTGTCAGCGGTGCAGGTGCCGTCTTTGCCGTCTTGTCGTTGTATTGGCATGACACACATGAAGCTATCACAGCATGCACGTATTTGTCCATTTGTGGCCACCAATAAAGCTCACGCAGTCTCTGCTTAGTACGCACCAGTCCCTGGTGCCCTTCATGAGCCAAGGCTACCACTCTGGATCGCAGTGAAGTAGGAACGATCAAACGGTCACTGCCTCTCATGACCAGTGAGTCAACAACGGCCAGTTCATCTCGCACGTTGAAGTACGGTGCAAGTCCATTTGTCACATTCTTCCTGTGTTTTGGCCAGCCTGTCTGTATCTGTTGTCGCAGCTGTGTCATTTCTGGACATGTCTCGCAGGCGGCAGTGAACTCTGACATAGCTACAGCATGTGGGGAATCCACAAAGAAGATAGTAGCCACCATGTCTGGTTCCTCTTCAGCATCACCTGTGTCAGGCAGAGGAAGCCTGGACATGCAGTCAGCTGTCACATTCAGTTTTCCAGGGCGGTAGGTGACATCATACGTAAAGCATAGTAGTCGTGCTGACCATCTGGCGATGCGCAGTCCTGCACGACTTGTACCCCTGGAAGTGAGCAGGGTCGTAAGCGCTTGGTGGTCAGTGCGCAGCACAAAGTGATGTCCCCAGAGATAGGTCCTCCACCGCTCTACTGCCCAAACGCATGCAAGCGCTTCACGTTCGACAGTAGAATACTTCCTTTCAGCCGGTGAAAGTGTCCTGGATGCAAAAGCCACAATCCTCTCTGTATTGTCTGGGTGAATCTGTGTAAGAACCCCCCCAGTCCATAGTTAGAGGCATCGGTGGTCACATAAATTGGCAGTCTAGGGTCGTACAGCGCCAAAGCAGGGCTCTCAGCTATCAGTCTCTTAACGTCAGCGAAACTGGACTCAGCCTCGTCAGTCCATTGTAATTCCTCTTCTGTGGAGCCCCTGAGTACTGCACGTAGCGGCTCAACAACAGTAGAGAAGTCCGGTATGAACTTACTGTACCATGACGCAAGGCCCAGAAAGGACCGCAGGGAGGATGCGTCATGTGGGGCAGGTGCATTGGCCACTGCGCTGACCTGATCCGGGTCAGGGTGAAGTCCATCTTTTGATATGATGTGGCCCAGAAACCGCAGAGAGGTCTGTCTGAACCTACATTTCTGCATGTTCAGTTTGAGCCCCACCTCATTCAAGGCATGCAGCACCCTCTTTAGGTTGCTATCGTGAGCCTGCTGGGTTGCACCATAGCAGATGACATCATCAAGGTAGGCCTGTACGCCTGGAATCCCTGACAAAATGGTTGTCATCATCTTTTGAAAAGCTGACGGAGCTGAAGCGAGCCCGAATGGAACTCGGCAGAAACGGAAAAGTCCACTGTGAGTAATGAACGCAGTTAGATCACGGCTATCTGGGTGTACTAGCAGCTGATGATATGCAGAGGCGAGGTCGATAGTTGAGAAGACTGTAGCTCCTCGCAGTTCACTGAACAGCTCGTCCATGTGTGGCAGCGGATAACAGTCAGTGATGATTGACTTGTTTGGTTCCCTAAGATCAACACACATGCGAGGCTTTCCCCCTTTCCTCTGAGTCACCACTATGGGGGAGACCCATGGAGATGCATCAATTCGTTCTATGATGCCATCTTGCTGTAGCTTCTCGAGCTCATCCGTCACAGCCTGCCTCACAGAGAATGGAAGCCTCCTGAGCTTCTGTTGTACTGGCACAGCATCTGGTTTGAGTTGGATTTTGTGCACAAATCCCTTTGCACACCCAACCTCATTCACCTGAATCTCTGGTGCAGCCTGTGTTGTACTAGGTGTATGTGCCCTCTGCACAGTAGGAGTATCAGGGCTGACATTAGCAATTACTTTGTTACCCATAATACAAATATGTATTAATAAATATATATTAATACATAATAGCAATATATATTGCTACAAACAAATCTAATCCCAGCAAAGCAGTACCTGAGTTAACCACTACAAATGTGCCTGTAGTTGAGCGGCCATCATGAGCAATAGTAGCATGCATACACCCTTTAACAGGTATTTTCTCCCGTGAATATGTGAGCAGAGTAACTGTAGGCTCAGCAAGGTCACATGCATGAAAAAGGGTCTGGTAAGTGCTCTCTGGAATGATAGAAACAGATGACCCCGTATCTACTATTAGCTCAACATCCTGACTTTGACCATCAGCATTCACTTGTACAGTACAGGTTATTTTATCATGCACAGTATTAGGATCATTCATGTAAATCACAGTCAGGTCATTCATCACCACCTCACGCACCTCCTTCCGACCAGATCGACAAACTTTGGAAAAGTGTCCCACTTTACCACATGAGTTGCACGTAGCCTTAGCTGCTGGGCATGAAGGCGTATTCGCTAAATGGTTGGTCGATCCACATCGATAACAGGAGCGGCGATTCCCTGTAGTGTGGGCGGCGGCAGCAGGTGTGGTCGCTGGAGCAGGTTTCCTCTTCTCCCACTGTCGAGCCCTCCTCGGCTGTTTGTTTATTGCCCTCACCGACGCAGCAGCAGTAGTGGTGTCGGAGAGGACGTTAGCATTGTTCATTCCAGCCTCGATTTGCAAAGCCATTGCTGTAGCTTTAGCCAGATTCAGGTCCGATTCAAGCAGGAGTCTGTCACGTATGCGTGTATTGGCAACACGCTCTATTAGCTGGTCACGGATCATCTGCTCCTCCATGTTTCCAAACTCACATGCAGCAACCAGTTCACGTAGGGAAGCCAGGAACTGGTTAATCGTCTCGTCAGGTCTCTGTGCTCGCTGGCGAAACTTGTGACGTTCAGCAATCACATTCACTTTAGGAACAAAGTGCTTTTTGAGTCCATCCACGGCAGCAGCGTAAGTAGTGCCCGTGTCTGGTAATGTGTAAAACAGTCTTTGTCCCTCTGTCCCGAGTGCATGGAGAAGGACTGCACGCTGCCTCTCCGCTGGCCAGCTATCACCTGTAGCATTGATGACTAGCATGTAATTCTCGAACATCCTCAGCCAGATAGGAAATGGAGTACTAGGTTCGCCTGGGCAAGGCATGAACGGTGCAGGCAAAGGCACGGAAACTGCCATCCTCGTCGCCAAAATGTGGTATCTTGCAGTTATAAGTAGTAAAAGTATCCAGGCAGACAACCTTCAGTATGCTTCATTCTCCATTTATTTACTTCTTCTCTTCTCTATCACAACCTGGTTGTACACTACACAACTGTGCTCCACAGTGCCCTCTGGCAGATACTCAGTGTAACAACACAACACAACAACATGGCAGTCCTTTGTTAATGGATGCTTCTAATAGTTTCTTGGCGTTGGTAATTTATGTATAGGTGCTAATGTGTATACCGTCTATCCAGATATTATTTATGTTATGTCAAAGTCTAATGCGAGTCTAATGTCAAGCTCATCTACATTTATGTTATAATACAGAGGCTTTGGTATATATTAGCAACTATTGAATGCTATTGCATTATTGTGATTAGTTGAGTTTGCTATTGATGGTTACTGTTTCTGTCTTTGTATTTTCAGAACCACATACACACATCGCATACCACAAACGAACTCATTCATACTGCAATAAAGTGCAGTAAATTGATCCACTGTGTCAATAATTATTACTTCTATCAAGTCTTGGGGGAACTCAGTATTGCATTCTGACAGATGTACACTTCGCGATTATAAATAAGAGAAGCCAGCCTGAGGCCTGTACTACGAATGTTGTATTAGAAGATCCAGGATCTGTCCCTTGATCTGGTTTGTCTAAACCAGATCAGCTCGATTGTAGTTAACTTGTACTACGAACGTCGATTGGCACTCGTTAACTCGAACCAGGTTTTTCTAATCAAGCTGACAGCGCGTGCACATGAAAATGCCCGTGCACTGGAGCTCGTGCCCGCAAAAGAGGCGTGATTTTTAACAACTGCCAATCAGAGTGCAATATGGACTGCTCCAACTCCGACAGCGCCAGACACGCCTATTTCCTCATTGAATGAAACCGCAAATACAAATCTGCGTTGGATATTATTACTGTTCCGAATGACTGTCTAAAGTGACCACTTTTATCCACACCAGTAATTTATTTGAAGAGCGGTTTCGTAGGCTATCTACAGCTCTCTATCTACAGTCTTTTGTGGAAGCAATGTGTAATCTATCTCAGTCCAAAATCCGTATGTAGCTATAGACCATTTAGGCTCAATGAATAATAATGATCCGTGTCTGTACTTTGTTCAGTATATTGTATTTCAATTTGTAACCGTCAAATAAAATAAAATAAAATAAAATAAAATCAATGTGTTTAGTCGCACTGATTGAATAATTCCTATAGGCTAATCAATAAAAAAAAGAATGATAATAAAATAAAATAAATGCTTCTGAACTGAATCGACACGGTATGTGCGGGCATAGATTTCATTTATAAAAAATAGTCTATTTTGTGGTCACATGGCTATTGTAATGTCAGCAGAGTCGCATATCTCCATATTTCATATAATGATGCTGGAAATATGAAGTTCAATCACATCATACAGGCCAAAAGCAACAGAGTTGCAGCTGCAAAATGCAGGAGTAGCCTAGATATGAATCATCTTAATATGGGATCGCCTGTGTGCAGGTGATCCCATATTAAATTGCTTAGATGTAGTAGGCTGTATGACCATTTCAATTCCAACCCAACGTCAGTCTCAGCTCCGTTGCGCACACGGCACCGTGCGCTTTGGAGACGTTTATGTAACCTTTTTATGCCGGTTTAGTGATATGTCTCCACTCACTATTCAGCTG
Organism: Poromitra crassiceps; assembly: GCF_964638095.1. Lineage (NCBI taxonomy): Eukaryota > Metazoa > Chordata > Actinopteri > Beryciformes > Melamphaidae > Poromitra > Poromitra crassiceps. The sequence goes on along the minus strand of NC_139628.1, from coordinate 55,736,326 downwards.
CAATCGATCAGCGGGGTCAAACAACGTATCTAGGCTACTTGAGAGCACAAAAATGAATATATAAAAACATATTCCAAAGTGGTAAGTAGGGCTTAATTAAAATGTAGCCTGCAACAAGTGCAAGGCTTTAGTCCTTGGTTAATTCAACATTACAATTCGTGCTCCTTCCTCGTCCAGAAAGGGGTTGGCCATTTTTCCAAACTGCTGATTTGATTGGTTCGTGGGCGGTGTATTTAAGGTCTAATCTTATCCTTGCAACTTAACCTGCTGCGGACCAGGTTAAGTGTGAAGCATAAGTTGCTATGGAAATATATGTCGGTAAGAAGTTAACTTGCTTTGTAGTACGGCCAAACCAGGTTTAAACCTGAAGTTACCTCGCTAAACCACTAATCTTGCTTTGTAGTACAGGCCCCTGGAATTAAACTTTCGCAATAAATGGTCCTTCGAGAAGTCAGCTTGTAACTAAGCATTCAGAACAATTAGAACAACACAAACACATACAGCACTACACTATTAGAACAACACAAACACATACAGCACTACACTATTAGAACAACACAAACACATACAGCACTACACTATTAGAACAACACAAACACATGCAGCACTGCACTATTAGAACAAAACAAACACATACAGCACTACACTATTAGAACAACACAAACACATACAGCACTACACTATTAGAACAACATAAACACATACAGCACTACACTATTAGAACAACACAAACACATACAGCACTACACTATTAGAACAACACAAACACATACAGCACTACACTATTAGAACAACACAAACACATACAGCACTACACTATTAGAACAACACAAACACATGCAGCACTGCACTATTAGAACAAAACAAACACATACAGCACTACACTATTAGAACAACACAAACACATACAGCACTACACTATTAGAACAACACAAACACATACAGCACTACACTATTAGAACAACACAAACACATACAGCACTACACTATTAGAACAACACAAACACATACAGCACTACACTATTAGAACAACACAAACACATACAGCACTACACTATTAGAACAACACAAACACATACAGCACTACACTATTAGAACAACACAAACACATACAGCACTACACTATTAGAACAACACAAACACATACAGCACTACACTATTAGAACAACACAAACACATACAGCACTACACTATTAGAACAACACAAACACATACAGCACTACACTATTAGAACAACACAAACACATACAGCACTACACAATTAGAACAACACAAACACATACAGCACTACATTATTAGAACAACACAAACACATACAGCACTACACTATTAGAACAACACAAACACATACAGCACTACACAATTAAAAGAGAAAATAAATACTGTAAATATCTTTGTTTTAAGCAATAAACAATGTAGTCTCGCTAGCCAGCCTCCTCTCCCTTCCGTCCGAGGAGTCTGGCGCTGCAGGTCTCCATAACTGGGATAAACCCTCCCTTGCTCTACTCTGCTCTCCCATTGGAAGCGTCGATTTCAGACGCTGCCGGATTTCTACTCCCCGCTTAAGAAGCTCTGTCATTGGCTCTGACCATGACAATCAGAGCGGCTTCCGCTCCCTCCTCCCTGTGTGTTGCTGTAAATAGTCCCCTGCTGCCTCAGTGAAAACAACAACGCTAACTAGCTAGCAAGCTAACGGCATAAACCTACACGCTAGCTTGTTGCTGCATGCTGAAAATGGCAAGTTGGATTGTTTGAAACTATTTTCCAAGGGCACTGCCGCTAAGCGCCGCCCATCACAATCCCACTATGGAGACCTGCGGCGCCAGACTCCTCGGACGGAAGGGAGAGGAGGCTGGCTAGCGAGACTATATATAATGTGACAAACTTAGTCATAATAAATTGTGCAGAAACATACAGTGTTATGCATGTAAAAATGTTCAGATAGGAAGAGGAAGCCATACAGAACAATAGAGTAGAGATTCATCTTAAGTGAATGAATAGAGAAAGAGAATAGAGAAAAATCTGACCTTGAGCGTGTCCTTGGTAGAGGAGTGTACTCATCACTAAAATAAAGAGTGAAACCTCATCAGACACTATCAAACTGTCAAAATAACAATCAACAAAGTTCAAACAGCTTCATCAATAAATAGAAACATATTGATTACAGCCACAAGACTGTGCTCTATTCAAACTGTCAGTGACAAAGACATGAGACAAACCACTGATGCTGTGTTCTGTTCACCACAACATTGTCATTATTCTGCAGCATTGGAAGACAGAAAGTCAGTATGTTGTACTCACAGAATAACAGGAGCCCAGCACAGAGCCAGGTGCACCCCATCCTCACATCCAGCTCAGCTCCACTCTGTCTCTCTGCTTCTGACTGACTGTTCCACTTCCTACAGAGTGAGCTTATAACCTCTGTGCAGGAAGAGACAGACAGAGAGCTGCCGTGAGAAAGAATTCACACCTTGCCAGTGTGAGTTCTAACTTAGTTTAGACCATCGCTGCTTCCTTCCTCTTTATTGGAAGCCCTCACAAAATGTTTATTTTGACCGAGACATATTTTTAATATGTATGACAGCAGGCACAGAAAATACATGTAATTGTTGCATAAGATACGTATACGTCATGACATCAGATCCTTGCATCAGTGTTTTAAATAAAGTGACATCAGAGGCTGACATGGTGAGGATTGGGGTTAAGCAGTGGCATTGTGTAAATCTTTCTGTTTAAAGTTGACTCTTGTTGAGCACATACAGTATAATACTATACGTTGATGTACTGTGCCAACAACTGAGATGTGTAAAGAAAAAGAGGTGTGTGTGTGTGTGTGTGTGTGTGTGTGTGTGTGTGTGTGTGTGTGTGTGTGTGTGTGTGTGTGTGCGTGCGCATGTGTGTGTCACTGACATATTAAATATGGACGACATGTCTCAACCTCCTGATGGTATAGTGAGGCCAAAATACCCCAGATTCACTTTTAGAGCACTCATATCCTGTGACTGTCCATTCTATCAATCAGTCAATCAGGTCAGTGGTGTGTAGACACACCACAGAAGAAGAAAGTTAGCTGTGTCATAAGCAGACTGATCTCCAACACATGATGGAGGGTCGGCCAGGAGAGCAATAAGATGCAGGCAGGCCGAGGAGGAGAGAGTGCTCACCACTTCCCCTCAAAGCTCTCCACTTGAACATCACCACTCAAACAGTGTCAGATTTTTTATTTTTTCATAACTATTTCTGTTTCTGTGACACACTGCAGGTTATTCCTCTAGTCTACTGTAGTACTATGATGCTGACACTGTGATACACTGTAGGTTATTCCTCTAGTCCAGTGGTTCCCAAACTGGGGTAAACACATTATGACCCGCCACACACACACATACACACACACACACACACACACACACACACACACACACACACACACACACACACACACACATTCTGATTAGACCCGCCCTACTCTGCCTCTGATTGGCTCTACCAACGAATGTAACGAGTATTAGCCAATGAGAGGCGGAGGAAAGGGGTGATGAGACGTCAAAGCAGACTAGAGCTGTCCCGTGCAAAACGCTGTAAGTGAATGGAGACCTGTAGCCTAGCCATGGAGAATTGGCTGAAAAGGAACGCTAAAAGACCTCGTCCCATGTCCACGGGAGCTTTCAAAACAGCACAGCAGGTGAAGGCCGAGTCCCAGCGGTCCAAAGCAGATCCAGGGCCTCAAGTAGAGCGATGTTTAGCAGAGCAAACAGTAGCATTAGCGGTGCTAGCCTCGCAGCTACTAGTGTCAACATGGGCGCTTGCGCTGGTCAAAGTGATGGTGAATCCGAGCCCGAAGCCCAAGATGTCCCAGGAAAGTCCAGAGGAGACAGGGAAGTTAACGTTAAAAAGAAGCGCAAATATGAGGAGAACTACATTACTATGGGCTTCACTTGTATTGGGAGTAAGGACGCCCCTAAACCCCAGTGTGTTGTATGTGCAAAAGTACTGTCGCACAACTCGTGCGACGTTTTTTCTCGCCTGAATGAACTGAATCTAGGATTACAGGGCCTCTCAGCAACCATATTCAATGTGCAGGATAAAGTTGAGACAATGATTAAAAAGCTAGAGCTCTGGTCTGACTGTGTTGACAAGGACAACACACACGTCTTGCCATCACTGCATGACTTTTTGTGTGCAAATGAACTCAGGCTTACTGACAGTGTCAAATGCAACATAAAAACACACCTCAGTGAGCTGGCTGTGCAATTACACAGGTACTTTCCCAAAACAGACAACACAAACAACTGGATTCGTAATCCGTTCTATGGATCCTCTTCATGCCACTTGCCAACCTCAGAGCAGGAGAGTCTAATTGAAATATGTACAAACAGAACAGGGCTGTAAAAGTGGAGTTTAACCACAAGACCTTTGGATTGCACTGTGCACAGAGTATCCTGCCCTGTAGTCTAGGGAATCTGTGAGAAAAAATGACCCAACCTTAAACAAATTGCAACAGAAATTATTTGTGTTGTATTCAGCTCTTGAAACCTTCCAATTTAACATACTGAAAATCCCAGAAAAGTAGTAGTGGAACATTCTCAAAATTGGCATTGTCTCCACAAAGGAGGTGATGTTTTCGGTGCCGTTTGTCTGACCGTTTGTCTGTTAGCAGGAGGATTACGGCAAAACTACTGGGCCGATTTTCATGAAACTTGGTGGAAGGGTGTAGCTTGGGCCAAGGAAGAACCCATTACATTTTGGAGCGGATCTGATCCGGGTCGGCTCAATGGAGGGGGCGGGGCTAGGGAAAAGAGTCCGTTGCTAGGGATAGGAAGTAGAGAGTCTGGATTCGAGAGGTGGGTAGGGGGCATGGACAGGTGTATCGGGGGGAGTGTATGTGGGAGGTGGGAGGGGGTGTGGTCAGGAAAGGTACCAAACATACTGTAACATAACAAAACAAAACAAAACATAAAAAATGTAAGTGTGGCTAATATGTTCTAATAGTTAGTGGAAAAGGGTGAGTTTTCATGCACATCTTGTTCCCTCAGACAGCCATCGCAAACCATAACTTCATAGTCATGTCATTCACGAGTCTCGCATTGGAGGCAATTTGATTTCGGCAAGGCACAGCGCAAGTTGTAGCTCAAACATGCAGACGAGTGGACAGGTAGGTTAAGTCTCCATATCCGAAGGTTATGGGTAAGTTGACCGCCATTTATTGTCTGTTACCAATGACAGTCATTGTCTGTTACCATTCAAAGTAGGCTAGCTTAATAAGCACTTACTAGTTAGCTATAATAGGTATAGCTTAATAATAGCTTATTAAGATACTTGTACTATCTGTTATTCATTTTCTTTGTGCAAATAAACAATAAACAAACATAAATAAACAATAAACACTTACTCTGGAGATGATGTAGCCTACCACTTGTGCTCTTCTCCCTACTTATACTCCAACCACTTATAAAGCCTCAGCCAGGCGGTAATGCAACATAAAGGATGCCAACTGCTATAAAACACCACAGAAGGATTTATTACATCACTGATGACATCACAATTGCTCGAGTGACATCACTGATGACATCACAATTGCTCAAGTGACATCACTGATGACATCACAATTGCTCAAGTGACATCACTGATGACATCACAATTTCTCGAGTGACATCACTGATGACATCACAATTGCTCAAGTGACATCACTGATGACATCACAATTGCTCAAGTGACATACTGATGACATCACTGATACATGACAATCGTGACATCACAATCGTGGCACACACACCGCCCGCCCACTTATTGGACCATAACATCAGAACCATTGATGGCCACAACACATTCCATGTTATGGGCATTATAGCTGGAGTTACACCAGAGAGCCAAACCAGTACCTCTGATAGCTGTGACATAGCAGCAGTTGGACACATCAATATCCAAAATCAGAGACCCCCTGGCCTTTCATCCATGTCCTATGGGAGAATTGAGAATGCCACAGGTGTGTGATTCTCATGAACATGGTACAACTCATAGCAAAACTCAAAGATATCAAGTAGGATCTAATTTCACCATTCAAATTGAAATTATAATCCACTAGGCATCTTGCACGCTACGCGAGTTCGCCTGCCTTGCAGCTCGCTGAGCTAGCCCTGCAGCTCGCATAAGCAGCTGCTTCGCATTGGAGGCAATTTGATTTTGGCAAGGCACAGCGCAAGTTGTAGCTCAAACATGCAGACGAGTGGACAGGTAGGCTAAGTATTCTCCATATCCGAAGGTTATGGATAAATTGACCGCCAATTTATCGTCTGTTACCAATGACAGTCTTTGTGTGTTACCATTCAAAGTAGGCTAGCTTAATAAGCACTTACTAGTTAGCTAATAGCTTACTAATAGGTATAGCTTAATAATAGCTTATTAAGATACTTTCTAAGGTACTATCTGTTGTTATTCATTTTCTTTGTGCAAATAAACAATAAACAAACATAAATAAACAATTATAGCTGCTGCGCAGCAATGGGTCGTGGCCGGGCAAGTCTCAAGGCTTTGAGCTAGAGTCCCCAAGTCAAGGCTGAAGTCTTTTAGCTATACTCCAAGTCAAGTCTCACGTCTTTGGTCACAAGTCCAAGTCAAGTCTCAAGTCTCTTATGGATGAGCGTTCTATCATCTGCTTCTGCTGCATGCCATCCAGTCTGCTTAGGACATTGCATAGCTAAAACTAAGGGATTCAAAGCAGGTTCAGGTTTCTTTGCAGCATGTAGCTTTTTCATCATCTGATTCCATTTTTTGTTGCGAGGCATCTCACAACAATACAAGTAGGAATCAGTATATTCACAAACAAAAGTAGTAGTTACTTGCCTGTTGCCTCACTGTTGTAGCGTGGATGAGGTACTGGTGGAGTTGATGTTAGATGGAGAGGGAGGCTGAGCGATTAATAGCCACCTGGGGAGTTTGTATCTCTTCGGTCCTACGCTGCAGGTCTGTGAGGTCACACAACTGATATACCAGCAGGAGCTGCTTTTTCGTCTTATGGACAGACTGGATGCTTGCTGGTGGTGTTTTATGGGACTGGATGCTTGCGTGTAAAAACACACACTGCTTCCACTTATATAGGGTGAGCCAGGAAGGATTTATGACATCACTGATTACATCACAATTGCTCGAGTGACATCACTGATGGCATCACAATTGCTCGAGTGACTGATGACATCACAAATACAACCTATTAAGATGCTCTTTAGGCTATACATGGGGGCAGAATTCAACATTTTGATGCACTGTGGGCTAAATCTTTGATCAATCGAAAATCTGTTTGAAACTTTTGTGTAGGACAGTCTAATGATGCAGATGCTGAAGTTTGGTGTCGTTTGAAGAAAAAATGTGAGAGTAGGGTTTAATTAGTTTGACAGTTTTTGCAGTTTTGCAGTCTTTAGACTTCATAATTGGCCATAGGTTGCAGTGTACAAAAGTGTCTCCTCACTTGGGCCCACATTTCGTTGAAAGTTGCAAAGTCGTAGCACATAGGCCTGATTTGTTATGAATTTTCAAAGTTTTAAACTTTAGACGGTCGCTGTAGCGCCACCATCAGGACTATTGGCACCAAATTCGCGTCAACGAAGTTTGGCATGAGCCTGGACCTTTGTGCAAATTTGGTTTATTTTCATAAGAAGTCCAACTTCCTGGGAGAAGAAGAAGACTAATAATAGGGGCAAACACAATAAGTGGCCCTGCCGCTTCGCTGGCCCAGCCACTAATAAACACTTACTCTGGAGATGATGTAGCCTACCACTTGTGCTCTTCTCCCTACTTATACTCCAACCACTTATAAAGCCTCAGCCAGGCGGTAATGCAACATAAAGGATGCCAACTGCCATAAAACACCACAGAAGGATTTATTACATCACTGATGACATCACAATTGCTCGTGTGAAATCACTGATGACATCACAATTGCTCAAGTGACATCACTGATGACATCACAATTGCTCAAGTGATATCACTGATGACATCACTGATACATGACAATCGTGACATCACAATCGTGGCACACACGCCGCCCGCCCACTTATGTTTCCTTTTAGGACCACCGCAAGGCATCAATCAGTGGATTGATAAATTCAGAAGGAGGCGGTAATGCAACATAAAGGATGCCAACTGCCATAAAACACCACAGAGGAAGAAGACCTTCAGGATTCATTTGCCCAAGATCTTCATGGTGCAGATGCCATCTATCTGTAGCAAAAAACAAATACCTCAGACCTTTGATGAAGAACATGGTTGTCCAAAGAAAAAGAGCAGACAGCTATTTAGAACAGAATGATGATGAGCAAATTGCACTTGGAGACCTAACTGTGAAAACTTAACAATAGCTTGAAGTGATGATCAAATAATCATTACAGAAATCAATGGCAAACCAGAAGGGGTTACATTGAAGCCGAAGGCCTCAAATATTTTGAGTGCATGTTTGCATGCATCTAAGGACAATAATGATGTTGATGAAGAAAAAGTGTGTCTTGTGAAAACCACTGCCAGACTGGTAAAGACTGACATAAAAGATATCAAGATTCCCAGAGATGCATATCCCTCAAAATATATCATCTGCCAAAGGAAACGTGGAAACTCTTCAGCTTCTCCTCAAATAACTGTTTGCTGGCAAGAACTGTGAGTTAAACATAGCTGCAATAGGACAGGCCATGCAGGCAGCAAGGGCAAGGGTTCTCATCACGTCATTACAGATAGGACTGACAAATGCATCACCAATTTGGATCTAGATTTCTGGTGAAAACACTTGGTAACCTTCGATTCTGTTCCTCATTTCGGGAGGTGAAAAAGTTGAGTCAAGTGCAGCTGCTTCTCAGGAACATACCTCCCTGGCAATGTTGAAGGCAACTTCATTCAGTACATTGCTGATCATCTTGACCATAACATCAGAACCATTGATGGCCACAACACATTCCATGGTATGGGCATTATAGCTGGAGTTACACCAGAGAGCCAAACCAGTACCTCTGATAGCTGTGACATCATAGCAGCAGTTGGACACATCAATATCCACATGTGGAAATCAGAGACCCCTGGCCTTGCATCCATGTCCTATGGGAGGATTGAGAATGCCACAGGTGGGTGATTCTCATGAACATGGTACAACTCATAGCAAAACTCAAAGATATCAAGAAGATATCATGTAGGATCTAATTTCACCATTCAAATTGAAATTATAATCCACTAGGCATCTTGCGCGCTACGCGAGCTTGCCTGCCTTGCAGCTCGCCGAGCTGGCCCTGCAGCTCGCATAAGCAGCTCGGCCGCTCTGCGGCCTCGCCCTGGCTGCTCCTTGATAGCATACTTCAGGGGTGCTGGATCACCTGTCCTGGAGCTGGCAACATACAGCTGTCCATGGCTGAAGACTGAAGCCAGACTCCCACTTCTTTCAGTGTCTGCCCCTGGGACTTGATTTTGCTCTTATGACATCACTGATTATGTCACAACTGCTTTTATGACATCACTGATGACATCACAACCTCTTATGACATGCCTGATGATATCACAATGCCTCCGACATCACTGATGATGTCACAACTTATCACATCACTGATGACATCATCACTGAGACTTTGTGTGTGTGTGTGTGTGTGTGTGTGTGTGTGTGTGTGTGAGAGTGAGTGAGTGAGAGTGAGTGGATTTATGACATCACTGATGTAATCAGTGGGACAGACAGACAAACAGACAGAGCCCTAGCTCCCTTAGATAGATAGATGTGCTCATTTTTTATGTATTTCCAGACACTTTTAGAGACACTGTGAGGGAATAAATTCATTACCGTAACACATTTTTAATTGGAAATATGAAACAACAAACTTTTTTTTTCCAATGGCAAGCACTTCAATATGCTCATGGGTAATGGGTATCACCCAAAATGTTTATGATTAACAAATACGAAGTTGTAGCTAACATTGTGAGAAATGACATGTTGTATTACGACTAGATACTTACATGAGAAAATAAAAATCTGTTCTACTTAGAGACTCAACAACCATTTCTGTGGATTCCTTGCCCCCAAAAATGTGGAAATAGACACCAAATGTGTAATTCTAGGGAGTCAAGATATGGCCAACATTTTGATAATGGCAGCCATTTTGAAAAAATGTAATTTTAACATACTTCCACTAATGGGATTTTCTGGGATTTTTAATATAGTGTTTCGGGCATCAATATAAACATAAAAATGTGAAAATAAATTCTGTTGCAATTAGTTTAAGGTCAAACCTTATTTTCCCTAGACTACTGGCACATCGTGCTGTTAAGACCATAATGCCCTTTGCAACAACATATATGTGTGAGAGTGGCTTTTCAGCCCTCACTGGCATGAAAACTAAGTTCAGGCACAAACTGTGTGTGGAAAATGATTTGAGACTGAAACTGTCTCCCATTCAACCCACAATTGCAGTTATGTGCATCAAGTCAAGCACACCCCTCACATTAATCTGTGGTGAAAAGTCTATTCATTTTTATTTTCTGTATTTTTTGCAGAGAAGTCATTTGTATTTAGCTGATGTCACGTGCTATCAGGGATGCAAAGTAGTCACATTTAGGTGACAGTCACCTTTTTTAAATCCCAAAATAGGGCTCTTAAGATTTGAGTTGTTTGTTCCTGCCCGTGTGTGTGTGTGTGTGTGTGTGTGTGTGTGTGTGTCTGTCACCTTTAAAAAAAAAAGCGAATTTGTTTGCATCCCTGTGTTATGAGAGGGCTTTTTAAAAGGCTGAATGAAGAGAAAACCTTTTTCCATATTTTATAACTTTTCCGTAGAAGTCATTCATACTGTGCTTGAGGTATTGTGCATGTCAGTTATGAGAGGACCCTTGTTTCCATATTTTATTTGAGACTTTTCCAGAGAAGTTTGTGCTTTAGGTATTATGCATGTCTGTTATGAGGATATTTTTTTCATATTTTATGTATAACCTTTCCAAAGAAGTCATTCATATTGTGCTTGAGGAAATGTACATGTCATTTGTTAAGAGGACTTTTTATGAGGCTGAATAAACAGCAAAATTGTTAAAAACACTGTCATGTGTCATGTCTTCATATCGTCGCCTTGCTAAACTAATGGCCTAAGTCATATTTTCAAGTTTTTCAGGAGACATAAAAAACTGAACCAAATAGAGAGTATATGATATTCCTTAATCATTTCACACAAAAAGGTTATGAAAATATATGACTATTAACATACAAATAACGCTGTATGTTAAATCATGTTGCATAAGTGGATTAAATGACTTAGGCCAATTTATGAACATGCCGTTGCATCTTAGGCAATTTTAAACCTGACTTAGGCAAAACACTGCACATCTTTTATTCCCACTTCTGTGACCACAAACAGTTTAAAACGCTAGTGGAGCACATAGATAGAGACTCAGGAGACAGAGGGCAGTTTGACTTTCATTTAATAAAGCAAACTCATCTTTACTGCGTCACTCTTAACAAATTGTAATTTAAACTTAAACTTAAATCCTTCTTAAATCAAACAATGTCAGTTAAATCAAACACTGAGGAGGCATGTGCCTCACTTGTTCGTCCAGCTCTTCTTTGCTGGGTCACTCTTAACAAATTGTAATTTAAACTTAAATCCTTCTTAAATCAAACAAATGTCAATTAAATCAAACACTGAGGAGGCGTGTGCCTCTCCTCACTTCTTCCTCCAGCTCTTTGCTGGGTTTTAACTAACTCTTTAACATTTCAAACAATTTCACTGCTCACAAGTATCACAATTTTTTGCAAGTCCAAGTCAAGTCTCAAGTCTTTGAGGGGCAAGTCCAAGTCAAGTCTTTGAGGGGAAAGTCCAAGTCAAGTCTTTGAGGGGCAAGTCCAAGTCAAGTCTCAAGTCCCTATGGATGAGCGTTCTATCCAGCTGCATGTACATGGTCCTTCGAGCCCGGATGGGCCTCAGCAAGTGGGAATGGACCAGAGGAACCAGCAGCCAGTAGGGGGAAGAAGGGCACCTCCATACCTTCAGTTGTGGGGATATCATCCACCATCGCACCCCCCTCCCCCACAACGATACCATCCCCATGTAGTTGGGCCTACACCTGAGCGGCAGCATGGCCAACCTGCACGAGACACCATGGACTATTTGAGACACCTCTTGAGGAGGCTTGATGTGGTAGAGGGATGCTTGTACTCAAGGAAAGCGCTCCCTGTGCCTCACCCAGCCCAGGCGCTCCCTGTGCCTCACCCAGCCCAGGCGCTCCCTGTGCCTCACCCAGTCCAGGCGCTCCCTGTGCCTCACCCAGTCCAGGCGCTCCCTGTGCCTCACCCAGCCCAGGCGCTCCCTGTGCCTCACCCAGTCCAGGCGCTCCCTGTGCCTCACCCAGTCCAGGCGCTCCCTGTGCATCACCCAGTCCAGGCGCTCCCTGTGCCTCACCCAGCCCAGGCGCTCCCTGTGCCTCACCCAGCCCCCGCACTGCCAGTCCTGGTGCCCTCCGCACCGCCAGTCCCGGTGCTCCCCGCATCGCCAGTCCCGGTGCCCCCCGCACCGCCAGCCCTGGTGGGCCCCCTGGCGCCAGTCCTGGTGCCCCCCACACTGCCAGTCCTGGTGCCCTCCGCATCGCCAGTCCCGGTGCTCCCCGCATCACCAGTCCAGGTGCCTCCCGCACCGCCAGTCCCGGTGGTCCCCCTGGCTCCAGTCCCAGTGCCCCACGCACCACCAGTCCCAGTGCCCCCCGCACTGCCAGTCCCGGTGCCTCCTGCACCACCAGTCCCAGTGCCCCCCGCACTGCCAGTTCCGGTGCCCCCTGCACTGCCAGTTCCGGTGCCCCCCGCACCGCCAGTCCCGGTGGCCCCCCTGGCTCCAGTCCTAGTGCCCCCCGCACTGCCAGTCCCAGTGCCCCTCGCACTGCCAGTCCCGGTGCCCCCCGCACCGTCAGTCCTGGTGGCCCCCCCAGCTACAGTCCCGGTGCCCCCTGCACCCCCTGCTCTGGTGGCCCCCGCACCTCCATCTGCTCCCTTGGCGTCCATCCCTCGGCGCCAATCTTCAGTGGCTCCCATCCCTCGGCGCCACCCTCCAGAACAGTCCAGTCGGAGTCGACAATATCTGGGCCGGCCCCCTGAGTATACCTGCCGGCGTCACCAGCATCCAGGTCGGCCTCCGGAAAGGTCCTGTCTGTGGCGTCAGTGTCTGGGACATCATCCGGGGTTGCTCAACCTGTCTGCTCTGCCTCCTGGATGCCCTCCGGACCAGATGGCCCCTTCAGCCCTGCCTCCGGCCGTCTTGGCTCTTTTTCCACCGGCCATGCAGCTTGCCCCATTTCACCCTGCTATGGGGCGGCCATGACAGCCGAACGGTTTGCCTCATTTACTCTCCTTACCTTCAATTCCTCTGCCTCTAGTCACTTTTCTTAGTATACATATTCACTAGTGAATATGGGGGCGGCTGTACAAAAGTGACTCTCGGACTCCAATTCCCATAACCCATCACTCCCTCACCTCCAGCCATTTACCCTCCCCTAAGCACACCTGCACCTAATTCTGGACTGATCACCACACACCTGCACTTAAGAGGCTCTAAGAGCCTTCACACTCAGTGTGTGCTCCAGACAGCAGTGGAGGAGGCTGCTTTCGTTCTTCCCTATTGATTGCCATGTACAGATGCATTATTTGAAGCCTAAATCATCTGCTTGTATATCTGCATCTGCTTGTACATCTGCATCTGCCTGTACATCTGCCTGTACATCAGCATCAAGGGATCTGCTTTAAATAAACACCCTTGGCATATGTTCCTCTGGCCCTCTTCATTCTAATCGGTGTCCCACTTGCTGAGGCTACACCCGTAACCAACCCACTAGCAGTTTGTACATACAAAGAGCTTCCTTTATGTTGAAGTATTTCTTTTTCCTTGATGCAGATGCCATTTTAAAAGCTTGTAAAATGGCCTAAGTCGCATTGTCTTGTGACTTAGGCAAAAATAAAATGGCCTAAGTCACAGTTAGATTGATTTAGTCACACTATTGATTTAGGCCATTCGAATATTGAGGTAAAAACAGCATTTTCTTTTCAATTAGGATGTTGGCCGTTTTACCAGAGGTGGGGAGCATCCTGAAGAGCTGACTTAGGCAAAAATATCATTTTCGTAAAAAAGTGACTTAGGCCATTAGTTTAGCAAGGCGACGATATTTAACATCATATGAGAGTTGCCCGTCTGTGGAGGTCTAGGGGGTACACGACAGGAGGCCAGGGGGTACATGACTTTAAAAAGTTTGGGAACCACTGCTCTAGTTTGACTACCTGACCTGACACACTTCTCTTTACAGACATATTTACTATGATTTTGTTAATCAAAGTAAATGTATGGGTGCTGTCTGACATTTTACATTTGGCCATAACATTTAATTATCTGTAGAATGCATCATTCAAAAAACAAGACAAGTGTGCATATGATATGGCAGGATGATCCTGATAGGGCCGCTGCTGGCCATTTGGGTGCCCTAAGCGTAATTGTTTTGTGGTGCCCCCCCCCCCCCCCCGCAAAACTTTCAATAACTGTCAAACGAAAGACTGCAAAATCATTAATTATGAACGATACTAGTGTATCTCACATTACATTACATGTGGCAAACAAACAATTGTTAGAATTACTGTACATGTCAGCAAACAAGCGATTGTTAAACTGTACATGCAAGCAGGGGCGGACTGGGATCATAATTCAGGCCAGGCATTAGATACCAAGCAGGCCAGGCCAATACGGGCTGACGTGTGTGCCGGCGTCCGAAGGCCCAATTTGGGCCATTTGAAGCCAGATTTGGGCTGTTTGAAGCCAGATTTGGGCCGTTTGAAGCCCAATTTGGGCCGTTTGAAGCCAGATTTGGGCCAGTTGAAGCCAGATTTGGGCCGGTTGAAGCCAGATTTGGGCCGTTTGAAGCCCAATTTGGGCCGACTCCAATTTTACAATGAGATGCACCCACTTTAACCCTGAATAAAGTAATAAAACCACTAGTAAACCAGTAGGCAGCGCCTGGCCTGCTGTTCAGTGAGTGGCCTGACTGAGGGCACCAAAAAAAAAAAAAAAAAAAAAAAAAAATTTGGTGCCCTCAGTCACATGATGCCCTACGCAGTCTGCGTACTCTGCGTAATGGGGTGCGGCGGGCCTGGGCCAGGATCAGCTCTATAATGTTACCGTGAGCGGATGTTGTTTGACTTCAGAATAAGCAGTATCTTCAGTTCCCATGCACAGAAGTTGATATTTCTAGAGTAAACATTAATTTAATAGATACATAGGCTACTGTACATGGATGTACAAAGACCCATAGACTTTGATACTTTGTCCAAATACTCAGTGTTAACTAGAGCCCGAACGACATATCGGTCCACCGATATTGGCCGATAACCGATATATCGGTATCGGCCGATATGGTAAATGGCCTAAATGGTAAATGGCCTGCATTTATATAGCGCTTTTATCCAAAGCGCTTTACAATCAGTAGATAGTCTACATTCACCCATTCATACACCGATGGCGGCAGGCTGCCACGCAGGGTGCCTACACACCATCGGGAGCAAGGAGGGTTAAGTGTCTTGCCCAAGGACACAGCGACAGCAGCTGGGAGGGAGCGGGGATCGAATATGTTGGCCGATATGCAGATATTTTTTTATTTTGTATTTTTTAAGTCATAGACAACATGTTATGTATATTTGATCTTTTTTATTAATTCAAGTTATATTTTATATTTGTTATATTTGTGTTTTTGTATTTCTAGTTATTTATAATGATTAAATCCCCAGTTAAGTTTACTGTTTCATTGCATTGATGTTATTTTGGACAATAAAGTTTATTGATAAGCTGTAAAATATCCTGCCTACATTACATATCTCAAGTCATGTCAAGTCATATCTTTGTCAAGTGTTTGATATTTGAAGGATTGCAAAAACATTGTGTAATATGTGTATATTTAATAAAAGAATATCGGCCGATATATCGATATCGGAATCTTTTTACTACCCAATATCGGCATCGGCCTCAAAAATCCAGTATCGGTCGGGCTCTAGTGTTAACCTTTAGCTCAGTAAATTACAGTAGCTTGAAAAGGTTGCCAGGTTCTTTTTTACAGTGACAATGTACTACTGATGAAAACTTGCCCTGATTAAAGCTATAATATTATAGTACTGCTCAAAGTATTCATACCTACTCATTACAATGCATGTATACAATAATAATAATAATAATAATAACTTGAATTTATATAGCGCCTTTCATAAAACCCAAGGTCGCTTTACAGGAGACGGGGCAAGTGGGGGGAAACCAAGGGAAACAGATTAAGGGAGAGAGGGGCAAAAACAAACAAAACAAAGGGATGGCTAAACTAACTAAACTAAAACTAACTAATGGGGAAAGGCCAAGGTGAAGAGGTGGGTCTTGAGGGTTGTTGCCATGCTGAAGGCTCTGTCCCTGAAGCTTTTTAGTCTTGTACGGGATGATGGACAGCAGACCCATGTCTGAGGACCACGGGCCCTATTCTCCCACAGGCCTTCGTCGCTAAAACGGGCCTTAAACGCAAAAAAACGTGCCTTGCGCCTGCCTCGGGAAGATATCAACATGGCTTTAGGCTGCCAAATGCGCTTTAGGCGGAATGGGCGTGGCGCACTCCCTGAATGGGCGAGAATGGCCGTTTCGGCCTTAAATACCGGCCTAATGATATCTTCCGACCTGGCGTTAATTTAGCGCTTTGCGCATTTGAAAACCAGGCCTATTCAGTGCGCCAGTTGCGCGGAGCGCTCCTCTGCCTCTCCTCTGTCACCCTTCTCTGTGTCACTCTCTCTCTCTTGCTCATCAGTCTGACAGGCACAATACGACTCTCTCTCTCTGACTCCCTCGCTCAGACAGACACAACACACGTCCCATAGAAAAAAGAAGTTGTAAGTTCACTGCCTGGCATGTGAAATCTCCCAGCATGCATTGGGCGAATCCATTTCGCTACTAAATAGCAACCAAATGAGGCTAAATAGATATAAAGGTAGATCTAAATAATGTGTAATGGTAACACAACCTGCAATTGTAGAACATTTCAATATTGGACCAAATAAAACATCGAAATGAAAACACCACCCTATGTGAAACATATATGTCATATTGGGGCTATATATATCCCTTGTAGATTTAACGTGATTTAGATGAGTGACAGTGTAACGCGGTTCTACTGTCATGTCCTACTGTGATGTCCGCTCCAATAAATTGGCTCTACTTCACATTTTAGTTTTACAATAAAAGCACATTTATGCAATGACTTTACATAATGTAGGCTATATTTATGTGCATCATCCTACCTGTGCAGCAGGGGAGAGAAAACGATATCTTTGTGGACAAACTTTCACCAAACTAATTAATCTCATCATATAGGGATAGGCTATATTTTTCTAGCTGATGCGTTTAGAACATTCTTTTCACTTTGATCTTGCTATAGTGTAGCGTATTTACATGCTTGCAGTATTTAAACTGCAGTTAGATTGGTTTGAGAAGCATAATAATATGGAATAATAGCCTATATATGGAGACAGACGGGATGAAGGGAGGGGGGGGGGAGCAGAGCGCTTGGCTTGTCTGGTTTTACTGGATTTCTCTGTGGAATTGGAGCTTAAAAGGCAAGCTTGTGACTCTTTACTGCACTTCACCAATGAGCAGACTGTGCATAATTTTACGCTTAAAAAGCGTGGTTGTAATGCTTAAGGCTGCGTGTAGCGCTGACACCAAGATATCGAGTGGGCTGGTCCACGCCCACTGCGCTGGGCGTTCAGCGCAGTTTATAGGCTGATACAACGATAGGGGCCCACAAGTTCCAGGATGGAGTGTGTTGGTGGAGGAGGTCGGACAGGTATTGGGGGACGAGTGAATAAAGGAGGAGGAGTTTGTAGGAGATGCGGAACTTGACCGGGAGCCAGTGGAGGTGGATGAGGGTGGGGGTGATGTGCTGACTAATACTATAGTAGAGAATATACAATAAAACAGGAGAAAACATGAATGATCATAACTAGCTCCCTGGTTACCACAAGAGTTGGCATTGAAAATAATAAAACAGTGTATTTGTGGAGGACACAGAAATTGCACTAAACTGTCTGAGAGCAATATGTTGCACAGTAACACTACTACATGTGTGTGTAAACCTGGGCACACGTCACATTCTAGTACAGAAGGGAAATCTCAAGTCTCATTTTTAATCAGATGTGATCAACTATATTTGATCTTAACAGTTAAAAGTGATATTTGCATCATTTAATACTTGTCTGGTAACTATAGAGTCAGAGAGGAAACCAGCTCAGTCACTTCTTGTCAGCATGAGTGGAAACGACTCCATTTCACAATTTGTTTTTAACACGTATAAGGCCGACGTGAGAACCGCTGATGCTAGCAGAATTTAGACAGTGTTATAACTCAGGCTCCTGCCATAAGCTTTAAGTAGCTTCTTTGGAGACCTGGCACTCCACACATTTGTATCTTGATGTTTATCTACATGTCAATTGTTTGTGTGTGTGGGGGGCGAAATAAATCTGAATCTGAATCTGAATCTGAATCTGATAACCACCCTGATGCCAGAGCTCACAACACGCACAAGGTGTCATTTAGTACACACAATTTTTGAGGAGGCAGTTCACACTGCTATCTCTGGTGGTGTTAACTCATTTGCATAATAAACTGGGGAAGTGAGGGTTAATTGCCAAGATATGATCGACCACACAACCTAAACACCATGATTAGACGGTGGAAAAGAAAAGCAACAAATAATTATCTTTATTTCACATCTATTGAATTGAATTGAATGCCTTTACTGGCATTGCACGTTGCCATACCATGAAATTTGCTGTGCAGCTCCTAAAACGTTTCATACACATATGGAGTCTCGACCAAGTTTCAAGATGGAGAGCAGTCATGTTACCTCATATCACAATAGCAATCAGCTCTCAACATAAGTCAAGTGTGATGTCTGTTTTTTTATTTTATTTTTATTAAACCTTTTTTTAACCAGGTAAAAGACTCATTGAGATTTCAAATCTCTTTTACAAGAGGAACCTGGCCAAGAGGGCAGCATAAAAAACAAACACACATTTAGGTTCCATACAGACACACAAA
Source organism: Poromitra crassiceps (assembly GCF_964638095.1). NCBI lineage: Eukaryota > Metazoa > Chordata > Actinopteri > Beryciformes > Melamphaidae > Poromitra > Poromitra crassiceps. Next base: position 55,717,235 of record NC_139628.1, on the reverse strand, counting down.
TAAACGTTATGACGTGCGTCTCGTGACTCATCACCCCATCCTCAATAGCCAATCAGCCCCCATCAATATGACGTCTCTTATGACGTCGCTGCTGAGCCTATGACAAGGCAGTATATATAGCCATGGTCAGCGCGTCATCATCCTCTGCCTGATCGTTCACCTTAGTGGTGGCTGTACCTGGGCTGATCGTCTTCTCTGAAGCTGTGTTTTGCCCCACCCACCTCCCCAGTCCACCACCAACGTCTTGACCCCTGAAGAATTCCCTACGGGGGGGATTCTCTATCCTACATGTAAACTGATGCCCTCCTCTCTCACCACAAGAAGAGGGTCATCTTATCACAGAGTCATTACCCCCAAAATTAGTCGCCATGCTATTTGTGAATAAAGCTTGCTTGTCAAATTTTACCCACTGGTCTCTCATGATTGAATTTACATACATACAGACATACATACATACATACATACATACATACATACATACATACATAATAAAAGGACAAACTACAGCGCATAGTCAGAAAGGCCTCCAAAATCATAGGGTGTGACCTTATCTTAAAAGGTAAAGTCAAGGTAAAGTCCCACTGATTGTCACACACCTGAGTAATTTGTTCTCTGCATTTGACCCATCCCCTGGGGGAGCGGTGAGCGGCAGCAGTGACGCGCTCGGGAATCATATGGTGATTTAACCCCCCCAATTCCAACCCTTTGATGCTGAGTGCCAAGCAGGGAGGCAAATGGGTCCCATTTTTATAGTCTTTGGTATGACTCGGCCGGGGATGGAACTCACAACCTCCCAGTCTCAGGGCGGACACTCAGATCACAAGGCCACTGGTATCGTCACCACCCGTACAGTCACTCATCCTAGCAAAATTGCAAATGACTCCTCCCACCCAGCACACCTGTTTCAGGCCATGCCCTCAGGTAGACACTACAGGTCTATCAACCCCAAAACCACCTGCTTCAAGGACAGCTTCTTCCCAACAGCCATACGAGCCCTGAACTCCCCTCTCCCCCCTCACATTGACTAAGATGGACTTCAATGTTTAACTTGTCTGTGTGTTGTATTTATGTATTTATTGTTGGGAAGGGGGTAAATATATACATATTCTAGGTTTCATGTCTCATTCAGAGCTACAGAATATACTGTACCGAAACTAAATAAAACCAACCTGGTTGTGTGGCAGTAAAAGTATCTTGTATCTTGTAGGATAAAATCAAAGAAAGTAAAAAATAAAATTCTCACTATTATTGCACAGATGTTATTTCACATCCCCTCAGTTATTGCAAATTTCCTCAATACTGTTCTGTTATGGTGGTGATGTTGGGGGGTGGTGGGTGGTGTTTTATGGAGTTCAGTTCAGTAATGGCTCTGGGATCAAAAGCCTGGACGTGTGGGTCTTTAAGGTCCTGTAGCAGCTTCCAGATGGGAGCAGAGAGAAGAGGTGATGACAGGTGTGAGTTGCATCCTTCAGAATGCTGAGATAGTATGGAGATATTGAAGAGGGCACATGGCCATTTATTTGAACCGAGTGTCTATTTGCACCCGGGTGATAATAGACACACAGTAGCTATATTGGGCTATTTACACTTGTGTGGTGTCCGGGTCCACTGGACCAGAGTAAAAACTGTGTGGGAATTGTACCACTACTGCCATCACTACTACGACTACTGCTGCTACTACTACTACTACTACTACTACTACTACACTGACTCGTGGACACAATATGGATACATATGAACAGACAAACAAAAACGCTTAAGCGATTGGTTGAAACTTATCCGACACCTTGATTGTCTCAATCTTAATTGGTCTCATTAATAGAATTATCTGGGCATTGAGGAGCCAAACAGCCAAAGTGTCTGAGATGATTTGAACTGGATCCTGAACCAGAATTACATCTGGTATAAAGTGGATTATGAGACAAAGGCCCCCTCAGCACAGATACAGATACCGCACCTTACATTTACATTTGTTGAACTTTATACTTTATATTATTTATTTGATTATTGAACTCGAAATTGATTACAAGTGTTAGATTATGATTTAGTTATAAGTTATGATTACAAGACTTGAAGTTGCTTAATGCACTTTTTATACTCTTTTTTAAAGTTTTGTTGTGATGCTTTTAAATGTCCATTTTATTCTCTTCTTTTCTTTTATTTCCCTGTCAACCATTTTATGTGAAGCACTTTGAATTGCCTCTGTGTATGAAATGTGCTATACAAATAAACTTGACTTGACTTGACTTACAAAACATGTACTTGAGAGAACTGTTCTGTGTGTGTGTGTGTGTGTGTGTGTGTGTGTGTGTGTGTGTGCATGCGTGCGTGCGTGCGTGTGTGTGTGTGTGTGTGTGTGTGTGGGTGTTTGTGAATGAGTGTGAAACCAATGAGCAATAGCTAGTATTGGATCAGCATCTTCACGGTCGCTTATGCGGTCATGTTGTTGACATAGTGCTCTCAACTAGTGACAGCTACTGTAGCCTATGTGAGAGCAGCGCTTATAGGAAGCTAGCCACCGTTAGCGCTACCTCTATCGTTCCTGTTGTGTTAGCATGGTGGCCTGCGTTATACATGGCTGTAGTAATGACAGCAATAAAGTCCCTGTGGTTGTTTCTATACTTTCTCTAGTGGATGTGAGGATAGTTAGGAGAGACAGGTGAAACTTTCTGACAGCTCCTCACAGCAAAGTCTGTTCACCTCGTTTTTTCTTTTGTTTATTATTACAGACATCAACGGCAGCATACAAACAACAACCCTGGGGTTTTTATTGCTGTCATCACCATCGCTATTTTGTAATAGAACAGAAAGACAATAAGGCTGTTACTAGCTGTCAGCTGCAGCTGCTGTGCGTGCAGGACGGCGAAGATGATGATGCTGATGCAATAGCATCTATACAGAGAAACAAAGTGTTAAACAGGATGAGGTTTCATTTGCGTATTGACGCATTATGACACCTCTCAGAGAAACACAGGCGTGTGATAAAGGAAGTGACCTGCTGTGGTTTCATACCAACATGCAACAAGTCAAGACAACCTTACATATATGTTATAGGATGAATGATATACATGACTAAGCCCTTTGACTATAGGGCTATAAGTTAGTGACAACATCATGTAGTTCAGGCTATCAGGCTCTGGCTCAGGGCCTCCTGAGCTTTGGGGCCTCTGGGCCTGTGCCCAGCTGGCCCGTTCAGTTCTCCATCCATGGCTCTAATTAGAATGATGCTGTGATACAGTTTCAGTGAAAAGTTTGTGTCAGTGAGGCCATTTACACCTGGCGTTGACATGCGTTTTCTGCCATCAAATTGCAATCTGATGGCAGAAATGGTTGTCCTCTCAATCCGCATAAAGTTGCTGTATCCAGATTGAGAGGACACATTGCATTTACACTTGTGTTCAATGTGTACACAATGCATCCCTGACCACCTCCGGAGGTTAATCAGATTGCAATCCTTCTTCAATGCGTTTTGGGGGTGTTTACACCTGGACTTTCAAGTGATAAAACACAATCTGATTGCAATCTGATCACAGAAAATGCATGTTAGCGCCAGGTATAAATAGCCTCAGTGACTGGCAGGCTGAAAGTTAGGGAGGAAAAAAATAGGTAGGGACACGCACATCCAAAAATAGGCCACACTGGGCCTGGGTGCTGGATCAATAGAGTACTTACAGTGAAAAAAGAAACAAGACGGCGTCTCTCTGCCACTCCAGAAAGCGTCTTGAGGAAGGGCCAAGTGTGGCCCGAAACGTCACGCTGTGTTGCAAATAAAAATAACCTAAACGGGAGCTCCTCGGTGTGCGGATTGTTTCTTTTTTCACTGAAAGTTAGGGAGGATCATATATAACAGGGATACTCAACTTGCTTTGCCCGGGGGCCACTTTTGCAAAATGACAGGAGGCCAGGGGCCAGTTAATAAACAAACCTTAATATTAATTTTTCTGTAGCGGATTGTAGGTTTTTGGGGTGTCAGCCGGAGTTTAGTCTCACAATTTTGTGCACAGTGAATAGTTAGTTAGGTTAAGTTAGTACATACTGTGAGTGCCTGGGCAGCGAGCAGGCGGCCATATTTGACAATTTAGCTGGAGCTCAGTCAAACTATTTAACCTTAAGTTTTCATTGTGAATTAGAAAATGGTCGGGGGCCACTCTGCACCTTATCGCGTGCCGCATCTGGCCCTCAGGCCGCAAATTGAGTATTACTGATATATATAACATTACATGTGGTCTATACTATAGTTCTCTGCTGGAGCAGCATAGCTACAGTACTGCTGTTGACTGTGTAGACTAGAGGATGATCAGATTAAAAAATATATATATATATGTTTAAGCATTGCTGGCTATTAATTTCATGTTTAGGATTTGTGGTCTCACCGTGAACGTTTCTCAGTTCAATCGAGGAAAAGGTGATGTCACTGGAATCACCTGCACATCCACTTGTATAGATTTGACTGGAATTTAAATCAATCTGTCAACTCTCTGGGATTCTAGCATTTCTAACTGCTCCATGTTAGTAAATACTGTTCCATTTTAATGTCTTCAGAGCCTTTGATAGTTTGATAGAGATAGCATCACCTACAGCAGTGGTTCTCAAAGTGGGGTCCGGGGACCCCCCAGGGCTCCTTGAGGGAGTTCCAGGAGGTCCCAAGCAAAAAGGGACATACTTTATTTTCACTATAATTCATCATTAATCATCCATACAGAATGTATGACTATTTTGGTCATGGCTTTCATACACTTTCTGAAATAAAACATCTAAAAGCAGAAATCGTATGCGATGGGGGATCCTGGGACAAAATCTGGGACTAATTTGTGTCAGTTAAGATGTCCTTGACGTGAAAAGGTTTGAGAACCACTGAGAGGTTTCAAGTGTAAAGTGTTTTGACTAGTCGATAGAGTCGAAAAGTTCTCTATAGCCTAAATACAGTATCTTACAGTAATGTTGTTGCAGAATGGAATTTAACAGCCAAAAGGTCAACAGTGAACTACTTGATGAAAACCACTTCAGATCATAAACTGAGTTGTTAGAAGTTGTCTTAAATGAAGTATTACTGTAACATTTATCTTGGCCAAGAGTTGCACTCTTTCATGAAGGGACACACAGGCTTACATGCCAACAGACAGTCAAAGATACTTATAGGACACATATCAGATGACATCTGTCTTGACGTACATTTTGAAGGCAACTCTGCAGACTCAACCTATCTGTTATTCTGGTCCTGTACAGGGCACAGTGGGAGAGAGAGGAACTGCAAATGTAGGCTATACAATATCATGTCTGTCTGTCTGTGTATGTATATCTACAGTAACCATTTTATTTATTTATCATGTATTAGTTTAGGGACAGATACACAACATATAACATTTATCAAAACATCTGATGTCATGTATCACAACATTTATAGCCTAAGCTAATTTGCAATGCCCGTCCCTACATGTGTAACTTAAATGATATGAGTGCATTAACTACTGATTGTCTAAATACAGGCTAATGTGATTTAAATTTTCCATATCAAATGTTATGTTTTTATGACATATAACATTGTTCAATAAGTTGCACAATAATTGAGTCATAACAGCACAGTGACATTCAAAGTGGTTGTCGAGTGACGATGCAGTGACGTTCTAGACCTGTGGTGTTACAGAAGGCTGAACAAATGAAGGAGAAGACAAGTAAAGAGGAGGAGAAAAGGAGTAAAGGAGGAGAGAGGGACTGAATAATATTAATAACCAGCTCAGTGGCCTTGTGGTCTGCCTTTTCTTTCTTCTTTCTTTCTTTTACACCACACACAATTTAAAACTACCGAAGAGGATTAGGGGCGCACGCATGCACACGTGTGTGTGTGTGTGTGTGTGTGTGTGTGTGTGTGCATGTGTGTGTGTGTGCGAGTTGTGAGTTTAAGAATGAAATCAGAATTCTGGAAAAAATTCTGATTCTGAATTCTGATTCAGAATCTGATTCTGATTTTAAAAATTCTGAAAAAGTCATAATTCTGAGAGAAAAAAAGTAATAATTCTGAGATTGGAGTCAGAATAGTATAGTGTCAGAATTTTGAGGGGGAAAAGTCAGCAAACTGTTCATCATTGATGATGTCACTGTAATGGTATTACCAATGCTGTACTGACATTTGAACGCCTGGGGTCGCTAGATTTTTGGAACGTCAACATGGGGTCACAAGCCAAAAAAGGTTGGGAACCCCCTGGTCTACTACAGCTACAGTAAAGCACCAACTATTGGAGAAAAATAACCGTAACTAAATTAACTTAACCTCAACTTTGACTTCAGTAGGTCGGTACTCACCAGGGATGTGAAGGACAACCGTGACACACAGTCCCATCAGCACACTCAGACGGACTGCTGTGACACCCGGGGTCACCATGGCAACGTGGGAGACCCCAGGAGGACAAGGAGAGCTGGAGGACAAAACGCCTGTGCACGCAGACACACCCCATGTGGGCGACAGCCTTCAGAAAGCAGGAGAAATGCAACTAAAAGGCACAGGCAGGAGGAGATGGAATAAGCTGCATCTTGCCTCTAAGCAGCAGAACGAGGCAGGGCGCCCTCTAGCAGCAGAACGAGGCAGGGCGCCCTCTAGCAGCAGAACGAGGCAGGGCGCCCTCTAGCAGCAGAACGAGGCAGGGCACAAGGGGTGGAGAGATAAGGATTTGATTGAAGGCTGGGCATTTTGTAAGAGAGAGGAAAGGTTGTAATCTACTTATAGAGAGACAGGAGGGGGAAATGGAGAGAGGGCAACTGAGGCAGTTACAGACAGTTGGGTTGCTTCAATATAGATATTTAAAAAAGAAGAAGCTGTTAACTGGTTTAGTTTTTACTAGTTTCACTCTTCCCATCTGTCCAAACAAAATGACACTCCAATCCGGCGTGGTTTTAGGATCATGTGACAGACAGGGACTGGTGTTAGGCCAAGGTCATCCCCCCCCCCCCCCCCCCCATGATTTTTTATCCCATTTTTATTCCCCATTAGTGCTCATTTTAATTTATATATCCTGGTTGCTGCTCCACCCTCTGCTGATCTGGAGAGCCCCGAAACTGGCTCCATGCTTCCTCCGAGACACGGGCAGTTGCCAGCCGCTTCTTTTCACCTGACAGGGGAAGCTTCACCAGTAGGACATAGCACGTGGGAGGATCACGCTATTCCAACGAGTTCCCCTCCCTCCCTTTTTACGACCAGGATATTGCGTGTTTTTGGTGAGGGGTTCCTGTATGAAGGAAACCCCCAGGGGGCACGGGAAGAACATGCAAACTCCACACAGAAAGGCCCTTTTGACGGCTGGGCGGTTCTCTCATCATGTCACTCCCCTCTTCCGGGACCTTCACTGGCTTCCCATCTCGGCACGCATTCAATTCAAAACCCTAGTTCTGGCCTACAGGGCAGTACACCAGACAGCCCCTCGGTACTTACAATCTATGGTCAGGCTCCAAATCTCTCACCGTTCCCTCCGCTCCTCCACCAGTGCAGGACGCCTCGCCCCTCCTTCACTACGGGGGCTCAAAAGTCGCTCATCCCGTTCGCGACTCTTCTCGTCCCTGGCACCTCAATGGTGGAATGAGCTTTCACCTTCGGTCAGGACGGCCGAATCACTGCCGATCTTTCAGAAAAGACTAAAGACACACCTTTTCAGGCTCCATCTGGGCCCTTCTTGATCTAACTTCTTTCCTCTGTTAAAAAATTATAATAAATAACCTTAACTTGTTGTACCACTGTTCCTTCAGAAGTTGTAGTTATCATAGACTGTGTTACATAGTGGATTGCTCTATTGCTGACAAAAATGTGTTATTGTAAGTCGCTTTGGATAAAAGCGTCTGCCAAATGACATAATGGGCGGTGGGCACTCGGCACACATGGGAATCGAACCCAGGACCTTCTAGCTGTGAGGCAACAGCGCTTACCACTGCCCCACCGTGCCCCCCCAAGGTCATTTTTTACAGATGATAAAAGTGGACATTGTAAACCTTCAAAGATGCGTCATACACTGAAATCAGAAAATAGTTGAAGATGCTTATTTGAACGAAGATAATATAGGAGAGGGCTACGACGCTCTGGATCAAAGTTAAAAACTTAAAAAAGAAGGTGCTCTTTGGAACTCAAAAGGGGAAAGTCCATATAAAATTTGAAAAAAAGTCCAAGGCAACTCTTCTTATGATTAAAAAGCCTTTATTCTATCATGGCTAGTTCAAATTCAAATTCGTGGTCCAAGTTCGAATTTGAACTAGCCATTATAGAATAAAGGCTTTTTAATCATAAGAAGAGTTGCCTTGGACTTTTTTTCAAATTTTGCCTTGGACTTAAAATAAATAAATATATAATGCTTATTTGAACGTTCGCACTCCTAATATCAACATTCAGAGAAAAATAATGGCCCTGAAAGTTGAAGGTTGTTTGATTTCACATGGAGTTATTGCAGAGGGCACATGACCCTTTATCTGAATGTGCATGACATATGAACAAACAAAAACTGTTGAACTATTGGCTGAAAATGATCTGACACATTGAAAGTACATTTTAATTGTCTCATTATGAGAATGTTCTGCGCATTGACGAGCCAAAGCAAATATCCAAAGTGACTGAGGTGATTTGAACTGCACCCTGACCCAGGATTACCTCTGTATCTTAACGATGCTGTGATACAGGTACTGATCTTAACGATGCTGTGATACAGGTACTGATCTTAACGATGCTGTGATACAGGTACTGATCTTAACGATGCTGTGATACAGGTACTGATCTTAACGATGCTGTGATACAGGTACTGATCTTAACGATGCTGTGATACAGGTACTGATCTTAACGATGCTGTGATACAGGTACTGATCTTAACGATGCTGTGATACAGGTACTGATCTTAACGATGCTGTGATACAGGTACTGATCTTAACGATGCTGTGATACAGGTACTGATCTTAACGATGCTGTGATACAGGTACTGATCTTAACGATGCTGTGATACAGGTACTGATCTTAACGATGCTGTGGTACAGGTACTGATCTTAACGATGCTGTGATACAGGTACTGATCTTAACGATGCTGTGATACAGGTACTGAGTATATCGAGGGCTTGGAGCCTACCAACATACGCACAACATTTAACATACCATACGTACAACATTTAACATACCAACATACACACAGCATTTAACATAGCAACATACACACAACATTTAACATACCATACGTACAACATTTAACATACCAACATACACACAGAATTTAACATAGCAACATACACACAACATTTAACATACCAACATACACACAACATTTAACATACCAACATACACACAACATTTAACATACCATACGTACAACATTTAACATACCAACATACGTACAACATTTAACATACCATACGTACAACATTTAACATACCAACATACACACAACATTTAACATACCAACATACACACAACATTTAACATACCAACATACACACAACATTTAACATACCAACATACACACAACATTTAACATACCATACGTACAACATTTAACATATCAACATACACACAACATTTAACATACCAACATACGTACAACATTTAACATACCAACATACACACAACATTTAACATACCAACATACGTACAACATTTAACATACCGACAAGAATGAACTTTCTCCTCAAATCATTATTATTATGTTATGTTATGTTATGTAATTAATGTCATCTGGGGGGTGGGGGGGGAAGGTTGTTAGGTTATTAGGAAAGTTACAGTTAATTAAATTATGTGTGAGACTTTCATAAATCACACAAAAACAGTGTTATATTCTATGCTTTCCTTTAGTAGCATCTGGCTTCACAGACACACAGTCACACACAGGCCCCTGAACTGAGCAGGTATAATGGAGTAATTGGGGATTATGTGCCTTGCTCAAGGTTCACAGAAGTCATTGAAGGAGAGCAGAGGATCACATGGGGTTCAAACCTTCCTTTCACATTAGGGCTGGGTATTCAATACCTTAGTTTAAAGTATCAACCAAAATAACTCAAGTATCAAAACTTCTCCAATCAAATAATACCTGCATTTGATCAATTCTGCACACAGATCTAGAGAAAAGGATGACTATTTGTATGGTTTTGCTCACAGCCAATCACCACAAGCATTCTTCCATTTAATGTGATGCGTGATTGGCCGGGCGGCCGGGCCCATGACCACAGCAGCTACAACCCTACTGTCTGTGATGGTGAAGACGAGCGCAGTGTACAGTATGTGATGGAGGTGAAGGAATGAATTTGGAAATGAATGAATGAATGAATGAATGATGTAGGGTAAAGGGTAAAAAGGTAGCAAATTAACTATTTGTATATATCAATACAGTATAAAATCAATACAGTATAAAAACACTACTGACAGCTTGCTGAATAAATTCAATGTTTATTGTTGCATAAACTGGTAAAAGACCAAGCTTTATAAGTAAGCTTTTCTTACCAGCTCAGTGGCCTTGTGGTGTGAGTGTCCGCCCTGAGACTGGGAGGTCGTGAGTTCGATCCCCGGCCGAGTCATACCAAAGACTATAAAAATGGGACCCATTGCCTCCCTGCTTGACACTCAGCATCAAAGGGTTGGAATTGGGGGGTTAAATCACCATGTGATTCCCGAGCGCGGCGCACGCTGCCGCTCACCGCTCCCCCAGGGGATGGGTCAAATGCGGAGAACAAATTTCACACATTGTGTGACAATCAGTGGGACTTTACCTTTACCTTTAAAAGATACAATATGAAGTCTAAATAAAGTACTTATCTATCTACACAGTTTTAAAAGAACATGGTTAAAATCAAAATGTTCTCATTGAAATCAGTTCATTACATTACAAAAAAAAACAATTCTGGACAACTTTCACACCTATAATATAATAATACTAATAATATACTGACTTAAAGCTGCACTAGGAAATATGTTTATGTACAAAATGATCCACCCTGCAAGAGAACACAGTGTCCCATCAGATCTAATGGAGATCCAGCAGATTCTCTCTATTTGTCCAAATGATGTTCTGCTGGCAGGTCTGACACTTCTCACCTACAGGAAGTGATGAAGCCAAACTAAAGAATTAAATACAAACTGTCAGCTGATCAGCAGGAAGCAACACAGCCCGAGTGCTGCTTTCAAAATAATGTGACAAAATAATTATATAAAATATATAGACAGTATATAGATATGCATAAACTCTTACAATGAATAAACTAAAATAATGTGACAAAATAATTATATAAAATATATAGACAGTATATAGATATGCATAAACTCTTACAATGAATAAACTAAAATAATGTGACAAAATAATTATATAAAATATATAGACAGTATATAGATATGCATAAACTCTTAGAATGACTAAACTAAAATAATGTGACTAAATAATTATATAAAATATATAGACAGTATATAGATATGCATAAACTCTTAGAATGAATAAACTAAAATAATGTGACAAAATAATTATATAAAATATAGACAGTATATAGATATGCATAAACTCTTACAATGAATAAACTAAAATAATGTGACTAAATCATTATATAAAATATATAGACAGTATATAGATATGCATAAACTCTTACAATGACTAAACTAAAATAATGTGACTAAATAATTATATAAAATATATAGACAGTATATAGATATGCATAAACTCTTAGAATGACTAAACTAAAATAATGTGACTAAATAATTATATAAAATATATAGACAGTATATAGATATGCATAAACTATTAATGAAGAATGGAGAGAAATGTCAGTTTGTGTTGGGAACAACAAACTTCATTCACCTCCATCACCTGTCTGTATAAAATGATTCAATACATTCTGTACAAAACAATGTACATTTTTCTCTGCCTTCCACACAATGCATGCTGGGACAAGCTGATCCAGCGCTGACTCTGAATAGCAATAAGCAGGTATAGAAAATACATGTGCGATGTTTGAATAGCAGAGATGCACACAATTATATGCACACATCTGTACACTTTAAATAAAATGTTGTGTGATGGAAGTAAGAATGTGTGTTTTCTTGTACTCCATCATGTCTCTCTTGTTGGTGTCTGATGCACTTCTCTTTATGGACCTGCAACACATGATTGTAAATGTACAGCTGCTGTCTGACATGTTCCATTCAACTGTAACACATTTAATGATCTGTAGAACATTAAAACAAAACATGAATACGTTATGAAATTAGCTCTAATTTTACCACGGGCAGTTTGAGAATAACCAGTATCTTCAGTTCCCATAGGAGTTGATGCTGTGAATGGAGGATAAACATTAATTTAATAGACAAATAAATGGATGTGAACAGACCCACAACTCTTTGATGCTCCTTTAGTTCAGTAATGACAGTAGCTTGAAAAGGCCAGTAGGCTCTGCTTTACACTGACAATGTACTGGTGTAAACCCTCATTAAAGCTATAACAGCATGGTGATGCCCAAACTACTCATACATACAGCAGTTAGCAATGCATATACTGTCTGAATAGTTTTAGCAGTAGTATAGATACAGAACAATAAAACACAGGAGAAAATGCTAATAACTAACTAGCTCTCTGGTTAGCAGAAGAGTTTGCATTGAAATGAATAAAACAGAAGGAGATGTCTGAGAGCTGCAGCATGTTGCACAGTACAAACCACAGCACACACAGGTGACTGTAAACCTGAGAGCTGCAGCATGTTGCACAGTACAAACCACAGCACACACAGGTGTCTGTAAACCTGAGAGCTGCAGCATGTTGCACAGTACAAACCACAGCACACACAGGTGTCTGTAAACCTGGACACACATCACATATAATAATATAACTCTCCAGTACAGAAGAGACACTTCAAGGCTCATTAAGCAAACTAGATAGAGACTGGCTGATTTAAACTGTGCTGTTTGATCTCAACAGTTAAAAGTGATATTTGCATTATTTAATAATTGTAACTATAGAGACAGAGAAGAAACAACAAGCTCAGTCACTGCTTGTCAGCATGAGTGGAAACAACCGTTTCACAGTTTGTCTTTAACACGTACAGTAAAGGAGAACTGTTGCTGTGATGGCAGAATGTAGTCAGTGTTGTAACCACATTGATGCCAGAGCTCATGTGTGCACGCACAGCAGCTAGCAGGTGTCATATAGTGCATAGTGCACCCAGAGTGTTGGAGAAGTTGCAGTTCACAATGTAAATGCAACGTAACCATCACAAAAGATATTGTTAATATATTATTTTAATTCTTATTTTTTTAACACTGCTATCACTGGTGGTGTGTCAACTTAGTGTGAGAAAATGAGGAAAAGCAAGAAAAGCGACCAATAATTCTGTTTGATTTCACATCATGGACACCATGGCATCATTAGGCCTGAGCATTCGGAGGCTTTTAATTATTAATATTTTTTAGAAAAATTCCCCAGATCTATTCATGTGTCATTCATGCTTTAAAGCCCTCAAAAATGTCATGATATATACATGATCAGAAATGCAACCATTTGCTTCCTCTCTGTGTGCAAGTAACCGATATAGAAGGCAGAGACATCACTCTCATCATCACAGCGTTCAAATTGTGCATTGGGGCTAGACTTTGGGGACAGTTGTATTGAAGTGAATGGGGCAGGCATGGAAAGTCCCACTATCAACCATCATACAGTGTCTGTGTTGTTTCACCTTTGATTGACAAATGCTTCCACAGATTGCAAAAGCGAACGCTGTGATGTGATGCGATGTCTTTTCCTTCTTTATAGGTTCCTTGTCTGTTTGTCACTCAAGGCTAATGGTGAAGTTTAACAATTCATGAATTTGCTATGGGGGCTGCCTGGAACCCTCTCAAGGACCCCTGGTGGTCACTTTGAGAACCACTGATGTAGTTTTTCAGTATTCATCTCAAATTGCTCGGAGATTGTGCAATTGTCTGTTGACATGAGGGGGGGGGGGTCCCTAAAGAGGGCTGGGCTAAGCCCCCAATGTCTTCAGACCCTAGAAATGCCCCTGATGGACACAATGGATACACATATCAACAGACAAACACAAATTAAACTATTGGCTGAAACATTTAATTGTCTCATTATTAGAATGATCTGAACATTGATGAGTCAAAGCAAACAGCCAAAGTGACTGAGGTGATTTGAACTGCAGTCTTGACTCAGGATTACATCTGTATCATCAGTAATGATGCTGTGATACAGTTTCAGTGAAGAGTTTGTGTCGGTGAGCCAGCAGGCTGAAGGTTAGAGAGGATCAGTTTCAGTGAAGAGTTTGTGTCAGTGAGCCAGCAGGCTGAAGGTTAGAGAGGATCATTATAACTAGTTTGTGTCAGTGAGCCAGCAGGCTGAAGGTTAGAGAGGATCATTATAACTAGTTTGTGTCAGTGAGCCAGCAGGCTGAAGGTTAGAGAGGATCATTATAACTAGTTTGTGTCAGTGAGCCAGCAGGCTGAAGGTTAGAGAGGATCAGTTTCAGTGAAGAGTTTGTGTCAGTGAGCCAGCAGGCTGAAGGTTAGGGAGGATCATTATAACTTTACCTGTGGTTGATATCATTTTCATAGTCAGAGCTCTCTGCTGGATCAGCATACTCCCCTGTTGAGGATGATCAGATTATTAAAAAATCACAAGTTTTTTTTAGGTACATTTAGGCATTGCTGGCTGTTCTGTATTCATTTCATGTTTATAATTTGTGTACTCACCATTCTCGTCAACATGTCTGAGCTCAATCGAGGAAAAGGTGATGTCACCGGATCCACCTGCAGCTCCGCCTGAAATATAGATTTCCACTGGAATTTAAATCAGTCAGTTACTCACCTTCATTTGTGTGATTCTACCATTTCAAACTGCTGCATGTTAATCATAAAGTAAATACTGTACCATTTCCACGGGCTTCAGGGGCGTTGATAGTTTGATAGACATCAGCATCACCTGGAGGTTAGCAAGAATAAAGACAAGGTCAAATTAATCACTCCATGATACCAACTTAAACCTAATCTCTTCTAACACTTGTTCAAATAGAGAATGTTCAGTAGGATATCATTTTAAAAGATAGATGTATGCAAAGCTATGCCATTTTGATTCTTATTAGAGCATTGGATTGTTTTGTAGATGTTAGTATCCCATATTGGTTGTCAAGCATAAGATCCAGGTGTAAGAAATTACATCAATAGTCTTTTCATACTGTAGAGCCAACAGTGGAGAGTACTGGCTTGGTTTGGTTCAGCAGTGTGAAACTTACATAAATAACGTTGTTTGTTATGTTTAGGTATGATCTGGGAGAACTGGCTATGAATGTAGAACAGAGACATGATCATATGTGAGGTCTTTCCTCTCTTTACTCTAACCTTATTGATTAATTGATTGATTGATTACCTGACTGATTGATTGTCTAATTTACCAGCCCAGTGGCCTTGTGATCTGAGTGTCCGCCCTGAGACTGGGAGGTCGTGAGTTCGATCCCCGGCCCGAGTCATACCAAAGACTATAAAAATGGGACCCATTTGCCTCCCTGCTTGGTACTACTCAGCATCAAAAGGGTTGGAATTGGGGGGTTAGATCACCATATGAATGATTCCCGAGCGCGGCACTGCTGCCGCTCACCGCTCACCCAGGGGATGGGTCAAATGTGGAGAACAAATTTCACACGTTGTGTGACAATCAGTGGGACTTTACCTTTACCAATAGGTCAACAACAAAATGCAATCTTTATGGCTTGTTCTTTGAAGACACACTTTCTATTGATTAGTAAGTAGTTGTTATAAATGTTAGTGTAATATTAGTTGCGAAGAACAGTCATGATGGTTAGAAGACTGACCATGGAGAAGAGTGCCATATGCATTGTCTTGATCATCTCTCTGGTTTGTAGTGGAGCTCTGGTTGTTGCTCTGAGACTGGATGGGTCTAATAAATGTAGTAAATATAGTAAATAACATGGAAGTTATGACTGTTATGGTTAAGATGAGAGAATTGGTGCTGTACTTACCTGCCACAACATGGACCTGTGGAAAACACATGTGTTGTTATATAGTGTTGCTTTACAAACTGTTCCTCTGTTATTCAGTGTGATGACATGAGGGAGAGTTGCTCAGTGATTTAATACATTTAAATCAATGATATAATAATTATTATAAAACGGCTCTCTCAAATCAAGCAATCTGATTGGTTCACAGCCATTGTATAAATCCAATAACCCACTCCAATAACCCATGGCCATGGGTTATTGGTTGCCATGGCAACTCTCTTACTAAAAGCCTTTGGTTACCTCAAAAAAAACAAATGGCGGAGACAGCTGTCAGATCCTTGTGAATCGATCTTCGCTTATAACTTTACTAATACTTCGCAGAAAATTATGTTTTGTACAAGAATAGATGCGGGCTAATGTCTTCTTTGCAAAAAAAAAGGCTGTTAACCCCGCATTTAACCCCGCATTTAACCCCGTAACGTTAGTTGGTGTCGGGCTTTGCAGAAAGCTCTCAGCTTCTCAGCAAGCACCAGGATTGGCCAATGTCAACTTCAGTCTCCAGAACGATCCAATCAAATCACCCGCACGTCTATCTTCTTGCTAGAGGTCCCGCCTTACAGTAGTGTTTCAACTGACTCTATCAGAATACCATGCCAGTCGGACTTATAGTATTATTATTATATTTATATTATCATACTTGGAAACAGTTTTATAAAAGCAATATAGCACTGTTATAGCACTGTTATAGCACTGTTATCACTGATAACAACTGATAACAACTGATCAGCGGGATATATTTGCCACAACACACTAGCTCTCATGCTATATTGCTTAATTATTATACAGTATAATTATATCATGATTATATCATAATTGAATAGTCACAGTGTAATCACTCTAATATATGCAGGAGAAAGTCTCACCCTTGGACTTTCTGCAGATGAGCCACAGCAGCAGCAGGAGGATGATCAGTAACATGACAGCAACCAGTACAATGATCAACCACACAGGAAATGAAGAGCTTGCAGGCCTGGACACTGCAACTCGAACTAGAGAGGTATAATTAATAAACACACCTGTGATGTCACTAGTATATGAATACTGACTTATTTTAAAGTAGCAACAGATATTGTTTGTCACGTCCACATCTGACATTGAAAGCAGGAATAAGGGGAGGGGAGGATATCTACTCGTTCCATCTCTGATTGTAACACAGTTTTTTTTTTTTTTTTATCATTCATTTTTTATTTTGTAGGCAAAGCATACATTCATACAATATATACAATGTATATGACTACCATACAATTATGAATATTTATAAACCCACTTATCCCTCCCCCCACCCCTTACCACCAATCCGACTATTGCAACTGACCATATAAATTAAAACAAAAACAAAAACAAAAACAGGCATACGTCCAATAAAAATAATCACCTAATCAGAAGATCTTTTAACTTCGAAATTAAATCTGTCCATACTACAATCGTGTTTGGTTTTGCCTTGTTAATTCTTGCTGAAGATAGTTCCAGGTATGAAATGTCCAGAAAGCTCCGAAGCCAATGAGTGTGTGATATATCATGTGGAGGATTCCAGCGTTGAGCAACAATCTTCTTGGCGGCCGTTAGACCTGCTAGCCAGATATTACGTGATTTTCCGGTGAAGACGATATGCGAGTCATCATTCAACAGATGGACTACCGGGTCCACCAGGAGTTGCACCTCCAGCAGGTCTGACAGCGTATTAATAACCTTCCCCCAAAACTCCAAGACCCCTGGACACTCCCATACAACATGCATAAAAGAGCCAATGGTCCCCGGGTGGCAGAACGTACAAAATGGGTCAGTTACCAATCCCATCCTATGCCTAATTCTCGGTGTTAGATACGCTCTATGACAAAATTTCAAATGTATATATTGATGGTTTGGATTCTTCGAAGCACCAGTAACATTATCCCAAATTGCATCCCAGTTTAACTCTTGTCCTAGTTCTCTATCCCATGCCTGCATACCACAAGTAGGTGTATACTTATGAGTAGGGATGCACCGATCGATCGGCACGTGACCGGAAATGGCCGATTTTCACGTGATCGGCCTCGATCGGTGATCTGTTCCGGTCACTCTAAATAGCCGATTCTGTGAGCCGATTTTCACATGACGTGCGCACACCCCAAAGCACCGAGACAGGCACCCAGCCACCACACCACACACGCCAGCATACCTTCCTCGTTGTGGATTTTTTTCACCGTCAGTGAAGTAGACAAAGCTCGCAGTTTGTCACACATGCAAGTCGAAAATAAGCCGTGGAGACAGAGATGCGGCCGAGTCCCGCTCGGCTGGAGTCCAGTCAGAGCGGCTCGCTTCACCTCACTGGCCCCTCTCTCTCTGCTCTCTCTCCCCGGGAAGCGGTGCTTCAGCAACCCGCCACCGCGCACAGCCGGCTTGGCGAGGTGAACGCGAGCATTGTGTCCAGTATGATAACCATTCCCCGACCTGCTTTTCCATTCCACATCAGCGCTGCTGCCTCAGCCTGTCAAGTCATGTTGTAACGTGACGTGGATACAGGAGAGACTATTTGTTTCGTAATGCAAATAGAACGACATGAGAACGACGGACATAATAATAAAAATGCATCGGACTCACAAGTGTGCAACGTTTTCTGTGCGTGACGATATTTTTTCGGATGGCAGATAAAAATACGCATACCAAACTTCGGACTGTGTGTAAACTCCGCCTGATATTCAGACTGAAGATCGTTACTGTAACTCATAAACTCATTTCCCCTCTACTCAAGAGGACTGGTCTGGAGCCAGTCTATGAACTCCTTGTCCATGGATCATTTTGATGTTCTGTTGCACCTGTTTTCTTTTGGAAAAGTAAATGCATGATAGCTGTGGGATATAGGCTATTGGATTTCATTTAATTTTTGTATTCATTGTATTTGCACAAAAAAGCTCTGTCCAGTAGCCTAACCTGGAACACTTTTATTTTGAGTGTTTGAGTGAGAAGGTCCTACTTCATGCAAATGATAAGAATTGTTTATTTGTTTATTTGGATCCCCATTAGATGTAAGAATTGTTCTATGAATCTTAATTTTTAAACAAAGTTACAAAAACGTTTGTGTAAGCTGTCAATTGTTGTTTTTAGAAAAAAAAATCGGAATCGGCAAAAATCGGTATCGGCAAGTCAGACTATTCAAAAATCGGAAATCGGAATCGGCCAAGAAAATGGCAATCGGTGCATCCCTACTTATGAGAGTTAAAATTATCATATATATATGACACTATACTTTTTGGAGCGATTCTTACCCAGTCAAGAATAGGATGTTCTTTCAACTCTGACCCCCAGGGAACCCGATAGGCTCTACAGGCTGATCTTATTCTGAAGTAAAAGAAAAGAGAGTGATTATCGATGCTGTAGCTGGAGACTAGGTCTCGAAAGTCCCGAATGCGGTCTACCCCATTGATATCTTGAAGAGACATGATACCTTTATCCTCCCATGATCTGTTACTGAAAGGTTTCCCCCCAGTTAGCAGATGACTGTTATTCCATAATGGAGATGATTTGTACCACTTGTTTTTGATCTTCAGAAACCTTTCCGCTGCTCTAAACACTTGAAGCATATACGTAAAGATTGGACCATAAAGCAAACTACATTTTTTATTAGATATACCTATAAGGAGAAAATCCTTCAATCTTATTGGTGTTATTAGTTCTTGCTCCACGCTTTTCCAAGATGAAACTCTATCTCCATCCAGCCAGTAACTGAGACTCCTCAATACGAATGCCCAGTGATATAATTTAAAATTTGGACATGCCCATCCCCCAACCGACTTCTTGACCTGGAGAGCTGACCACTTTATACTGGGACGTTTACCATTCCAGACATAACCTCTTAGTAGGGAGTCCAGCTTCTGCCAGTAACCTATCGGAGGAGCCAGTGGAATCATCGAGCTGATGAAATTAATACGGGGTAAGATGTTCATTTTAATGACTGATATCCGAGCTGGGACTGACGCTGGCAGATGTTTCCATCTTGCAATATCCTCTTCCACTTTTTTAAACACTAAAGAATAATTTGTTTTAGCTATAGAAGACAATGAAGTACTGATTTTAATACCCAAGTAGAGGACCTCTTTCGCAATACTAATCTGGGGGGGGAGAACCACCCTACTATGGTCCGTATTAACCAACATCAATGCAGATTTAGCCAGATTGACCTTGTAACCTGACAGGTGTCCAAAGTGATCTAGTATTTCTAATACCCTGGGGAGCGTTCGTTGAACGTCTGCCATGTACACCAACGTGTCGTCCGCATATAGCGAAATTGAGTGGGATGTTGCACCTATTGTGATGGGGGAAATCTGAGGGCAATTCTTAATTAGTTGAGCAAGCGGTTCGATAGATAAATTAAAGATCAAAGGCGAGAGAGGATCCCCTTGACGTGTGCCACGTTTGATGTCAAATAGTTCAGAGAGGCCTCCTCCCACACACACCCGAGCTGATGGGTTGGCATATAGCGTACGAATCATATTGATAAATTTGTCTCCAAAGTTAAATTCTCTCAGAACCCTCCACAAATATGGCCATTCGAGGCGATCAAACGCCTTTTCAGCGTCCACAAATAGCAGGCCACACTCAGGTGGGATCATATGTGACGCGCTCAATATGTGTAGGAGTCGGCGGACGTTATCAGAGGCCAAGCGTCCCTTAATAAAGCCCGTCTGATCCGGACCCACAATTTTCTTAACCACTGTTTCAAGTCTACCGGTTAAGACTTTGGAGAATATCTTGAGATCAGCATTTATCAGCGAAATTGGGCGATGATTGGCACACTCCAAGGGGTCCTTCCCGGGTTTAGGTATAACAGTAATCAAGGCTGTGTTTAAGTCTCTATGGAAACTGCCCTTTTTGATAGCATAATCCAACGTTTCTAACCACACTGGTCCAAGAACATCCCACAGTGAAAGATAGAGCTCCACTGGTATGCCATCTATACCTGGTGTACGGCCCTTATTAGTGGCTTTGACTGCTCCCAATAGCTCATCTAGTGTGATAGGAGAGTCCAGGGCTTTAGTCTCCTCTTCTGACAATTTAGGGAGGTCTAGTCCACCAAAAAAGTTAGAAAAGTCATCCTCAGTGGGAGCTGGGCCATTTGTATACAGCTGCCCAAAATAATTTTTGAATGTCTCGTTTATTTCCTCTGTTGAGGTTACTACCCCTCGGTTAGCACATCTGATCGCTGGTATGGACCTTTTAGCTTCCTGTCGTTTAAGAGTGAGCGCCAAAAGATGGCTTGGTCTGCTACCCTCTGCATAGTATTTTCTTTTGGTTATGTGGATCATATATTCCGCCCTACGCCTTAACAAATCATTCAGTTCTGCTTGTTTGGTTTTGAGCCTGTTTTCTTTTGCCAGGGTGTATCCCCCTTTAAGCTCATCTTCCAAAGTTTTACATTGTTCTTCTAACGTGGAAATTTGCCGGAGCCGATTTTTATGCAGATGGGAGCTGAACCAGATGGCATTATTTCGTATGAAGCCTTTGATGGAGGCCCAAACTATTGTCACATCTGCGACACTATTTTTATTTATAACTATAAATTCAGTCAATTTGGTTTTCAATTGTACTAGAAATTCGTTGTTGCTTAGTAAGGTGGCATTAAACCTCCATCTGGAGGCCCTGTTTATAATACTACCATAATTAAAGGTGGATATGATAGGGTTATGGTCAGACAAGTGTCTGGGCAGAAATTCTATTGAGTGTACAGAGGGCAGCAATCTAGAAGATACCAGGACATAGTCTATTCGCGAAAACATCTTATGTCTTGAGGAGAAGAAGGTATAGTCTTTAACAGATGGATTATGTATCCTCCATACATCAGTCAGATTCAAATCCGCTATAAAGCGATTAAGTGCTTTAGAAGCTGCTTCTTGAGAGCCCGCTAACACCGAGGATGACTTATCGAGGTTATTGTCTACAACAGCATTCATGTCTGAACCAATATATAATTGGTAGTCGTTAAGCTTCACTAATTGTGCAGTAATTGAGGGGAAAAATTCTGCATCGTGAATGGTTGGGGCATATATGCTGACGAATGCCACCTTCTTCCCCTGAATAGATACACAGCAAAATGCCATACGTCCCTCAGCGTCAGAGCCAGTTTTTTCGATTGATACATTAATGCTCCGTCTCATTATTATCATAACTCCCTTTGTACGAGTACCATCCGCCGATGTCACAACTGGCCTATAGAATCGGTTTTGAACCCTGGAAACATCATTAGGCCTTAAGTGTGATTCTTGTAATAGCGCGTTTGTACAAACGTTTGTATGGGGAGTTAAGTCCCCTAACATTAAATGAAACAATATTGAAATGTTCTGGTCTGCCTATGTTGCAAATATTCCCCTGAATCTGTCGTCGTGAATTGGTGGAATTCTGAATTACCCCCCTCCCACAGCCACCCCCCCTCCCTCTCACCCCCTTACCTTGTAACATCTGTGAGCGTCACTCAGCAATGTCTAACACTGAGCACTGACTGCCCCCCCTAGCACAAAAAATAAATAAATTTGGTTCTCACAGATATAAATAAAAACAAACAAAACAAATAAGATCAAGTCTAGCCCATCAAAATTGTAAAACTGCAACTGGGATCATCCCTGTCAAAAGAACACCACAGCACAGCCTCCGTTTGAGCCATAGCACTCTCAAGGCAACAACGACCCCTAGTGGTGCAAAAATTAAAATTAAAAGCCACCCTGCTCCCCAGAATGTAAACAGTTTGCGTCGCCCAACGATGACGTCATACCATGTGAGCCTCAAAATAAAAACAAAACATCACTAAAGCTGCAATATACATTACCTAAAGTTATCCAAAACAAGTTAACGTTCTCCAATCTCCCACCCCACTCGCATTACAGAGTAACGTTCGGGTGTGTCGAACAGTATCTTAAAATTAAATGTGTAACTGCAACTTTCAAGAAGAAAAATAAATTCACACCTTGTAACCAGTCAATTTCAATGTGAAAGAAATCAAAATATTCAACATCACCCACACGATGTGCCAAGTCCGTATCTACGTGCAAGCGCAGGTTATCCAAACCGAAACAGTTCCACCTCCTCTCACTCCATGTCCCCGGATCCCACTCTCTATCTTCCCGCACCGATCAGATCCGCCAGGGCCTCCTCCGCCTCTCCTGCCGAGTCAAACGACATCCTCTTGCCCTTATGATTCACCTTCAGGATCGCTGGGTATATCAAAAACGATTCGATCCCTTTCTCCCGAAGCTTAGCGCGGATCTCCCTGTATGCCTGCCGTTCCTTCGTTGTCCCGTTGCTGTAGTCGGCGTAGAATTGCAGCTGGATGCCGTCTTGCGCGGGCCTGGCCTTTCGTGCCCCGTCGAGGATAGCCTGTCGGTCGGTGTAACGAAGGAGCCTGAAGATCATGGTCCGTGGTCTCGCGGTGTTGTTGGAGAAAATCCGGTGTGCTCTATCGATCTCCAACGGAGTGCCCTGGTTGTTCTTGAGCGTTGGGATCCAGTTAGGCAACATCTTCTGGAGATATCCACCCGGGTCGTCCCCCTCAGCGCCCATCGGTAAGTTAACGAGCCGCACATTATTCCTCCTGGATCTATCTTCTAAGTCATTGAGCTTCCTCTGTAACTTAGTCACCTCCGCCATGCAGGAGGTAGTATCTTTCTCGTTCTTACGCACGTTAGCCTGGAGGCCGTCCATCTTGTTAAAGACTGTGCCGAATTTTTTATCGTGTATATCCGACTGTTCTTTTAATGCACGGAGGATATCGCCATTCTCTGTCATTTGCTTCAATATGGGCTCGAGGGCTTTTTTGAGCGAGCTCTCCAGCATGCCGGCTACTGTTTCATGCAGCGATCCCAGCTCTGTTGCTATCGTTTCTTTGACTAGCTTAGCCATTTCTCCTGCTGCGTGGGGTGGTGGTGAATCTGGCGGCTCATCACCTCGGCGGCGTGCGCCAGTCCCCAATCCTCCCCTAGACTGATTTTTCTTGTCCGCCATGACTTTAGACAACTTTTCTTCTAAGGCTGACCCAAAATAATGTTTTCTGTGAGCCCCAACGAGCGTGAAATAAGGGGGGTTTAGGCAGCGCTCAGCGTCGTGTCGCCATTTTGCCTCGCGCCTCACCGGAAGTCTGATTGTAACACAGTTGATGAAAACAACTCAGAACTCAGAAGAAGCTGTTTTAATATGACTCACGTTTTACTGCCATCCAGCTCTGTGGTGATTCTGTTCCAGAGTGTTGACACTTGTAGAAGCCTTGGTGTGACTGAGACACAGCATGGATAGTCATCTCCCCTCTGGTGTCATTTTGGATGAGTTGGTCATTTTGATAGAACTCCACATGAGAAAGTAATGATTCTGTTCTGGATTTACAGCCAAGAGTGACAGAATCTCCCTCAGTCACAGGATGGACAGGACTCAGCAGGAGAAGATCTCCAGCTGTGAAAGAGTTAATTAAATATGAAGAGTTTCAGTCCAAATCCAATCCACACTTCAAGTAGGACACTTACTGCTACAAAACATCACTGGCTATAAAATTCAGTATGCAAGTTATAAGCTACCTTAAGAATATTACTGAAAGATTTTTTAATGAATACAAAGGCATGTAACACTTTGAAAACATGTCCACATGTTAGGATTTTACCCATGAAAATATAATGAAATGATGAAAGACTTAATTGAATGTTTAAAAACGTAATTAAAACGCACAGTGTCCAGTGATGTTGACTGCGTTGCTGAACTCTCCTGATCCAGACTCACACCAGTACACTGCACTACTAGACAGTATGCTGTTGATGTTGCATTTGGATCCAGTCATTGAGCCCCAGTCAGATGAACAGTGTGACAGGTCTCCTGTCTCAGTAAACCTCTTCACTGTCCACTCAGTAGAGTTTCCCTCACAGCTCAGAGAGACAGACTCAGAGGAGAAGTGCTGCGTTCTGTTGGGACTCACTGTGACAGAAGCTGATGAGCCTCCATCTGAAAGACAAAACACAATCAGAGGTCAAACACTTGTCACTCATCTTTATGAGCTGTCTATTTTGAAATGCAAAATAAGCTATTATAAGAAACACACTCACCTCCAGACCAGATAAACTTAGGTTCACTGTCATCAGTGTAATAGACAGGTTCTCCTCTCCCAGCTCTACACATATATCCTCCTGTGTGTGTGGGTCCATGAAGGATGTAGGAACCCTCTGCAGTGCCATCGTTGCTACCAGGCAGCAGCTCATAGGTGTAGAAGTTGTCTGATAGTTTGGGAACAGCCTTGTACCAGTAGAACCTCCATCCTGCAGATGAAGCTTCAACCTCACAGCTCAGAGTTACTGAGGCTCCAGGACTCAGCCACTCAGGAGAGACTGTGAGGACAGACCTGCGTTTATTATCTGTTGGAAAGAAGTTTTCTCAGAATTAAAACATGACATGAATATAGCCTCTTGTTGGTGTATTAAATGCAATGCTTGAATGAAAGATGATGTGACTTACATGATACTGTCAGTTTGAAGGCACTGCTCCACTCTGTTGAAGACTGCTGTCCACTCCTCTGTCTGCCCTTACACTCATAGTCTCCACTGTGGTCTGTATAAGCAAAGCTAATCCTGTATTCATTTTGTTTCACAGGTTTGTATGAGCTGGTTGTTCTCCATTCATACTCCCAGTCAGTGTCTCCTCCTCCCTGGATCTCACATGTGAGAGTGATGCTCTCTCCTCTGTATATCTGAGGCCAGTTGGGTTGCAGGGTCACAACAGCCCTGTTTTCAACTGTTCACACCAAGGATCGACATTTAGGACACAGAAATGACTGTAAACTCATCATCAAACAAAATCATTTTTAGCATAAATCCTACAGTAATCATGAACACACACATTTTTCATTCCAAAAGAAAACACATTGCCAAACTCACCATTTTTACCAATGCTGACTGAGTCACTGTAGTCTGTGTAGTAAAGTGAGTCTCCTCTGGCTGCTCTGCACCAGTAGACTCCTTCCTGTGAGATGCTGATCTTATTTGAGTTGGGATGTTGTGTGGTCAGGAGTTCAGAGTCTTTCTTCTCTCTGTACCAGTAGAACTTCCAGCCAGAAGATTCCTGCACAGAGCAGGTCAGCGTCACACTGCCCCCTACTGGGATGGCTGCTTGGTCAGCACTCAGTTTGGCCTTCGGTCCACGTGCTGTTAAAATTAGAGTGAAAAAACATGAAGTATTGTCCTCCTCAAAGAGCTGAATTGACAAACTGATGTAGTGGTGTAACGATGAATCTCATCCCTCTCTCTCTCTCTCTCTCATTTCCCACAAGACTACACTAATTGGCTCAAAGGGGGCACTACAATTAATTGATTAAAAAAATGCATTTTAAAAGCTGCAGTCCACTGAATGACGGCTCCTCCTCAGTTATTTATTTCCCCACAAGAAGAAACCACAAGGTGACTATTTGTTACTGATTGGTCCTGAGAGGACTGCATTATTCATGAGGGACAACATGTTTACTATTGTCTTGTTTGGACGTGTAGATAGATGAAAACATAAACACATGTGACATAGTGACATATTTATTATGAATGAAAGATGATCTGACTTACATGATACTGTCAATGTGGTGGAGTGACTCCACTCAGTAGAAGAATATAGGTCACTTCTCTGTGTGGCCTTACATGAGTAGTCTCCACTGTCAGACTCAGAAGCTCTGATGATCTGATACACAGCTTGTTTCACAGGTTTATATGAGCTGCTTGTTCTCCATTCATACTCCCAGTCAGTGTCTCCTCCTCCCTGGATCTCACATGTGAGAGTGATGCTCTCTCCACTGTATATCTGAGGCCAGTTGGGTTGCAGGGTCACAACAGCCATGTTTGCAACTGTTCACACCAAGAATCCACAATTATGATACACATAGAAATATAAAATGAACAGAACAAATGTAATAATAGCTTTCTTAATACTACTGTAATCATGAATGCATCTTTTATTCCAAAACAAGACTATAGGTCGAACCTAGTATAATGGATGCTGTGTGCTGTCACTCCCCCTCTCCTCTCTCTCTCTTGCTCCTCTGCGTGTGTGTAATAATAATAATAATAATACATTTATTTTATAAGGCGCCTTTCAAGGCACTCAAGGTCGCCGTACAACAGGTAAAATGCATGGGTATCACAGCAAACACTCAGATTAAGATTAGTAACATTATTACTAGTGTGTGTGTGTGTGTGTGTGTGTGTGTGTGTGTGTGTGTGTGTGTGCGTGTGCGTGCGTGCGTGCGTGCATGTGTGTTTGTGCTGTCACTCCCCCTCCTCTCTCTGTGTTGCTGCAACCAGTGTCTCTCTCTCTCTTATGTGGAGTAGTTTTCCCCCTCCTCCTCCCCTCTGTGTGTGTGTGTGTGTGTGTGTGTGTGTGAGCATGCTGCTACTCATGTTGCCACTGGTTTGTACTACAGAGCTGCCTTCCTTCCTTCACACAAAGCCTTGTAGACTGGTTGGTTCCGTCCAGCAACAAACTCACCAGGTTTGGTTATAGTGATGTCATCACTGTACTGTGTGAAGTAAACCCGCTGTCCTCTCGCTCCTCTGCACCTGTAGACTCCTCCCTCGAAGACACTGATAGCGCTGTTTACAACGACTGCACCATCCTGCCTGATCAGTGTGTAAGAGCCTGTGGTTTGTCTGAACCAGTAGTATTTCCAGCCAGAGCCCTCCACAGAGCAGGTCAGCCTCACGCTGCCCTTTACTGGTATGACTCTTGTGTCAGCACTCAGTGTGGGCTTTGGTTTAGCTGCTGTTTGGTTTAGAAGAAAAACATTTGACATGTAAATTCACTATATTAAGACAAACACAGCTATTCATTATGCACTCAATTTAGGCTTAGGTTGTGCTGTTAAGATTAGAGTGAACAAAATATTTGTTTTGTTATTTTCAACTGTCGTCCCTGGCCTGCAGCAAGATGTCATAAGCCATCTCATTAACTTATCTTATTTATCATTACTAAATTACTCAATGAGTCGAATTTGATGACTCATCCTCTTTTTTTTATCCCAGACCACACTGATTGCCTCAAAGGGGGCATTAACAATTACATGATGTGTGAAGTAAACCAGGTGTCCTCTCCCTCCTCTGCACCAGTAGACTCCTCCCTCTAACACATTGATAGCGCTGTTTAGAACGGTTGCACCATCCTCCATGATCCGTCTGTAAGAGTCTGTGGTTTGTTTGTACGAGTAGTATCTCCAGCCAGAAGAGCCCTCCACAGTGCAGGTCAGCGTCACACTGCCCCCTACTGGTATGGCTGTTGTGTCAGCACTCAGTGTGGCCTTTGGTTTAACTGTTGTTTGGTTTAGACGGAAAACATTTGACAAGTAAAGACTTGATGACAAACACAGCATGTGTGTATCTATATATGTATATATACGTGTCACCACACTTTGACTACACCAGACATGGCAACCAAGTTTTTCACTTGCACTCAAGTCGCATGATGTACAAAATGACTTCAGACTCGACTCAAAATCTTAGAATTTTAAAACTACACTGTCCAAATAAAATAATTCATTACATAAAGTAAGTTAAATATTTTCTTAATGTGAACATTTTCAAACTCTTATTTGTGTGACAAACATTTGGGTGGGGTGGTCCTGAAATCTTCCTTTCACTTAAAGGGCTCTGGTATTCATTCTGTGTAGTCATTTTAAAGCCCAGTTCACACCAATGATTCCCAATGCAACAAAACTGTCCTAGAACACATTTGCAGCCGTCTGAACAGACCCGTCTCATCTCGACTCCAAGGTAGCCACAGTTGCAGAGGATTGCAAACAGTTGCAAGTTTCAACTTGTTGGGTTATGAATCGTTGGTTTGAAGTTGAACTGGGCTTAAAATGATACCCAGGCCTAATGGCATCAGCTGCAGTGCTGTTTTCAACAGCATTTGGCTACAAAGATGTTCAATCTTTAAACAGCTGAGCTTACATTGTGAGTATGATGCATTAATTGATCCTGTGCTGCACATTCTCAATCCGAATGAATGCGTCTAACATCGAATAATTAATATACCGATTTCTTTTTAGAAATATTGTATAAGTTAATTTCCCCACACATACTTTGTTGCGCAAGTCAACTTATTGTATAAATATGTGAATCTCTTCATGGTAAGAAATCAACTCTGTGCAGAATTCTTGTATTTTTTTGTCGTCTTCTCCCTCATGGTTATGTGTGATGGTGATAGCCCTTTACACTGCTTATACCTTTACTAAACACACATTTTCAGTTGAAGAGTGGTAGCCTATATAACAGGTCTACAGCTAGCAACTCTAGTCAGCATTGAGGGGTCTGAATCTAAAATAAATCTTATACTATAAAGATTAAAATCATAATTACATTTATACATCATACAAGTATAGTAGCAAACAGGTTATGTAATGTAACTCCATGGGTTGAACCACATCCTTAATGACTCATAAATAAGTGCTATAGGTGAAGGTAAACAAGATGGTGATAATAAGTTTGATGACTTACCTGATACAGTCAGAGTGACTTTATTACTCTTCCTTTCTGTAAGGGTTGGGTCACGTCTGAGATAACCAATACACTGATATTCACCACTGTGACCTGTTTCTATACGTTGTATTGTGCGGCGTTTAAGCACAGAGTAGTCGTAAAACCTTTGACCATCCTTGTAGAATGTGTAATACCAGTCAGTGTCCTTTCCTTCCCTCATGTCACATATGAAGGTAACAGCCTCTCCAGTAAATACATGGGACGGGTCGGGTTCAAGGGTCACCACAGCATCTGTTCTCCCAACACAAACACATACACATACAGCACTACACTATTAGAACAACACAAACACATACAGCACTACACAATTAGAACAACACAAACACATACAGCACTACACAATTAGAACAACACATACAGCACTACACTATTAGAACAACACAAACACATACAGCACTACACTATTAGAACAACACAAACACATACAGCACTACACTATTAGAACAACACAAACACATACAGCACTACACTATTAGAACAACACAAACACATACAGCACTACACTATTAGAACAACACAAACACATACAGCACTACACTATTAGAACAACACAAACACATACAGCACTACACTATTAGAACAACACAAACACATACAGCACTACACTATTAGAACAACACAAACACATACAGCACTACACTATTAGAACAACACAAACACATACAGCACTACACTATTAGAACAACACAAACACATACAGCACTACACTATTAGAACAACACAAACACACACAGCACTACACTGTTAGAACAACACAAACACATACAGCACTACACTATTAGAACAACACAAACACATACAGCACTACACTATTAGAACAGCACAAACACATACAGCACTACACTATTAAAACAACACAAACCCATACATCACTACACTATTAGAACAACACAAACACATACAGCACTACACTATTAGAACAACACAAACACATACAGCACTACACTATTAGAACAACACAAACACATACAGCACTACACTATTAGAACAACACAAACACATACAGCACTACACTATTAGAACAACACAAACACATACAGCACTACACTATTAGCAAAAGGAAAGAAATCCTGTGAATATCTTTGTTTTGAACTATATACGATGTGACAAACTTAGTCATAAGTTGTGCAGAAACATACAGTGATATGATACAGTATGTATGCAAAATGTTCACATAGGAAGAGGAAGCCATACATAACAATAGAGTAGAGATTAATGTTGAGTGAATGAATAGATAAAGAGAATAGAGAAAGTTATGTCCTCACCTTGAGCGTGTCCTTGGTAGAGGAGTGTACTCATCACTAAAATAAAGATTGAAACCTCATCAGACACTATCAAACTGTCAAAATAACAACCAACAAAGTTAAAACAGCTCGACTTTCATCAATAAATAGAAACATATTGATTACAGCCACAAGACTGTGCTCTATTCAAACTGTCAGTGACAAAGACATGAGACAAACCACTGATGCTGTGTTCTGTTCACCACAACATTGTCATTATTCTGCAGCATTGGAAGACAGAAAGTCAGTATGTTGTACTCACAGAATAACAGGAGCCCAGCACAGAGCCAGGTGCACCCCATCCTCACATCCAGCTCAGCTCCACTCTGTCTCTCTGCTTCTGACTGACTGTTCCACTTCCTACAGAGTGAGCTTATAACCTCTGTGCAGGAAGAGACAGAGAGAGAGCTGCCGTGAGACAGAATTCACACCTTGCCAGTGTGAGTTCTAACTTAGTTTAGACCATCACTGTTTCCTTCCTCTTTATTGGAAGAGCTCACAAAATGTTTAGTTTGACGTAGACATATTTTTAATATGTATGATTACAGGCACAGAAAAGACATGTAATTGTTTCATAAGATACGTATACGTCATGACATCAGATCCTTGCATCAGTGTTTTAAATAAAGTGACATCAGAGGCTGACATGGTGAGGATTGGGGTTAAGCAGTGGCATTGTGTAAATCTTTCTGTTTAAAGTTGACTCTTGTTGAGCACATATAGTATAATACTATACGTTGATGTACTGTATAACATGGATTGGGAACTTGGGACAAAGAAAAAGAGGTGTGTGTGTGTGTGTGTGTGTGTGTGTGTGTGTGTGTGTGTGTGTGTGTGTGTGTGTGTGTGTGTGTGTGTGTGTGTGTGCCCGTGCCTGTGTGTGCATCACTGACATATTATATTAAATATGGACGATATGTCTCAACCTCCTGCTGGTATAGTGAGGCCAAAATACCCCAGATTCACTTTTAGAGAGCTCATATCCTGTGACTGTCCATTCTATCAATCAGTCAATCAAGTCAGTGGTGTGTAGACACACCACAGAAGAAGAAAGTTAGCCGTGTTATAAGCAGACTGATCTCCAACACATGATGGAGGGTCGGCCAGGAGAGCAATAAGATGCAGGCAGGCTGAGGAGGAGAGAGTGCTCACCACTTCCCCTCAAAGCTCTCCACTTGAAGATCACCACTCAAACAGTGTCAGATTTTGTATTTTTTCATAACTATTTCCTTTTCAAACAAATTGATTAACCTCCCTTTGATTAACAGTATCTGTTAAAAAAAATTATGTGGGGCTTCTTACCCTATTGTTGTAGAATGGAATTTCACCACTCCTCATCTGCTATATAATAATTAACAACACCTATGGTTTAAGAGCAGGCTTCACAGAGAATCACTGGTTGTTTCTATGCTTTCTCTAGTGGATGTGAGGATAGTTAGGAGAGACAGGTGAAACTTTCTGACAGCTCCTCACAGCAAAGTCTGTTCACCTCGTTTTTTCTTTTGTTTATTATTACAGACATTAACGGCAGCATACAAACAACAACCCTGGGGTTTTTATTGCTGTCATCACCATCGCTATTTAGTAATAGAACAGAAAGACAATAAGGCTGTTAGTAGCTGTCAGCTGCAGCTGCTGTGCGTGCAGGACGCCATGACCGCGACGACCATGATGATGGTGATGCAATAGCATCTATACAGAGAAACAAAGTGTTAAACAGGATGAGGTTTCATTTGCGTATTGACGCATTATGACACCTCTCAGAGAAACACAGGCGTGTGATAAAGGAAGTGACCTGCTGTGGTTTCATACCAACGCAACAAGTCAAGACAACCTTACATATATGTTATAGGATGAATGATATACATGACTAAGCCCTTTGACTATAGGGCTATAAGTTAGTGACAACATCATGTAGTTCAGGCTATCAGGCTCTGGCTCAGGGCCTCCTGAGCTTTGGGGCCTCTGGGCCTGTGCCCAGCTGGCCTGTTCAGTTCTCCATCCATGGCTCTAATTAGAATGATGCTGTGATACAGTTTCAGTGAAAAGTTTGTGTCAGTGAGGCCATTTACACCTGGCGTTAACATGCGTTTTCTGCCATCAGATTGCAATCTGATGGCAGAAATGGTTGTCCTCTCAATCCGCATAAAGTTGCTGTATCACTGGCTTCCCATCTCGGCATGCATTCAATTCAAAACCCTAGTTCTGGCCTACAGGGCAGTACACCAGACAGCCCCTCAGTACTTACAATCTATGGTCAGGCTCCAAATCTCTCACCGTTCCCTCTGCTCCTCCACCAGTGCAGGATGCCTCGCCCCTCCTTCACTACGGGGGCTCAAAAGTCGCTCATCCCGTTCGCAACTCTTCTCGTCCCTGGCACCTCAATGGTGGAACGAGCTTCCACCTTCGGTCAGGACGGCCGAATCACTGCCGATCTTTAGGAAAAGACTAAAGACACACCTTTTCAGGCTCCATCTGGGCCCTTCTTTCTCTCTTAATTTAAAAAAAAGATTTTTTTTTAACACGTTCACTGCCGTCGACGAGTTAACTTGTCAAAAAAAAAAAAACGGTTGACTGCCGTCGACGAGTTAACTCGTCAGACGGTGGGATGTGGATCAAACCCTTTTACATCTCCTATAAAAATATGGGAGCTATTGAATGTGTATAACCTATTTTACCGACCCACTAAGTGGTGACAGTGCTCTCCAGACTAGAGAAAGCCGAGCAAAAACAGCTGGAAAAAGCGTGAGGAATCCATTCTCATGAAAATGGTTTGGCGAAAACGCTTTCGCGCTGGCGCTGGGAGCTGGCGCACAACGGTGGGGGATTCCAAAAATAGACTCTGGGTGCAACACACTTTGAAACACACAGCAGAAAGCCCAGAATCGCACGCAGCTTCATCCCAGCTCACAACAAACGAACGAGCCTGATCAGACTCGCCCGACGAGCGGCCGCCAGCAGCCAGGCAGCACAGACAGGCAGCAGAGACTCACCTGTGACACACGCTGCAAAGCCACCAGAGACACACCCACGGAGGGAGGAGTTTGAAGGAGAGGGGGGTGGGGGTGCTGTTATGGAGGAAATTACTGTTCAGAACTATATTGTTTAGATGTCTGATGTCTCACTGATGCCAAAAATAAATGGTTAAAGTGACTGTTCTGCCTGTTCTATCGAATTTCACAAAAATGCATTTTTCTCAGCTTTCCTTCTCAGACGCTGAAACCATGCTATATTCAACTGCTAATGCCTACATAACAGAACATGATAAAAACTAACTCTTTTAGACAGAGAAAGCACACATTCTATTAGTTCTTTTGAGATATTTTGTGTTCACAAAGTCCTAGCAGAAAATAATCCTCGGCTCTTGAAAGATGAGCCAGAATCCTCAAAAAAACCTTGGCAGAAGCTACCTACTGTATTGAAAAAACTGTTGGCAGTGAATGTGTTAATGTCATCTGGGAGGTGGGAGGGGTTTGTTATTAGGAAAGTTACAGTTAATTAATTTACTGGTGTGAGACTTTCATAAATCACACAAAAACAGTGTTATTCTATGCTTTCCTTTAGTAGCATCTGGCTTCACAGACACACAGTCACACACAGGCCCCTGAACTGAACAGGTATATTGGAGTGATGGGGGATGATGTGCCTTGCTCAAGGTTCACAGAAATTATTGAAGGAGAGGAGAGGATCACATGGGGTTCAAACCTTCCTTTCACATTAGGGCGGGGTATTCAATACCTTAGTTTAAAGTATCAATTAAAATAACAGTATCAAAACTTCTCCAATCAAATAACACACAGATCTAGAGAAAAGGATGACTATTTGTATGGTTTTGCTCACAGCCAATCACCACAAGCATTCTTCCATTTAATGTGACGCGTGATTGGCCGGGCCCACTACCGCAGCAGCTACAACCCTACTGTCTGTGATGGTGAAGACGAGCGCAGTGTACAGTATGTGATGGAGGTGAAGGAATGAATTTGCAAATGAATGAATGAATGAATGAATGAAGGACGTAGGGTAAAGGGTAAAAAAGGTAGCAAATTAACTATTTGTATCAATACAGTATGAAATCAATACAGTATAAAAACACTACTGACAGCTTGCTGAATAAATTCAATGTTTATTGTTGCATAAACTGGTAAAAGACCAAGCTTTAAAAGATACAATATGAAGTCTAAATAAAGTACTTATCTATCTATACAGTTTTAAAAGAACATGGTTAAAATCAAAATGTTCTCATTGAAATCAGTTCATTACATTACAAAAAAAAACAATTCTGGACAACTTTCACACCTATAATATAATAATACTAATAATATAGTGACTTAAAGCTGCACTAGGAAATATGTTTATATACAAAATAATCCACCCTGCAAGAGAACACAGTGTCCCATCAGATCTAATGGAGATCCAGCAGATTCTCTCTATTTGTCCAAATGATGTTCTGCTGGCAGGTCTGATACTTCTCACCTACAGGAAGTGATGAAGCCAAACTAAAGAGTTAAATACAAACTGTCAGCTGATCAGCAGGAAGCAACACAGCCTGAGTGCTGCTTTCAAAATAATGTGACTAAATCATTATATAAAATATATAGACAGTATATAGATATGCATAAACTCTTAGAATGACTAAACTAAAATAATGTGACTAAATAATTATATAAAATATATAGACAGTATATAGATATGCATAAACTCTTAGGGCCTGTGTCCACCTAGCTTCTTTTTCCGACGTTAAAAGCTGGGAGTGCGCTGGGGAACGCTGATCCCAGCGCACAATATACAAGGAAGCAGTCTGCAAGTAACGTTAGTTCAGCTTGATAGCTGACAGCTAGCAAGCTAACAACACAGGTAGGCTACGCTATTAAAAGCAGTAAGCACAACACTCACCAGAAATATTAAGTGTCTAGCCGATCTGCTCCCACAATTGAGCCGTTCTGTCTCTGTTGCGATAGTTTTTCCATATGATTAGTTACCAGAAAAGGAGCAGCCGACACCAGCGTCTTTCTGAAAAGTTAAAATATTTTCAGCTGGAAGCGCTGGGAGCGCTGGGAGCCGGGCGCACAAAAACGCCGAAAATATACGCTGGACGCAGCGCACTTTCTCTAGACGTCCGTGTGCGCTCGCATACGCTCTCCCCCCATTGGAAACAATTGAAAATAGACGCTGGAGCTGATGAAAAGACGCTAGGTGGACACAGGCCCTTAGAATGACTAAACTAAAATAATGTGACTAAATAATTATATAAAATATATAGACAGTATATAGATATGCATAAACTCTTAGAATGACTAAACTAAAATAATGTGACAAAATAATTATATAAAATATATAGACAGTATATAGATATGCATAAACTCTTAGAATGACTAAACTAAAATAATGTGACAAAATAATTATATAAAATATATAGACAGTATATAGATATGCATAAACTCTTAGAATGACTAAACTAAAATAATGTGACAAAATAATTATATAAAATATATAGACAGTATATAGATATGCATAAACTCTTACAATGACTAAACTAAAATAATGTGACTAAATCATTATATAAAATATATAGACAGTATATAGATATGCATAAACTCTTACAATGACTAAACTAAAATAATGTGACTAAATAATTATATAAAATATATAGACAGTATATAGATATGCATAAACTCTTACAATGACTAAACTAAAATAATGTGACTAAATAATTATATAAAATATATAGACAGTATATAGATATGCATAAACTCTTACAATGACTAAACTAAAATAATGTGACTAAATAATTATATAAAATATATAGACAGTATATAGATATGCATAAACTATTAATAAAGAATGGAGAGAAATGTCAGTTTGTGTTGGGAACAACAAACTTCATTCACCTCCATCAGCTGTCTGTATAAATGATTCAATACATTCTGTACAAAACAATGTACATTTTTCTCTACCTTCCACACAATGCATGCTGGGATAAGCTGATCCAGCCCTGACTCTGAATAGCAATAAGCAGGTATAGAAAATACATGTGCGATGTTTGAATAGCAGAGATGCACACAATTATATGCACACATCTGTACACTTTAAATGAAATGTTGTGTGATGGAAGTAAGAATGTGTGTTTTCTTGTACTCCATCATGTCTCTCTTGTTGTTGTCTGATGCACTTCTCTTTATGGACCTGCAACACATGATTGTAAATGTACAGCTGCTGTCTGACATGTTCCATTCAACTGTAACACATTTAATGATCTGTAGAACATTAAAACAAAACATGAATACGTTATGAAATTAGCTCTAATTTTACCATGGGCAGTTCCCAGTTTGAGAATAACCAGTATCTTCAGTTCTCATAGGAGTTGATGCTGTGAATGGAGAATAAACATTAATTAAATAGACACATAAATGGATGTGAACAGACCCACAACTCTTTGATGCTCCTTTAGTTCAGTAAATGACAGTAGCTTGAAAAGGCCAGTAGGCTCTGTTTTACAGTGACAATGTACTGGTGTAAACTTGCCCTCATTAAAGCTATAACAGCATGGTGATGCCCAAACTACTCATACATACACCAGTTAGCAATGCATGTACACCGTCTGAATAGTTTTAGCAGTAGTATAGATACAGAACAATAAAACACAGGAGAAAATGCTAATAACTAACTAGCTCTCTGGTTAGCAGAAGAGTTTGCATTGAAATGAATAAAACAGAAGGAGATGTCTGAGATCTGCAGCATGTTGCACAGTACAAACCACAGCCCACACAGGTGTCTGTAAACCTGAGAGCTGCAGCATGTTGCACAGTACAAACCACAGCACACACAGGTGTCTGTAAACCTGGACACACGTCACATATAATAATATAACTCTCCAGTACAGAAGAGACACTTCAAGGCTCATTAAGCAGACTAGATAGAGACAGGCTGATTTAAACTGTGCTGTTTGATCTCAACAGTTAAAAGTGATATTTGCATCATTTAATAATTGTCTGGTAACTATAGAGACAGAGAAGAAACAAGCTCAGCCACTGTCAGCATGAGTGGAAACAATCGTTTCACAGTTTGTCTTTAACACGTACAGTAAAGGAGAACTGTTGCTGTGATGGCAGAATGTAGTCAGTGTTGTAACCACATTGATGTCAGAGATCATGTGTGGACGCACAGCACAGCAGCTAGCAGGTGTCATATAGTGCATAGTGCACCCAGAGTGTTTGAGAAGTTGCAGAAACAAGTTCACAATGCAAATGCAACATAACCATCACAAAAGATATTGTTAATATATTATTTTAATTCTTTTTTTTTTAACATTGCCATCACTGGTGCTGTCAACTCATTTGTGTGAGAAACTGAGGAAAAGCAAGAAAAGCAACCAATAATTCTGTTTGATTTCACATCATGGACACCATGGCGTCATTAGGCCTGGGCATTGGGAGGTTTTTAATTATTAATATTTTTTAGAAAGATTCCCCAGATCTATTCATGTGTCATTCATGCTTTAAAGCCCTCAAAAATGTCATGATATATAGTTGATCAGAAATGCAACCATTTGCTTCCTCTCTGTGTGCAAGTAACCGATATAGAAGGCAGAGACATCACTCTCATCATCACAGCGTTCACATTTTGCATTGGGGCTTGACTTTGGGGACAGTTGTATTGAAGTGAATGGAGCAGGCATGGAAAGTCCCACTATCAACCATCATACAGTATCTGTGTTGTTTCACCTTTGATTGAAAAATGCTTCCACAGATTGCAAAATCGAACGCTGTGATGTGATGTCTTTTCCTTCTTTATAGGTTCCTTGTCTGTTTGTCACTCAAGGCTAATGGTGAAGTTGAACAATTCATGAATTTGCTATGGGGGCTGCCTGGAACCCTCTCAAGGACCCCTGGTGGTCACTTTGAGAACCACTGATGTAGTTTTTCCAGTATTCATCTCAAATTGCTTGAAGATTGTGCAATTGCCTGTTGGGGGGGGGGGGGGGGGGGGGGGATCGCATGGGGACCTCCCTAAAGAGGGCTGGGCTAAGCCCCCAATGTCTTCAGACCCTAGAAAATGCCCCTGATGGACACAATGGATACACATATCAACAGACAAACACAATTTAAACTATTGGCTGAAACATTTAATTGTCTCATTATGAGAATGATCTGAACATTGATGAGCCAAAGCAAACAGCCAAAGTGACTGAGGTGATTTGAACTGCAGCCTGACTCAGGATTACATCTGTATCATCAGTAATGATGCTGTGATACAGTTTCAGTGAAGAGTTTGTGTCAGTGAGCCAGCAGGCTGAAGGTTAGAGAGGATCATTATAACTAGTTTGTGTCAGTGAGCCAGCAGGCTGAAGGTTAGAGAGGATCATTATAACTAGTTTGTGTCAGTGAGCCAGCAGACTGAAGGTTAGAGAGGATCATTATAACTAGTTTGTGTCAGTGAGCCAGCAGGCTGAAGGTTAGAGAGGATCATTATAACTAGTTTGTGTCAGTGAGCCAGCAGGCTGAAGGTTAGAGAGGATCATTATAACTAGTTTGTGTCAGTGAGCCAGCAGGCTGAAGGTTAGAGAGGATCATTATAACTAGTTTGTGTCAGTGAGCCAGTAGGCTGAAGGTTAGAGAGGATCATTATAACTAGTTTGTGTCAGTGAGCCAGCAGGCTGAAGGTTAGAGAGGATCATTATAACTAGTTTGTGTCAGTGAGCCAGCAGGCTGAAGGTTAGAGAGGATCATTATAACTAGTTTGTGTCAGTGAGCCAGCAGGCTGAAGGTTAGAGAGGATCATTATAACTAGTTTGTGTCAGTGAGCCAGCAGGCTGAAGGTTAGAGAGGATCATTATAACTAGTTTGTGTCAGTGAGCCAGCAGGCTGAAGGTTAGAGAGGATCATTATAACTAGTTTGTGTCAGTGAGCCAGCAGGCTGAAGGTTAGAGAGGATCATTATAACTAGTTTGTGTCAGTGAGCCAGCAGGCTGAAGGTTAGAGAGGATCATTATAACTAGTTTGTGTCAGTGAGCCAGCAGGCTGAAGGTTAGAGAGGATCATTATAACTAGTTTGTGTCAGTGAGCCAGCAGGCTGAAGGTTAGAGAAGTATAACTTTACCTGTGGTTGATATCATTTTCATAGTCAGAGCTCTCTGCTGGATCAGCATACTCCCCTGTTGAGGATGATCAGATTATTTAAAAAAATCTCAAAAATTTTTTTTAGGTACATTTAGGCATTGCTGGCTGTTCTGTATTAATTTCATGTTTATAATTTGTGTACTCACCATTCTCATCAACATGTCTGAGCTCAATCGAGGAAAAGGTGATGTCACCGGATCCACCTGCAGCTCCGCCTGAAATATAGATTTCCACTGGAATTTAAATCAGTCAGTTACTCCCCTTCATTTGTGTGATTCTACCATTTCAAACTGCTGCATGTTAATAATAAAGTAAATACTCATTACCATTTCCACGGTCTTCAGGGGCGTTGATAGTTTGATAGACATCAGCATCAACTACAGGTCAGTACAAATAAAAGTCTAAGTCAAATAAATCACTCTTATCCCATGATACCAACTTACACCTCATCTCTTCTAACATACGTCTTGTTCAAATAAAGTATGTTCAGTGCAGATCATTTTAGAGACAGATGTAAGCAAAGCTATACCATTTTGATTCATATTAGAGTCTTGGATTGTTTTGTCCATGTTAGTATCACATTTTGCTTTCTATTGGTTATAAAGTGATTGTTATTAGTGTAATATTAAGTTGTGAAGAACAGTCATGATTAGTTAGAAGACTGACCATGGAGAAGAGTGCCATATGCATTGTCTTGATCATCTCTCTGGTTCGTAGTGGAGCTCTGGTTGGTGCTCTGAGACTGGATGGGTCTAATAAATGTAGTAAATATAGTAAATAACATGGAAGTTATGACTGTTATGGTTAAGATGAGAGAATTGGTGTTGTGCTGTAGGCTGCTTACCTGCTAGATGGATCTGTGAAAAGCACATTTGTTATTAAATAGTTTTGCTTCACAAATTGTCCCTCTGTTATTCAGTGTTCATCATAAAGTCAATACTGTACCATTTCCACGGTCTGCAGAGGGGTTGATAGTTTGATAGACATCAGCATCACCTAGAGGTCAGTAAAAAATAAAGACAAGGTCAAATGAATCACTCCATGAGACCAACTTAAACCTCATCTCTTCTAACACTTGTTCAAATAGAGAATGTTCAGTAGGATATAATTTTAAAAAGATAGATGTATGCAAAGCTTTGCCATTTTGATTCTTATTAGAGCCTTGGATTGTTTTGTAGAGGTTAGGATCACATTTTGGTTGTCAAGAATTGCCTGA
Organism: Poromitra crassiceps; assembly: GCF_964638095.1. Lineage (NCBI taxonomy): Eukaryota > Metazoa > Chordata > Actinopteri > Beryciformes > Melamphaidae > Poromitra > Poromitra crassiceps. Next base: position 55,676,113 of record NC_139628.1, on the reverse strand, counting down.
CTGATTGATTGTCTAATTTACCAATAGGTCAACAACAAAAATGCAATCTTTATGGCTTGTTCTTTGAAGACACACTTTATATTGATTAGTAAGTAGTTGTTATAAATGTTAGTGTGATATTAGTTGTGAAGAACAGTCATGATGGTTAGAAGACTGACCATGGAGAAGAGTGCCATATGCATTGTCTTGATCATCTCTCTGGTCTGTAGTGGAGCTCTGGTTGGTGCTCTGAGACTGGATGGGTCTAATAAATGTAGTAAATATAGTAAATAACATGGAAGTTATGACTGTTATGGTTAAGATGAGAGAATTGGTGCTGTACTTACCTGCCACAACATGGACCTGTGGAAAAACACATGTGTTGTTATTGTTGCTTTACAAATGGTTCCTCTGTTATTCAGTGTCATGACATGAGGGAGAGTTGCTCAGCGATTTAATACATTTAAATCAATGATATAATTATTATTATTATACAGTATAATTATATCATGATTATATCATAATTGAATAGTCACAGTGTAATCCTCCCTCTAATATGCAGGAGAAAGTCTCACCCTTGGACTTTCTGCAGATGAGCCACAGCAGCAGCAGGAGGATGATGATCAGTAACATGACAGCAACCAGTCCAATGATCAACCCAACATGAAATGAAGAGCTTGCAGGCCTGGACACTGCAACTAGAACTAGAGAGGTATTATTAATAAACACACATGTGATGTCACTATATCAACACTGACTTATTTTAAAGTAGCAACAGATATTGTTTGTCACGTCCACATCTGACATTGAAAGCAGGAATAAACCCTAATGACTATTACCCTAACTAGAAATCTCGCCCGCAGCTCGGCTGCTGCGTGGCCTCGCCTGCTCTATTGGCATGCACAATTGCTCAACTTTGCATCACTGATGACATCACAATTGCTTGAGTGACGTCACTCAGCGCACAATTGCGGGAGGGAGGATATCTACTCGTTCCATCTCTGATTGTAACACAGTTGATGAAAACAACTCAGAACTCAGAAGAAGCTGTTTTAATATGACTCACGTTTGACTGCCATCCAGCTCTGTGGTGATTCTGTTCCATTGTGTTGACACTTGTAGAAGCCTTGGTGTGACTGAGACACAGCATGGATAGTCATCTGCCCTCTGGTGTCAGTTTGGATCAGTTGGTCATTTTGATAGAACTCCACATTAGAAAGTAATGATTCTCTTCTGGATTTACAGCCAAGAGTGACAGAATCTCCCTCAGTCACAGGATGAACAGGACTCAGCAGGATAAGACGTCCAGCTGTGAAAGAGTTAATTAAATATGAAGAGTTTCAGTCCAAATTCCATCCACACTTCAAGTAGGACACTTAATGTTACAATCCATCACTGGCTATAAAATTCAGTATGCAAGTTGTAAGCTACCTTAAGTTAAGACCATTGCTGAAAGATTTCTTAATTAATACAAAGGCATGTAACACTTTGAAAACATGTCCACATGTTAGGATTTTACCAGGAAAATATAATGAAATGATGAATGACTTAATTGAATGTTTAAAAAACGTAATTAAAACATACAGTGTCCAGTAATGTTGACTGCGTTGCTGAACTCTCCTGATCCAGACTCACACCAGTACACTCCAGTATACCGTATGTTGTTGATGTTACATTTGGATCCAGTCATTGAGCCCCAGTAAGATGAACAGTGGTACAGGGATCCATACTTAGTAAACAGCTTCACTGTCCACTCAGTAGAGTTTCCCTCACAGCTCAGAGAGACAGACTCAGAGGTGAAGTGCTGCGTTCTGTTGGGACTCACTGTGACAGAAGCTGATGAGCCTCCATCTGAAAGACAAAACACAATCAGAGGTCAAACTGACAGCAGAGATATGAGATATTTGCAGATAATAATATGAAACATTGAGGTGGTGTAGGGTGCTATTAGTCTTGCCCATGGTCCTGACTCCTGCCTACCTCCCCCTCAGTCATCTTGATAAACTGTCTACAATGAAACAACATCTAGACCAGATCTAGTAGAGTGGCTGAAGTATGGGGGCGATTATGCCAAAGTTTGTTTGATATAAAAATGGGTTAACACACTTGTTGTGTGTCTCCACTTTGCTTTCACACCAAGCAGGAAAACAAGTAAATCATTTCAATTTTGTGAATTGTTTTCCTATTGCTGGTTTTCAAACAATATTTTTTTTCTTTCATTGGAATACAAATAATTACCTTACACTTAAAGTAACCTAACCTATAAGTAACCTGTGCATCATTTATACACACATGGCCCTGTAATTCAGCATGATGTTTTTGGTATCTTTGGAATCTTGACTAAAATTTTAAATAAAGTTCTGTGTATGTGGACAAAGTTTATCTATCTAATAATTCCAGCAGTGTCTGTGTGTCTGTCTGTGTGTCAGTATGTCTGCGCACAATCATTGTGATGTCATCAGTGAGTGATGTCATCAGTGATGCAAAGTTGGCAGTTGAAGAGTGGGAGAGCATGATGTATGAATGGGGGAGGGGGGGGGGGGGGTTAGAATATTCTTAGTTAAAATGAATGAATGAATGAATAAATGAATGAATGAAACACACTCACCTCCAGACCAGATAAACTTAGGTTGACTGTCATCAGTGTAATAGACAGGTTCTCCTCTCCCAGCTCTACACATATATCCTCCTGTGTGTGTGGGTCCATGAAGGATGTAGGAACCCTCTGCAGTGCCATCGTTGCTACCAGGCAGCAGCTCATAGGTGTAGGAGTTGTAGGAGTTGTCTGATAGTTTGGGAACAGCCTTGTACCAGTAGAACCTCCATCCTGCAGATGAAGCTTCAACCTCACAGCTCAGAGTTACTGAGGCTCCAGGACTCGGCCACTCAGGAGAGACTGTGAGGACAGGTGTGGGTTTATCTGTTGGAAAGAAGGTTTCTCAGAATTAAAACATGACATGAATATAGCCTCTTGTTGGTGTATTAAATGCAATGCTTGAGTGAAAGATAATCTGACTTACATGATACTGTCAGTTTGACGGCACTGCTCCACTCTGTTGAAGACTGCTGTCCACTCCTCTGTCTGCCCTTACACTCATAGTCCCCACTGTGGTCTGTATAAGCACTGCTGATCCTGTATTCATTTTGTTTCAGAGGTTTGTTTGAGCTGCTTGTTCTCCATTCATACTCCCAGTCAGTGTCTCCTCCTCCCTGGATCTCACATGTGAGAGTGATGCTCTCTCCTCTGTATATCTGAGGCCAGCTGGGTTGCAGGGTCAGAACAGCCCTGTTTTCAACTGTTCACACCAAGAATCAACATAAAACATCATTTTGTTTAGCATTACTAAATAGTAATCATGAACACATTTTTAATTCCAAAACAGACACATTGTCAAACTCATCATTTTTACCAATGTTGACTGAGTCGCTGTACTCTGTGTAGTAAAGTGAGTCTCCTCTGGCTCCTCTGCACCAGTAGACTCCTTCCTGTGAGACACTGATTTGATTTGAGTTAGGATCTTGTGTGTTCAGGAGTTCAGAGCCTTTCTTCTCTCTGTACCAGTAGAACTTCCAGTCAGAAGATTCCTGCACAGAGCAGGTCAGCGTCACACTGCCCCCTACTGGTATGACTTTTTTATCAGGATCCAGTGTGGCCTTAGGTTTCCGTGCTGTTAAAATTAGAGGGAAAACAAGACTAAATTATAGCTGCTGCGCAGCAATGGGTCGTGGCCGGGCAAGTCTCAAGGCTTTGAGCCTTGAGCCTTGAAATCAGCTCAGAAGTGTCAAGTGTCAATACAAGAAGGAAGGTTGGCCATAATGACAATGAATCAGCACTTCCTGCCGCCCTTCAAAATAAAACAATTTAGAAGGTACAGGTACTGAATGCTGCTATAGCGCCCCCTAAAGGCGAAATGACACAATATTTATCCTATAGGCTCAGAGTACATCCTTCCACACCTGGACCAAGGTTGGTTAGGATCGCACGTTGTGTTCTAGAGTTATGGTGATTCTTGTGAAATTGGCCCCACCCACAGAAGTTTGGAAGTCGATTATATCGCAACGGTGTGCTTTTTTCAAATACCACGAAACAGTGTTGTGCAGGACACTCATCACATGATGTGTGCTTTGGTTTGGTGAAGACTGGACAAAATTTCAAGGGGGAATCGCAAAAAAACTGTTTTGGACCTAATTCAAAATGGCGGGAAATCTACTCAGACGGAAATGGGCGTGGCCTAGATGAGTAGATGCGGAAGGACCCAAGGAATCCAGGGAAAAAAGAAGTTTGATGATAGACCATACGGTTCAGAAGTTATGGACCAGAATGTAAAGAGGGCTGTTATAGCTCCACCATCTGCTCAATTTGTGTAATTCTTTCGTGTAGAATAAAAGGCCCCTCTGTGCACCTCCCTACCAAGTTTCGTAGCTGTAGCTGTTATGGTTTCTGAATTACAGCTAATTTACTGCAAGATTTTTCGAAACCCCATGCAAGTCAATGGGGAAAAAAAATATTATGACATCACAATTGCTCGAGTGACATTAGTGATGGCATCACAATTGCTTGACTGACTGATGACATCACAAATACAACCTAATTGCCAAAGGTAATTAAGGTAATTAGGCTATACACAGGGCCAGAATTCAACGTTTTGATGCACTGTGGGCTCAATTTTTGACCGATCGAAAATCTGGTTTGATACTTTTGTGTAGAACAGTCTAACGATGCAGATACTGAAGTTTGGTGCCGTTTGAAGAAAAAATGTGGGAGGAGTAGGGTTTAATTCGTTTTTGCAGTTTTTGCAGTTTTGCTGTCTTTAAACTTCATAATTGGCCATAGGTTGCATTGTACAAAAGTTTCCCCTCATTTAGGCGCACATTTCGGTGAAAGTTGCAAAGCCATAGCACGTATGCCTGATTTTTTATGAATCTTTTAAGTTTTAAACTTTAGACGGTCGCTGTCGTGCCACCGTTAGGACTATTGGCCCCAAATTTGTGTCAAAGACGTTTGGCATGGGACTGGACCTTTGTGCAAAGTTTGGTTAGTTTTCATGCATGGGAAGTCGAACTTCCCGGGAGGAAGAAAAAAAAAAATAATAATACAGGCAAATACAATAAGTGGCCCGGCCGCTTCGCTGGCCCGGCCACTAATTATTGTCCCCCTCAAAGAGTCATATTGACAAAACTTGGTGTCATGATATCATCTCTCTTTTTTATTAAGACAGTAATTGGCTCAAAGGGGCGCTACAATTACATGATCAACAAACAAACAAACAAACAAATAAATAAATAAATTCCAAAAGGTGCAGTCGACTGAACGACTGCTCCTCTTCAGTTCTTTCTTTCCCACACGAGAAGAAACTACAGGGTGACATATTGTTACTGATTGGCTCTGAGGGGACTGCATTATTCATGAGGGACAACATGTTTACTGTTATATTTCCTTGTTTGTAGATAGATGGAAACATAAACACAACATTATACAGAAGCAGCACTCTTCAATCAGTGCCTGGGCCATTCAGCTGCCAGCCAGCTCAAAACTTAACTAGAAACTTAACTTATACTTAAACTTAAGTTAACATAACATAACTTAAACCAATTCACAGTATAGATATTATTAGTTTCTCTAAAGCAATGTCCCTTGTGGTGTAACAAAGTTAGTCGTTTGGTAAGACAGCCGGCTGGTTGCTGAAGGCCTTCAGCTGGGAGCACCAACTGAAGATTGCTGGGACGTTAGCTGTGAATGAAAGAGGATCTGACTTACATGATACTGTCAGTCTGATGTTAGAACTCCACTCAGTAGTAGAATATAGGTCACTTCTGTGTCTGCCCTTACATGAGTAGTCTCCACTGTCAGACACAGAAGCTCTGACAATCTGATACACAGCTTGTTTCAGAGGTTTGTTTGAGCTGGTTGTTTTCCATTCATACTCCCAGTCAGTGTCTCCTCCTCTCTGGATCTCACATGTGAGAGTGATGCGCTCTCCTCTGTATATCTGAGGCCAGTTGGGATGCAGGGTCACAAAAGGCGTGCCACGAACTGTTCACACCAAACACATTTCACATGTTATTGTTGTTTTCCAATAATGGTATTCATGAACACGTTTTATTCCAAAACAAACTCACCTAGTTTGGTTATAGTGACTGGATCACTGTCCTGTGTGAAGAAACGCGCGTCTCCTCTCTCTCCTCTGCACCTGTAGACTCCTCCCTCTGAGACTCTGTTTAGGGTGGGTGTACCTGTACCAGAGTCAGTGGTTTGTCTGAACCAGTCATATTTCCAACCAGAGCCATCGACAGAGCAGGTCAGCGTCACACTGCCCCCTACTGGTATGGTTGTTAGGTCAGCACTCAGTATGGCCTTTGGTTTACCTGCTGTAGAGGGAATCAGGGAAACACATGTTACTATTATTTTACTACTTAGTAAAGTTACCATAGTGTATGAAGCCATGTCATACAAACTCGAGTTTGTGACTGCACTCAATGTCGTTGTTGCCTTGTTTAAAATGTTTAAAATGTTTAAAGAGTTTTTTTTGTTTAGGTGCACATATATGACGTGTTGAAACATCACTCTGACACTTGGATATGACAAAGACAGGATGATGTCTGTTATCGATACTCGATACTTGTAGGTTTCAACCAAATCAGACCAGTATCAAGGCATCAGAACTAACTGCAATCAATACCTCCTCCTATCATGTGACTTACATGATACTGTCAGTTTGAAGGCACTGCTCCACTCTGAAGACTGCTGTCCACTCCTCTGTCTGCCCTTACACTCATAGTCTCCACTGTGAGTTGTATAAGCACGGCTAATCCTGTATTCACTTTGTTCTGGAGGTTTGTTTGAGCTGCTTGTTCTCCATTCATACTCCCAGTCAGTGTCTCCTCCTCCCTGGATCTCACATGTGAGAGTGATGTTCTCTCCACTGTATATCTGAGGCCAGTTGGGCTGCAGGGTCACAACAGCCCTGTTTGCAACTGTTCACACAAGAAATGCACAATTAGGATACAAATAGAAATATAAAATCAACAGAACACATTTGGTAATCATGAATGCATGTTGTTTTATTCCAAAACAGACTCACCTAGTTTGGTTATAGTGATGACATCACTGTCCTGTGTGAAGTAAACCTGCTCTCCTCTCTCTCCTCTGCAGCTGTAGACTCCTCCCTCTGAGACTGTGATAGCTTTCTTTACGGTGGGTACTGTACCATAGTCGGTGTTTTCTCTCAACCAGGAGTATTTCCAGCCAGAGCCCTGCACAGAGCAGGTCAGGCTCACACTACCCCCTACTGGTATGACTCTTGTATCAGCACGCAGTGTGGCCTTTGGTTTAACTGCTGTAGAAGGAAAACATATTTTAAAGTCACCATATGAAGACAAACACAGCTATTCAGTATTCACACACTGTACAAGTTACATTCTGCCAACAGCTCCTCTGTGTCACCACACTTTGACAGCAGACACATGAACTTGAGTTAGAGTCTCACACTCAAGACACACTGATGTTACAAACTGACTTCAGACACGACTTGGAATTAGTGATTTGTGAAATATGAGAGTCTGTAAAATAATGTCATTGGTGCCTTGTTTAAAATGTTTGTCGAAGAGTTTTATTTTCTGTTTAGGTGCACATGATGTGTTGAAACATCACTCTGACACTTGGATATGACAAAGATAACAACAGCAGGATGATGTCTGCTGATACTTGATTATTTTAAGGTTTTAACTGAATCAGACCAGTATCAAGTCATCAGAACTGCCGCAGTCAATCAATACCAGTTTTCCTCCTCAGGTGAGTCATCAATATGGTCATCACTCATCACTCAGCCTGGGAGAACGGACACTGGGGGTTGGTTACTGGTGATGTGCTTCATCACATGGCCCCTAGAGGGCGGCATTGATAGAGTCTTGACTGAGACACCGTCCGTGGCTGTACCCCATCTAGCCACAACCTGCCCCCTAGGTTGCATCATGTACCGTGGGCTGGTGCTTGTTCCTATCGCAGACCAGGGCAGTATGATGCCTTAATTGTTATTGCACAACATGTAGTTCCGACCAAGCAATCTGATTGGTCAAGGACTGTTCTCAAATGAGCATAACAGCACACCTAGTCCTCATCACTAAGATATCACTCCACCGGCCGGTCTGTTCAGCAGAGAACAGCAGCGGCCAAAATTCTGCAGGCAACATGACCTACAGTATATTTGTCGGGCGGCATCACGTTCCCCCAACGTTGGAAACAGTCTGGCTTACAGTGTACTGTAAACGGTCCTCTGCACGTAATTTCATTATTTTTATGTTAATATTACTTTCAGAAATTTCCTTAAACCGCCTTACCCAGTGAGCTATTAGTTTGTTACAGTTTGAGTTGAATATACTGTATATAGCCTATTCATAGTATTCTGATGATGTCACAAGCCTTTTTCCTACCAATATGGCGCTACAATACACATTGGCTGTAAGTGTCACTTGATTGTAATCACCTGTTAATTGATCACAGTCACCTGTTGTTTTCCTACCAAGATGGCCGTGTGGTGATGTAACAGAATACTATCTATACACAACACATGATGTTAACTGTTTGCATGCTGGAAATCAAAGAAGCTAAGCCCTTGTTCACACAGGACGCCGAAGCAACGCTCAACCGAAGCTGTACCTACAAGTTTCATTTCAGCGTCCTTGTTAACAGGCGAAGCCGTTCACACCACCCCCGCGCGTGCCACGCTGAAGCGATCACTCAGGACAGTAAAGGTAAAGTCCCACTGATTGTCACACAATGTGTGACATTTGTTCTCCGCATTTGACCCATCCCCTGGGGGAGCGGTGAGCGGCAGCGTGCGCCGCGCTCAGGAATCACATGGTGATTTAACCCCCCAATTCCAACCCTTTGATGCTGAGTGCCAAGCAGGGAGGCAAACGGGTCCCATTTTTATAGTCTTTGGTATGACTCGGCCGGGGATCGAACTCACAACCTCCCAGTCTCAGGGCGGACACTCAGACCACAAGGCCACTGAGCTGACTGAGCTGAATTCGGACTGACGCCGAATTTCCAAGCGTGACGCTGAAGCCGTGAAGCCGTGAGGCATGAAGTCAAATGGGAGTTGTTGGGGGAGTTGTGGACGGGTTCAAGGTGCGAGATTAGGAGCTGAGAGGAGCTGAGAGGAGCTGAGAGGAAAAGAGAAGGCGTCTTGTGTGAACAGTAAGGCGTACGTTCAGCTTGTGCTGCTTCAAGCTTCAGTTCTGCTTACGTTCGGCATCCTGTGTGAACGAAGGCTAAGCGGCTTTATCGCCTCCGGCCAATAGACCCTTTTCACGGGGGCCGTTTTGTGCCGAAAAGGCAGGGTAAACACAGATGCAAGCAACACACTAATGAGGGTTTGCAAATTCCAATCATAGTTTGAAACCCTCATTAGTGTTTTGCTTGCACCTGTGTTTACCCTGCCTTTTGGGCACAAAATGGCCCCCGTGAAAAGGGTCTATCGGCACGTGGCTGCAGTCACACAGGTGATGTGATTATGTGTCTTTACAGAAGCTAATCACAGCTGAGCTGAATCAGGCTGATTTCAACACAAATGAAATTGGGGAATGGAGGAAAGTCAACATGAGGAAACTCTGGTTAGTATTTAAGAGGTCTGAACAAAAAAAATGCTTACAAGATTAAAGTCCTAATTACATTTATAAATCATATAAGCACAGTACCAAACAGGGTTGTTATTATTATCATATTATACTGTATCTCTGTGGGTTGAACAACATTCTTAATGACTCCTAAATAAGTGCTAGGGTAAACAAGATGGTAGTGAGAATAAGTTTGATGACTTACCTGATACAGTCAGAGTGACTTTATTGCTCGTTTTTCTACCGTACGGTTCATTTTTGGGATCACCGATACAGTGGTATTCACCACTGTGGCCTGCTTCAAGTTGAGATGTGTAGCGTTGGCTTCTCGTAAATTCGTGACCATCTTTGTAGATTATGTACCACCAGTCAGCCTCCCCTCCTTCCCTCATGTCACATATGAAGGTAACAGACTCTCCAGCAAATACAGGGGACCAGTTGGGGTCAAGGGTCAGCACAGCATCTGTTCTCCAAACACATACACATACAGCACTACACTATTAGAAGAAAAAATAAATACTGGAAATCGCTTTGTTTTGAGCGATATTCAATGTGACAAACTTACTCTTAAGTTGTGCAGAAACATACAGTTAAATGATATGTATGGAAAATGTACAGATGAAAAGAGCAAGCAATACAGAACAATAGGTGGCGATTCCTCTTGAGTGAATGAATAGATAAAGAGAATAGAGAAAGTTCTGTCATCACCTTCAGCGTGTCCTTGGTAGAGGAGTGTACTCATCACTAAAATAAAGATTAAAACCTCATCAGACACTATCAAACTGTCAAAATAACAATCAACAAAGTTCAAACAGCTCGACTTTCATCAATAAATAGAAACATATTGATTACAGCCACAAGACTGTTCTCTATTCAAAGTGTCAGTGACAAAGACATGAGACAAACCACTGATGCTGTGTTCTGTTCACCACAACATTGTCATTATTCTGCAGCATTGGAAGACAGAAAGTCAGTATGTTGTACTCACAGAATAACAGGAGCCCAGCACAGAGCCAGGTGCACCCCATCCTCACATCCAGCTCAGCTCCACTCTGTCTCTCTGCTTCTGACTGACTGTTCCACTTCCTACAGAGTGAGCTTATAACCTCTGTGCAGGAAGAGACAGACAGAGAGCTGCCGTGAGACAGAATTCACACCTTGGCAGTCTGAGTTCTAACTTAGTTTAGACCATCGCTGCTTCCTTCCTCTTTATTGGAAGACAACACAAAATGTTTATTTTGACCGAGACATATTTTTAATATGTATGATTATAGGCGCATAAAATACATGTAATTGTTGCATAAGATACGTATACGTCATGACATCAGATCCTTGCATCAGTGTTTTAAATAAAGTGACATCAGAGGCTGACATGGTGAGGATTGGGGTTAAGCAGTGGCATTGTGTAAATCTTTCTGTTTAAAGTTAACTCTTGTTGAGCACATACTGTAGTATACTATACTTTGATGACGTACTGTATAACATGGATTGGGAACTTGGGACAAAGAAAAAGAGGTGTGTGTGTGTGTGTGTGTGTGTGTGTGTGCGTGCCCGTGCGCATGCCTGTGTGTGCATCACTGACATATTATATTAAATATGGACGACATGTCTCAACCTTCTGCTGGTATAGTGAGGCCAAAATACCCCAGATTCACTTTTAGAGAGCTCATATCCTGTGACTGTCCATTCTATCAATCAGTCAATCAAGTCAGTGGTTTGTAGACACACCACAGAAGAAGAAAGTTAGCCGTGTCATGAGCAGACTGATGTCCAACACATGATGGAGGGTCGGCCAGGAGAGCAATAAGATGCAGGCAGGCCGAGGAGGAGAGAGTGCTCACCACTTCCCCTCAAAGCTCTCCACTTGAAGATCACCACTCAAACAGTGTCAGATTTTTTATTTTTTCATAACTATTTCCTTTTCAAACAAATTGATTAACCTCCCTTTGATTAACAGTATCTGTTAAAAAAAAATATGTGGGGCTTCTTACCCTATTGTTGTAGAATGGAATTTCACCACTCCTCATCTGCTATATAATAATTAACAACACCTATGGTTTAAGAGCATAAGAATCACAGAGAATCACTGGTTGTTTCTATGCTTTCTCTAGTGGATGTGAGGATAGTTAGGAGAGACAGGTGAAACTTTCTGACAGCTCCTCACAGCAAAGTCTGTTCACCTCGTTTTTTCTTTGGTTTATTATTACAGGCATTAACGGCAGCATACAAACAACAACCCTGGGGTTTTTATTGCTGTCATCACCATCGCTATTTAGTAATAGAACAGAAAGACAATAAGGCTGTTACTAGCTGTCAGCTGCAGCTGCTGTGCGTGCAGGACGCCATGACCGCGGCCACCGTGATGATGCTGATGCAATAGCATCTATACAGAGAAACAAAGTGTTAAACAGGATGAGGTTTCATTTGCGTATTGACGCATTATGACACCTCTCAGAGAAACACAGGCGTGTGATAAAGGAAGTGACCTGGTGTGGTTTCATACCAACATGCAACAAGTCAAGACAACCTTACATATATGTTATAGGATGAATGATATACATGACTAAGCCCTTTGACTATAGGGCTCTAAGTTAGTGACAACATCATGTAGTTCAGACTATCAGGCTCTGTCTCAGGGCCTCCTGAGCTTTGGGGCCTCTGGGCCTGTGCCCAGCTGGCCCGTTCAGTTCTCCATCCATGGCTCTAATTAGAATGATGCTGTGATACAGTTTCAGTGAAAAGTTTGTGTCAGTGAGGCCATTTACACCTGGCGTTGACATGCGTTTTCTGCCATCAGATTGCAATCTGATGGCAGAAATGGTTGTCCTCTCAATCCGCATAAAGTTGCTGTATCACTGGCTTCCCATCTCGGCACGCATTCAATTCAAAACCCTGTGCCCAGGCAACCCATTTGCCTCCCTGCTTGGCACTCAGCATCAAAAGGGTTGGAATTGGGGGGTTAGATCACCATATGATTCCAAAGCGCGGCACTGCTGCCGCTCACCGCTCCCCCAGGGGATGGGTCAAATGTGGAGAACAAATTTCACACAGGTGTGTGACTTTACCTTTACCTTTAAGGAACATGAAGGAGGGAGGAGAGAACTTGGGAGAAAGGAAATTAGGTGTGTGGAAGAGAGAGAGAGAGAGAGAGAGAGAGAGAGAGAGAGAGAGAGGGGGGGGGAGAGAGAGAGAGAGAGAGAGAGAGGGGGGGGGGGAGAGAGAGAGAGAGAGAGAGAGGGGGGGGGGAGAGAGAGAGAGAGAGAGAGAGGGGGGGAGAGAGAGAGAGAGAGAGGGGGGGGGGGGAGAGAGAGAGAGAGGGGGGGGGGGGGAGAGAGAGAGAGAGAGGGGGGGGAGAGAGAGAGGGGGGGGAGAGAGAGAGAGAGAGGGGGGGGGGGAGAGAGAGAGAGAGGGAGGGGGGGGGGGGAGAGAGAGAGGGGGGGGGGGCAGAGGGGTGGTGGGAGGAAGAACGTTGAACATGCAGAGGAGGAAGTGGTCACCAATTCCCGTCAAAGCGATAAACTTTATGCTCACCACTCAAAAGGTGTTAGATTTTCATATGGTAGACAGAAACAGCTGTTCTGTTCTGTTCAAACAAATGAATTACTGTCTCTTTGATTCACATAATCTTCTGTAAAAATAAATTTCTTTTTAAAATAAAATAAAATAAAGACATAAAAGCTCTCTTACCCTCTGGTTTCCTTCAGCATCTGGCTTCACTTTCACAGCCAACCTGCCCAATAGATGGATGGTCTGCTGTTGTCCGTTGAACTGAACAGGTATATTGGAGTAATTGGGGATTATAGGGCTCTATTCTCCCACAGGCCATCGGCGCTATTACGGGCCTTAACCGCAAAAAAACGTGCCTTGCGCCTGTTTCGGCAAGATAGCAATAGGCTTTAGGCTGCCAAATGCGCTTTAGGCCGAATGGGCGTGGCGCAGTCCCAAAGTGGGCGTGTCGGCGCTAAATACCAGCCTAGTCATATCTTGGGAGCTGGCCTACATTTAGCGCTTTGCGCTTTTCAAAAGCAGGCCTATTCTTTGCCTTCACTGCTTCTTCTCTGTCACCCTTCTCTCTCTCTCTCTCTGAGTTCCCAGCATGCATTGTGTTTCTTCATTTCGCTACTAAATAGCCACCAAATGAGCCAAAATAGATATAAAAGGTAGTTCTAAATTAATGTGTAATGGTAACACAGCCTGCCATTGTCAACATTTCAATATTGGACCAAATAAAACCTCGAAATGAAAACACCACCCTATGTGAAACATATATGTCCTCCTGGGCATATATATACCCCTTGTCGAGTTAACGTGATTTAGAGAAGTAACAGCGGAACGCGCTTCGGAACGCGCTTCTAATGGCATCTGCTATACTGTGATGTCCGTCCAATAACTTGGCCCTATTTCACATTTAGTTTTACAATAAAAACACATTTATGCAATGACTTGACATAATGTAGGGTATATTTATGTGCATCATCCTTCCTGCAGCAGGCGAGAGAAAATGATATCTTTCTGGACAAACTTTCACCAATCTAATAGGCTATATTTTTCTAGCTGATGCATAGAACATTATTTTCACTTTGATCTTGCTATAGTGTAGGGTATTTACATGCTTGCAGTATTGAAACTGCAGTTAGATTGGTTTGAGAAGCATAATAATATGGAATAATAGCCTATAATGCAGACAGACAGGCTGGATGAAGGGAGGGGGGGGGGGGGGGGGCAGAGCGTTTGGCTTTCGTCTGGTTTTGCGGGATCACTGGAATTGGAGCTAAAAAGGCAAGCGTGCGATTCGTTTATTGCACTTATCCAATGAGCATGACGGTGCATAATTTTACGCCTAAAAGGCGTGGTTGTAATGCTTTGGGCTGCATCTAGCGCCAGCACGACGATATCAAGTGCGCCTTTCCACGCCCACTGCTTTGATCTGCGCCTGCCGCTCGGCCTAGAAACTGCGCCGATGCAACGATAGGGGCCTATGTGCCTTGCTCAAGGTTCACAGAAGTCTTTGAAGGAGAGGAGAGGATCACATGGAGGATGGAGCACATGGGGTTCAAACCTTCCATTCACATAGAGTATATCTGAAATGCCTGGACGTTTAAGCTGATGGCTTATACTTTAGCTGCTGCTGCCATGCCTTTTCAGTGCAGGTGCATTGGAAGATAGATTTTTCCATTTCACATTTATATGATCACAAAACAACTTATACAGTGGAAATGGCTGTTTTTGTTGCTTTTATGTTTTATTAATTGAAGAAACAGCTTTAATTGGGGGATGACAACATCATCATGTAGTTCAGGCTCTGGCTCAGGGCCTCCTGAGCTCTGGGGCCTCTGGGCCTGTGCCCAGCTGGCCCGTTCAGTTCTCCATCCATGGCTCTAATTAGAATGATGCTGTGATACAGTTTCAGTGAAAAGTTTGTCAGTGAGGCCATTTACACCTGGCGTTGACATGCGTTTTCTGCCATCAGATTGCAATCTGATGGCAGAAATGGTTGTCCTCTCAATCCGCATAAAGTTGCTGTATCACTGGCTTCCCATCTCGGCACGCATTCAATTCAAAACCCTAGTTCTGGCCTACAGGGCAGTACACCAGACAGCCCCTCGGTACTTACAATCTATGGTCAGGCTCCAAATCTCTCACCGTTCCCTTCGCTCCTCCACCAGCGCAGGACGCCTCGCCCCTCCTTCACTACGGGGGCTCAAAAGTCGCTCATCCCGTTCGCGACTCTTCTCGTCCCTGGCACCTCAATGGTGGAATGAGCTTCCACCTTCGGTCAGGACGGCCCAATCACTGCCGATATTTTGGAAAAGACTAAAGACACACCTTTTCAGGCTCCATCTGGGCCCTTCTTGATCTAACTTCTTTCTCTCTTAAAAAAAATAAAATAAAAAATAACTTTAACTTGTACCACTGTTCCTTCAGAAGTTGTAGTTATCATAGACTGTGTAACATAGTGGATTGCTCTATTGCTGACAAAAATGTGTTATTGTAAGTCGCTTTGGATAAAAGCGTCTGCCAAATGACGTAATGTAATGTAATGTAATGTAGAACCACTGAGAGGTTTCAAGTGTAAAGTGTTTTGACTAGTCGATACAGTCGAAAAGTTCTCTATAGCCTAAATACAGTATCTTACAGTAATGTTGTTGCAGAATGGAATTTAACAGCTAAGGTCAACAGTGATGAAAACCACTTTGAGATCAAAAACTGAGTCGTTAGGAGTTGTCTTAAATGAAGTATTACTGTAACATTTATCTTGGCCAAAAGTTGCACTCTTTCATGAATCGACACACAGGCTTACATGCCAACAGACAGTCAAAGATACTTATAGGACACATATCAGATGACATCTGTTTTGACGTACATCCTGAAGGCAACTCTGCAGACTCAACCTATCTGTTATTCTGGTCCTGTACAGGGCACAGTGGGAGAGAGAGGAACTGCAAATGTAGGCTACAGGTTATCTGAATAATGTGTTTGTCTGTGTATGTATATCTACAGTAACCATTTTATTTATTTATCATGTATTAGTTTATGGACAGATACACAACATATAACATTTATCAAAACATCTGATGTCATGTATCACAACATTTATAGCCTAAGCTAATTTGCAATGCCCGTCCCTACATGTGTAACTTAAATGATATGAGTGCATTAACTACTGATTGTCTAAATACAGGCTAATGTGATTTAAATTTTCCATATCAAATGTTATGTTTTTATGACATATAACATTGTTCAATAAGTTGCACAATAATTGAGTCATAATAGCACAGTGACATTCAAAGTGGTTGTCGAGTGACGATGCAGTGACGTTCTAGACCTGTGGTGTTACAGAAGGCTGAACAAATGAAGGAGATGACAAGTAAAGAGGAGGAGTAAAGGAGGAGAGAGGGACTGAATAATATTAATAACCAGCTCAGTGGCCTTGTGGTCTGCCTTTCTTTTCTTCTTTCTTTCTTTCTTTTACACCACACACAATTTAAAACTACCGAAGAGGATAAGGGGCGCACGCATGCACACGTGTGTGTGTGTGTGTGTGTGTGTGTGTGTGTGTGTGTGTGTGTGTGTGAGAGTTGTGAGTTTAAGTCAGGATTCTGAGAATGAAATCAGAATTCTGGAAAAAAGTTAGAATTCGGATTTTAAAAATTCTGAAAAAGTCATAATTCTGAGAGAAAAAAGTAATAATTCTGAGATTGGAGTCAGAATAGTATAGTGTCACAATTTTGAGGGGGAAAAGTCAGCAAACTGTTCATCATTGATGATGTCACTGTAATGATATTACCAATGGGAATTCGTGGTCCAAGTTCGAATCTCAACTAGCCATGATAGAATAAAGGCTTTTTAATCATAAGAAGAGTTGCCTTGGACTTTAAAAAAAAATATATATATATATGCTTATTTGAACGTTCGCACTCCTAATAGCAACATTCAGAGAAAAATAATGGCCCTGAAAGTTGAAGGTTGTTTGATTTCACATGGAGTTATTGCAGAGGGCACATGACCCTTTATCTGAATGTGCATGACATATGAACAGACAAACAAAAACTGTTGAACTATTGGCTAAAAATTATCTGACACATTGAAAGTATTTTAATTGTCTCATTATGAGAATGTTCTGTGCATTGACGAGCCAAAGCAAATATCCAAAGTGACTGAGGTGATTTGAACTGCACCCTGAATCAGGATTACATCACTATCTTAACGATGCTGTGATACAGGTACTGATCTTAACGATGCTGTGATACAGGTACTGATCTTAACGATGCTGTGATACAGGTACTGATCTTAACGATGCTGTGATACAGGTACTGATCTTAACGATGCTGTGATACAGGTACTGATCTTAACGATGCTGTGATACAGGTACTGATCTTAACGATGCTGTGATACAGGTACTGATCTTAACGATGCTGTGATACAGGTACTGATCTTAACGATGCTGTGATACAGGTACTGATCTTAACGATGCTGTGATACAGGTACTGATCTTAACGATGCTGTGATACAGGTACTGATCTTAACGATGCTGTGATACAGGTACTGATCTTAACGATGCTGTGATACAGGTACTGATCTTAACGATGCTGTGATACAGGTACTGATCTTAACGATGCTGTGATACAGGTACTGAGTATATCGAGGGCTTGGAGCCAAAGTAAGTGTGATTATAAATGATATCAACTGAGATGTCTCAGTGAGATATTTTCTGTGCCAAAAAGGACACAACTGAAATCATGAGCTATAAGTTTTAATTGAACAAAATCAGAAAGCCCTAAGAGTAAAAGTAGGGTTTTGTTTGCTGCCAACAGGCTGTAACTGCACCTATGCCCTTTTAACACCTTGCAAAGCCTCACTTTTGACACTGAACAAGCCCTGTGATTCTAACAGCACTTAGATCAAATACATGCTGACTAAGTAATGCTAGCTTGGCAGCCTGATCACATCATTTTTATATTCATATAATTAATATTCAAGGTCAATATTAAATTACTCTAAGTATTAGATTGATATTCCCATGAAATACTTATAGGCCGATTCAAAATGTTATTAGATAGATAGATAGATAGATAGATAGAAAGATAGATAGATAGATAGATAGATTGATTTCCTCTTAGTTGAAATGTGTTTCCTGTACACACACGTAGGGCCCTATTCTCCCACAGGCCTTCGGCACTAAAACGGGCCTTAACCGCAAAAAAACGTGCCTTGCGCCTGTTTTGGGACGATATCAATATGGCTTTACGCTGCCAAATGCGCTTTAGGCCGAATGGGCGTGGCGCAGTCCCAGAATGGGCCAAAGTGGGCGTGTCGGCCTTAAATCTCGGCGTACTGATATCTTGGCACCTGCCTTAAATTTAGCGCTTTGCGCCTTTGAAAACCAGGCCTATTCACTGCGCCAGTGCACTTGTGCCTCTCCCCTGTCACCCTTCTCTGTCTCTCTCTGAAACCAGGCCTATTCAGTGCGCCAGTGCTCTTCTGCCTCTGAGTCACCCTTCTCTCTCTCTCTCTGACTCCCTCGCTCAAACAGACACAACACATAGCAGCACCCAGCTTCCCATAGGAAATAGCAGTTGTAAGTTTACTGCCTGTGAATGTCCACTCCCAGCATGCAATTGGGTCCTCCATTTCGCTACTAAAATACTAAAATAGCAACTAAATGAGCCGAAATAGATATAAAAGGTAGATCTAAAATAATGTGTAATGGTAAGACAACCTGCAATTGTCTTTAAATCTTTAAAAATTGTCGAACATTTCAATATTGGACCAAATAAAACATGAAATGAAACACCACCCTATGTGAAACATATATGTCCTCTTGAGCCTATATATACCCTGTGTGGATTTAACGTGATTTAGGTAAGTGACAGCGGAACGCGCTTCGGAAGCTTCTACTGTCATCTGCTATAATGTGATGTGCGCTCCAATAACTTCGCCCTACTCCACATTTAGTTTTACAATAAAAACACATTTATGCAATGACTTGACATAATGTAGGGTATATTTATGTGCATCATTCTACCTGCAGCAGGGGAGAGAAAACGATATCTTTCTGGACAAACTTTCACCAATCTAATAGGCTATATTTTTCTAGCTGATGCGTTTAGTACATTATGTTCACTTTGATCTTGCTATAGTGTAGTGTATTTACATGCTTGCAGTATTGAAACTGCAGTTAGATTGGTTTGAGAAGCATAATAATATGGAATAATAGCCTATAATGCAGACAGACAGGCTGGATGAAGGGAGGGGGGGGGGGGGGGGGGGGGGCAGAGCGTTTGGCTTTCGTCTGGTTTTGCGGGATCACTGGAATTGGAGCTAAAAAGGCAAGCGTGCGATTCGTTTATTGCACTTATCCAATGAGCATGACGGTGCATAATTTTACGCCTAAAAGGCGTGGTTGTAATGCTTTGGGCTGCATCTAGCGCCAGCACGACGATATCAAGTGCGCCTTTCAACGCCCACTGCTTTGATCTGCGCCTGCCGCTCGGCCTAGAAACTGCGCCGATGCAACGATAGGGGCCGTAGGCTACAACATTTGAAAACAACATGAATGAAGAGGAATGTTAGGAGTGACCTGGTCAAGATGGGCTCTGATAAGACCGCTCGCTAAATAGAAGGTATAGAAAATACATGATATTCTAAAGTTATCCATGTTCCATGTAGCTTACAATGTTAAAGGCCTTGGAGAAAGATGCTGAGCATTACTTCAACAAAGATATTGTTTTATATGTCAGTGTTGATTGAAGTGTAATGAACCCTCATCCATACCAACATACGCACAACATTTAACATACCAACATACACACAGCATTTAACATACCAACATACACACAGCATTTAACATACCGACAACAATTAACTTTCTTCTCAAATCATTATTTGTTATGTAATTAATGTCATCTGGGGGGTTGGGGAGGTTGTTATGTTATTAGGAAAGTTAGTTAATTATTATTATGTGTCAGACTTCATAACTCACGCAAAAACAGTGTTCTATTCTATGCTTTCCTTTAGTAGCATCTGGCTTCACAGACACACAGTCACAGACAGGCCCCTGAACTGAACAGGTATATTGAAGTGATGGGGGATGATGTGCCTTGCTCAAGGTTCACAGAAGTCATTGAAGGAGAGCAGAGGATCACATGGGGTTCAAACCTTCCTTTCACATTAGGGCTGGGTATTCAATACCTTAGTTTAAAGTATCAACTAAAATAACAGTATCAAAACTTCTCCAATCAAATAACACACAGATCTAGAGAAAAGGATGACTATTTGTATGGTTTTGCTCACAGCCAATCACCACAAGCATTCTTCCATTTAATGTGACGAGTGATTGGCCGGGCGGCCGGGCCCACGACCACAGCAGCTACAACCCTACTGTCTGTGATGGTTAAGACGAGCGCAGTGTACAGTATGTGATGGAGGTGAAGGAATGAATTTGCAAATGAATGAATGAAGAATGACAGGGTAAAGGGTAAAAAAGGTAGCAAATTAACTATTTGTATATATCAATACAGTATAAAATCAATACAGTATAAAAACACTACTGACAGCTTGCTGAATAAATTCAATGTTTATTGTTGCATAAACTGGTAAAAGACCAAGCTTTAAAAGATACAATATGAAGTCTAAATAAAGTACTTATCTATCTATACAGTTTTAAAAGAACATGGTTAAAATCAAAATGTTCTCATTGAAATCAGTTCATTACATTACAAAAAAAACAATTCTGGACAACTTTCACACCTATAATATAATAATACTAATAAGATACTGACTTAAAGCTGCACTAGGAAATATGTTTATGTACAAAATGATCCACCCTGATAGAGAACACAGTGTCCCATCAGATCTAATGGAGATCAGCAGATTCTCTCTATTTGTCCAAATGATGTTCTGCTGGCAGGTGTGACACTTCTCACCTACAGGAAGTGATGAATCCAAACTAAAGAGTTAAATACAAACTGTCAGCAGTAGTTATATAGGGGAGGTAGTTTAAGGATTGAGAGAGAAACGCATTTTTTAGGTGGGCGGAGTTTAGGGCACCTACGTCATCAAAGGGGCGTGGCTTCTTTTTTGTGAAAAGTCATTTTTTCACTTGTTCCTCAAAGGGCACTTCTGTTTTTAAATCCCTTTCATGTCGAAAGTCCATTTTTCAGTAGTTCCTCAAAGGGCACTTCTCCATTTCGCCCTGTGCTTAAAGCCATTTTGAGCAAAAATGCTTTATTTCAGTAGTTCTCCAAAGGGCACTTCTCCATTTCCTCATATCAGTTAGACCATCTTGTGGGTGTTGCAATGTTGTGCGCATCACACAGACAGCCTGACAACGTGTATAAAGCCACCGTGTCAGCCAGAGCAAAGACAGCGCAGCCATTGGCAGATCACCGCTACATCAGTCAACTTCAGCATTCATGTGTGTTTGCATACGATGCCGCCATATTTGGGCACAGCCTAGCCCCTGATCCTGTTTTTTATATTTTCCCACTTATAGCCTATATCCTTTAGACTAGCCATGTGGTGATTAGTCAGCATGTTAACGGATATATTTTACCCTAATACTGTTTGTTTTGTTAGAAATAGATTAATGGATATTTTCCATACATTTGATGATGATACTTTTAAAAATCATATGAATTTTGTACGTTCTAATGCCTGTTGGGATGAGATGCTTATACTGTGTAATAATACAAACATGTCTACAGATGTCATATTTGATTCGTTTTTCTCTGAGGAGGGTAAAGTGTTTAGCATAGGTAATTTAATTGTGATATTTACAATAATGCATGATGTATGCAACAGACATAACATAGATTTGGTTTTGGATTATTTGTGCGATAGACATTTAGGTGTCTGTATGGCTTATTTGAGATTGATTGGTGAGAAAAGAATGTTTACAATGTCTATGGAATTAAAAAACATTTTAGATAAAAAACGTTTGTTTGTCGGTGTTATAGTCTCGGCATGATATATAGGTGTATACTACACTTTCCAAACGTTAACACACATCAAACACAGCAACTCTTTCCCACTACACTTTCCAAACATTAACACACGCCAAACACAACTCTTTCTCACTACACTTTCCAAACATTAACACACGCCAAACACAACTCTTTCTCACTACACTTTCCAAACATTAACACACATCAAACACAACAACTCTTTCACACTACACTTTCCAAACATTAACACACATCAAACACAACAACTCTTTCCCACTACACTTTCCAAACATTAACACACGTCAAACACAGCAACTCTTTCTCACTACACTTTCCAAACATTAACACATGTCAAACACAACAACTCTTTCTCACTACACTTTCCAAACGTTAACACACATCAAACACAACAACTCTTTCTCACTACACTTTTCAAACATTAACACATGTCAAACACAACAACTCTTTCTCACTACACTTTCCAAACGTTAACACACATCAAACACAACAACTCTTTCAAACATTAACACATGTCAAACACAACAACTCTCACTACACTTTCCAAACGTTAACACGCGTCAAACACAACAACTCTTTCAAACATTAACACACGTCAAACACAACAACTCTCTCTCACTACACTTTCCAAACATTAACACACGTCAAACACAACAACTCTTTCCCACTACACTTTCCAAACATTAACACACGTCAAACACAACTCTTTCTCACTACACTTTCCAAACGTTAACACACATCAAACACAACAACTCTTTCCCACTACACTTTCCAAATGTTAACACACATCAAACACAACAACTCTTTCACACTACACTTTCCAAATGTTAACACACATCAAACACAACAACTCTTTCTCACTACACTTTCCAAACATTAACACATGTCAAACACAACAACTCTTTCTCACTACACTTTCCAAACGTTAACACACATCAAACACAACAACTCTTTCCCACTACACTTTCCAAATGTTAACACACGTCAAACACAACTCTTTCTCACTACACTTTCCAAACATAACACATGTCAAACACAACAACTCTTTCTCACTACACTTTCCAAACGTTAACACGCGTCAAACACAACAACTCTTTCAAACATTAACACACATCAAACACAACAACTCTTTCTCACTACACTTTCAAACATTAACACATGTCAAACACAACAACTCTTTCTCACTACACTTTCCAAACATTAACACATGTCAAACACAACAACTCTTTCAAACATTAACACACATCAAACACAACAACTCTTTCTCACTACACTTTCAAACATTAACACACGTCAAACACAACAACTCTTTCTCACTACACTTTCCAAACATTAACACACATCAAACACAACAACTCTTTCTCACTTCACTTTCCAAACGTTAACACACATCAAACACAACAACTCTTTCTCACTACACTTTCCAAACATTAACACACATCAAACACAACAACTCTTTCCCACTACACTTTCCAAACGTTAACACGCGTCAAACACAACAACTCTTTCAAACATTAACACATGTCAAACACAACAACTCTTTCTCACTACACTTTCCAAACATTAACACGCGTCAAACACAACAACTCTTTCAAACATTAACACACGTCAAACACAACAACTCTTTCTCACTACACTTTCCAAACATTAACACACGTCAAACACAACTCTTTCTCACTACACTTTCCAAACATTAACACACGTCAAACACAACAACTCTTTCCCACTACACTTTCCAAACATTAACACACATCAAACACAACTCTTTCCCACTACACTTTCCAAACGTTAACACACATCAAACACAACAACTCTTTCCCACTACACTTTCCAAATATTAACACACATCAAACACAACAACTCTTTCCCACTACACTTTCCAAACATTAACACACATCAAACACAACAACTCTTTCCCACTACACTTTCCAAACATTAACACACATCAAACACAACAACTCTTTCCCACTACACTTTCCAAACATTAGGCGTTTCTAAGATGTGGGGGCAATATCAATCTAGAATCTAGATTGATTTGATTCACTAATTTGGCGTTCTCTCATGCAAAATATCCAACATCCAATATCCAGAAGTAGTGATTACTACACAGAAGTAACTTTAGTTCCACCATTTGCTATTTGCTTCAAACATAATTTGGATCAGTTGTAACTTTGACCATTTCTAACAATTTCTAGACAGTGAATTTACACAAGCACTTGAGTGAAATTCATGTGAATTCAATGTGAACATGCATGAGCTGTGATTGAATGAACGCAGATTGTCAGATTTGTATACCAAACCCTTATCCTGGCGCCTGCAAGGGTCGTCTGTACCACTAATGTCAACCACTATGTGTTACAATATTGGACTGGTTTCATAGACCTGGCCCAAAAGTACATACATACATGTTAGTTAGTGATAATAGTCAAACATGGTTTTTCATGTTCTGACTTGCTGAAATATGTGTGCTGCATATATACATGTTAGTTACACATAATAGTCAAACAGGGGTTTTCATGTTCTGATGTGCTGAAATGTTTTACACGTCACGTAAAACAGTTTTTAAAACAGTTAATTAGCCTACACAATGTGTAATTTCAGGTTATTGTAAGTTATTGCATAGTTGCAATCTTTCATACTTGCATACTTACAAGTTGGTTGTTTTTAATGGCATGTGATTTGCGGTTCTAATTACCCAATGTGTAATTTCAGGTGATTGTAAGTGTGTCATACATACCTACAAGCCTTCATATCAGTTGGCTGTGTCAATGATTTTCTGTACCTCTTGGTGCGTCATCATTGTCTTTGTCAGGCTTAGAAGCAATGTCTAAACAGTAAACAGTTTATGACAAGTGGTGGCAGCATGCTACGCTACTACACAAGACATGTTATGGTACATAAATAATATGTAGCGTATAATAATCTGTAGAACTCTGTCAGAGTTATACTCTGTCATTATTTTTACATTTGACTTTGAGAACTATGATGAACTGTTAGTCAGTACTCTGTACTGATGTACAAAAGTAACAAGATTGAGTTTGTGAAATCTTCAACCGGAATAAAAAAAACTGGATATAATATAACTGAATCAGTTAGGCCAAACTATTATCAGTCAGGTCGGTAATGACCGGGGGAAATTATATGATTATTGTCCATTGTGTGTATGATACAACTTTGTTTATCATTCTGCCCCTCACACTATACAGTCTGTATTTAACTCACACACATGTCAAACACAACTCTTTCTCACTACACTTTCCAAACATTAACACATGTCAAACACAACAACTCTTTCCCACTACACTTTCCAAATGTTAACACACGTCAAACACAACTCTTTCTCACTACACTTTCCAAACATAACACATGTCAAACACAACAACTCTTTCTCACTACACTTTCCAAACATTAACACATGTCAAACACAACAACTCTTTCTCACTACACTTTCCAAACGTTAACACACATCAAACACAACAACTCTTTCTCACTACACTTTCCAAACGTTAACACACATCAAACACAACAACTCTTTCTCACTACACTTTCCAAACATTAACACATGTCAAACACAACAACTCTTTCTCACTACACTTTCCAAACATTAACACATGTCAAACACAACAACTCTTTCTCACTACACTTTCCAAACGTTAACACACATCAAACACAACAACTCTTTCCCACTACACTTTCCAAATGTTAACACACGTCAAACACAACAACTCTTTCTTACTACACTTTCCAAACGTTAACACACATCAAACACAACAACTCTTTCTCACTACACTTTCCAAACATTAACACACATCAAACACAGCAACTCTTTCCCACTACACTTTCCAAACATTAACACACATCAAACACAACAACTCTTTCTCACTACACTTTCCAAACATTAACACACATCAAACACAACAACTCTTTCCCACTACACTTTCCAAACGTTAACACATGTCAAACACAACAACTCTTTCTCACTACACTTTCCAAACGTTAACACGCGTCAAACACAACAACTCTTTCAAACATTAACACATGTCAAACACAACAACTCTTTCTCACTACACTTTCCAAACGTTAACATGCGTCAAACACAACAACTCTTTCAAACATTAACACACGTCAAACACAACAACTCTTTCTCACTACACTTTCCAAACATTAACACACGTCAAACACAACTCTTTCTCACTACACTTTCCAAACATTAACACACGTCAAACACAACAACTCTTTCTCACTACACTTTCCAAACATTAACACACATCAAACACAACTCTTTCTCACTACACTTTCCAAATGTTAACACACATCAAACACAACAACTCTTTCCCACTACACTTTTTCAAACGTTAACACGCGTCAAACACAACAACTCTTTCTTACTACACTTTCCAAACATTAACACACATCAAACACAACAACTCTTTCCCACTACACTTTCCAAACATTAACACACATCAAACACAACAACTCTTTCTTACTACACTTTCCAAACATTAGGCGTTTCTAAGATGTGGGGTCAATATCAATCTAGAATCTAGATTGATTTGATTCACTAATTTGGCGTACTCTCATGTAAAATATCCAACATCCAATATCCAGAAGTAGTGATTACTACACAGAAGTAACTTTAGTTCCACCATTTGCTCTTTGCTTCAAACATAATTTGGATCAGTTGTAACTTTGACCATTTCTAACAATTTCTAGACAGTGAATTTACACAAGCACTTGAGTGAAATTCATAGTACCTATAGGGACTGTGATTGAATGAACGCAGATTGTCAGACTTGTTTACCAAACCCTTATCCTGGTGCCTGCAAGGGTTGTCTGTACCACTAATGTCAGCCACTATGTGTAAATGTGTTACAATATTGGGCTGGTTTCATAGACCTGGCCCAAAAGTACATACATCACATATGCTGCATATATCCATATATGCCTCTACCGTATGGGTTAGTCATAATAGTCAAACATGGTTTTTCATGTTCTGACTTGCTGAAATGTGTGCTGCATATATACATGTTAGCTACACATAATAGTCAAACAGGGGTTTTCATGTTCTGATGTGCTGAAATGTTTTTACACGTCACGTAAAACAGTTTTTAAAACAGTTAATTAGCCTACACAATGTGTAATTTCAGGTTATTGTAAGTTATTGCATAGTTGCAATCTTTCATACTTGCATACTTACAAGTGGGTTGTTTTTAATGGTATGTGATTTGCGGTTCTAATTACCCAATGTGTAATTTCAGGTGATTGTAAGTGTGTCATACATACCTACAAGCCTTCATATCAGTTGGCTGTATCAATGATTTTCTGTACCTCTTGGTGTGTTATCATTGTCTTTGTCAGGCTTAGAAGCAATGTCTAAACAGTAAACAGTTTATGACAAGTGGTGGCAGCATGCTATGCTACTACACAAGACGTGTTATGGTACATAAATAATATGTAGCGTGTAATAATCTGTAGAACTCTGTCAGAGTTCTACTCTGTCATTATTTTTACATTTGACTTTGAGAACTATGATGAACTGTTAGTCTCTGTACTGATGTACAAAAGTAACAAGATTGAGGTTGTGAAATCTTCAACCGGAATAAAAAAACTGGATATAATATAACTGAATCAGTTAGGCCAAACTATTATCAGTCAGGTCGGTAATGACCGGGGGAAATTATATGATTATTGTCCATTGTGTGTATGGTACAACTTTGTTTATCATTCTGCCCCTCACACTATACAGTCTGTATTTAACTCACCACACCTTGCCTCAGGCCCGTTGACAGAAGAGCCCCTCTGAGGTCAGGGGCAGGTAGAGTGTGGTGAGTTAAATACAGACTGTATAGTGTGAGGGGCAGAATGATAAACAAAGTTGTACCATACACACAATGGACAATAATCATATAATTTCCCCCGGTCATTACCGACCTGACTGATAATAGTTTGGCCTAACTGATTCAGTTATATTATATCCAGTTTTTTTATTCCGGTTGAAGATTTCACAACCTCAATCTTGTTACTTTTGTACATCAGTACAGAGACTAACAGTTCATCATAGTTCTCAAAGTCAAATGTAAAAATAATGACAGAGTAGAACTCTGACAGAGTTCTACAGATTATTACACGCTACATATTATTTATGTACCATAACACGTCTTGTGTAGTAGCATAGCATGCTGCCACCACTTGTCATAAACTGTTTACTGTTTAGACATTGCTTCTAAGCCTGACAAAGACAATGATAACACACCAAGAGGTACAGAAAATCATTGATACAGCCAACTGATATGAAGGCTTGTAGGTATGTATGACACACTTACAATCACCTGAAATTACACATTGGGTAATTAGAACCGCAAATCACATACCATTAAAAACAACCCACTTGTAAGTATGCAAGTATGAAAGATTGCAACTATGCAATAACTTACAATAACCTGAAATTACACATTGTGTAGGCTAATTAACTGTTTTAAAAACTGTTTTACGTGACGTGTAAAAACATTTCAGCACATCAGAACATGAAAACCCCTGTTTGACTATTATGTGTAGCTAACATGTATATATGCAGCACACATTTCAGCAAGTCAGAACATGAAAAACCATGTTTGACTATTATGACTAACCCATACGGTAGAGGCATATATGGATATATGCAGCATATGTGATGTATGTACTTTTGGGCCAGGTCTATGAAACCAGCCCAATATTGTAACACATTTACACATAGTGGCTGACATTAGTGGTACAGACAACCCTTGCAGGCACCAGGATAAGGGTTTGGTAAACAAGTCTGACAATCTGCGTTCATTCAATCACAGTCCCTATAGGTACTATGAATTTCACTCAAGTGCTTGTGTAAATTCACTGTCTAGAAATTGTTAGAAATGGTCAAAGTTACAACTGATCCAAATTATGTTTGAAGCAAAGAGCAAATGGTGGAACTAAAGTTACTTCTGTGTAGTAATCACTACTTCTGGATATTGGATGTTGGATATTTTACATGAGAGTACGCCAAATTAGTGAATCAAATCAATCTAGATTCTAGATTGATATTGACCCCACATCTTAGAAACGCCTAATGTTTGGAAAGTGTAGTAAGAAAGAGTTGTTGTGTTTGATGTGTGTTAATGTTTGGAAAGTGTAGTGGGAAAGAGTTGTTGTGTTTGATGTGTGTTAATGTTTGGAAAGTGTAGTAAGAAAGAGTTGTTGTGTTTGACGCGTGTTAACGTTTGAAAAAGTGTAGTGGGAAAGAGTTGTTGTGTTTGATGTGTGTTAACATTTGGAAAGTGTAGTGAGAAAGAGTTGTGTTTGATGTGTGTTAATGTTTGGAAAGTGTAGTGAGAAAGAGTTGTTGTGTTTGACGTGTGTTAATGTTTGGAAAGTGTAGTGAGAAAGAGTTGTGTTTGACGTGTGTTAATGTTTGGAAAGTGTAGTGAGAAAGAGTTGTTGTGTTTGACGTGTGTTAATGTTTGAAAGAGTTGTTGTGTTTGACGCATGTTAACGTTTGGAAAGTGTAGTGAGAAAGAGTTGTTGTGTTTGACATGTGTTAATGTTTGAAAGAGTTGTTGTGTTTGACGCGTGTTAACGTTTGGAAAGTGTAGTGAGAAAGAGTTGTTGTGTTTGACATGTGTTAACGTTTGGAAAGTGTAGTGGGAAAGAGTTGTTGTGTTTGATGTGTGTTAATGTTTGGAAAGTGTAGTGAGAAAGAGTTGTTGTGTTTGATGTGTGTTAATGTTTGGAAAGTGTAGTGGGAAAGAGTTGCTGTGTTTGATGTGTGTTAATGTTTGGAAAGTGTAGTGAGAAAGAGTTGTTGTGTTTGATGTGTGTTAACGTTTGGAAAGTGTAGTAAGAAAGAGTTGTTGTGTTTGACGTGTGTTAACATTTGGAAAGTGTAGTGGGAAAGAGTTGTTGTGTTTGATGTGTGTTAACGTTTGGAAAGTGTAGTGAGAAAGAGTTGTTGTGTTTGACATGTGTTAATGTTTGGAAAGTGTAGTGAGAAAGAGTTGTTGTGTTTGACATGTGTTAATGTTTGGAAAGTGTAGTGAGAAAGAGTTGTTGTGTTTGATGTGTGTTAACGTTTGGAAAGTGTAGTGAGAAAGAGTTGTTGTGTTTGATGTGTGTTAACGTTTGGAAAGTGTAGTGAGAAAGAGTTGTTGTGTTTGACATGTGTTAATGTTTGGAAAGTGTAGTGAGAAAGAGTTGTTGTGTTTGACATGTGTTATGTTTGGAAAGTGTAGTGAGAAAGAGTTGTGTTTGACGTGTGTTAACATTTGGAAAGTGTAGTGGGAAAGAGTTGTTGTGTTTGACATGTGTTAATGTTTGGAAAGTGTAGTGAGAAAGAGTTGTGTTTGACATGTGTGTGAGTTAAATACAGACTGTATAGTGTGAGGGGCAGAATGATAAACAAAGTTGTATCATACACACAATGGACAATAATCATATAATTTCCCCCGGTCATTACCGACCTGACTGATAATAGTTTGGCCTAACTGATTCAGTTATATTATATCCAGTTTTTTTTATTCCGGTTGAAGATTTCACAAACTCAATCTTGTTACTTTTGTACATCAGTACAGAGTACTGACTAACAGTTCATCATAGTTCTCAAAGTCAAATGTAAAAATAATGACAGAGTATAACTCTGACAGAGTTCTACAGATTATTATACGCTACATATTATTTATGTACCATAACATGTCTTGTGTAGTAGCGTAGCATGCTGCCACCACTTGTCATAAACTGTTTACTGTTTAGACATTGCTTCTAAGCCTGACAAAGACAATGATGACGCACCAAGAGGTACAGAAAATCATTGACACAGCCAACTGATATGAAGGCTTGTAGGTATGTATGACACACTTACAATCACCTGAAATTACACATTGGGTAATTAGAACCGCAAATCACATGCCATTAAAAACAACCAACTTGTAAGTATGCAAGTATGAAAGATTGCAACTATGCAATAACTTACAATAACCTGAAATTACACATTGTGTAGGCTAATTAACTGTTTTAAAAACTGTTTTACGTGACGTGTAAAACATTTCAGCACATCAGAACATGAAAACCCCTGTTTGACTATTATGTGTAACTAACATGTATATATGCAGCACACATATTTCAGCAAGTCAGAACATGAAAAACCATGTTTGACTATTATCACTAACTAACATGTATGTATGTACTTTTGGGCCAGGTCTATGAAACCAGTCCAATATTGTAACACATAGTGGTTGACATTAGTGGTACAGACGACC
The DNA here is from genome assembly GCF_964638095.1 of Poromitra crassiceps. Taxonomy (NCBI): domain Eukaryota; kingdom Metazoa; phylum Chordata; class Actinopteri; order Beryciformes; family Melamphaidae; genus Poromitra; species Poromitra crassiceps. Next base: position 55,644,786 of record NC_139628.1, on the reverse strand, counting down.
CTTGCAGGCGCCAGGATAAGGGTTTGGTATACAAATCTGACAATCTGCGTTCATTCAATCACAGCTCATGCATGTTCACATTGAATTCACATGAATTTCACTCAAGTGCTTGTGTAAATTCACTGTCTAGAAATTGTTAGAAATGGTCAAAGTTACAACTGATCCAAATTATGTTTGAAGCAAATAGCAAATGGTGGAACTAAAGTTACTTCTGTGTAGTAATCACTACTTCTGGATATTGGATGTTGGATATTTTGCATGAGAGAACGCCAAATTAGTGAATCAAATCAATCTAGATTCTAGATTGATATTGCCCCCACATCTTAGAAACGCCTAATGTTTGGAAAGTGTAGTGGGAAAGAGTTGTTGTGTTTGATGTGTGTTAATGTTTGGAAAGTGTAGTGGGAAAGAGTTGTTGTGTTTGATGTGTGTTAATGTTTGGAAAGTGTAGTGGGAAAGAGTTGTTGTGTTTGATGTGTGTTAATATTTGGAAAGTGTAGTGGGAAAGAGTTGTTGTGTTTGATGTGTGTTAACGTTTGGAAAGTGTAGTGGGAAAGAGTTGTGTTTGATGTGTGTTAATGTTTGGAAAGTGTAGTGGGAAAGAGTTGTTGTGTTTGACGTGTGTTAATGTTTGGAAAGTGTAGTGAGAAAGAGTTGTGTTTGACGTGTGTTAATGTTTGGAAAGTGTAGTGAGAAAGAGTTGTTGTGTTTGACGTGTGTTAATGTTTGAAAGAGTTGTTGTGTTTGACGCGTGTTAATGTTTGGAAAGTGTAGTGAGAAAGAGTTGTTGTGTTTGACATGTGTTAATGTTTGAAAGAGTTGTTGTGTTTGACGCGTGTTAACGTTTGGAAAGTGTAGTGGGAAAGAGTTGTTGTGTTTGATGTGTGTTAATGTTTGGAAAGTGTAGTGAGAAAGAGTTGTTGTGTTTGATGTGTGTTAACGTTTGGAAAGTGAAGTGAGAAAGAGTTGTTGTGTTTGATGTGTGTTAATGTTTGGAAAGTGTAGTGAGAAAGAGTTGTTGTGTTTGACGTGTGTTAATGTTTGAAAGTGTAGTGAGAAAGAGTTGTTGTGTTTGATGTGTGTTAATGTTTGAAAGAGTTGTTGTGTTTGACATGTGTTAATGTTTGGAAAGTGTAGTGAGAAAGAGTTGTTGTGTTTGACATGTGTTAATGTTTGAAAGTGTAGTGAGAAAGAGTTGTTGTGTTTGATGTGTGTTAATGTTTGAAAGAGTTGTTGTGTTTGACGCGTGTTAACGTTTGGAAAGTGTAGTGAGAAAGAGTTGTTGTGTTTGACATGTGTTATGTTTGGAAAGTGTAGTGAGAAAGAGTTGTGTTTGACGTGTGTTAACATTTGGAAAGTGTAGTGGGAAAGAGTTGTTGTGTTTGATGTGTGTTAACGTTTGGAAAGTGTAGTGAGAAAGAGTTGTTGTGTTTGACATGTGTTAATGTTTGGAAAGTGTAGTGAGAAAGAGTTGTTGTGTTTGATGTGTGTTAACATTTGGAAAGTGTAGTGTGAAAGAGTTGTTGTGTTTGATGTGTGTTAACATTTGGAAAGTGTAGTGGGAAAGAGTTGTTGTGTTTGATGTGTGTTAACGTTTGGAAAGTGTAGTGAGAAAGAGTTGTGTTTGACGTGTGTTAATGTTTGGAAAGTGTAGTGGGAAAGAGTTGTTGTGTTTGACGTGTGTTAATGTTTGGAAAGTGTAGTGAGAGAGAGTTGTTGTGTTTGACGTGTGTTAATGTTTGAAAGAGTTGTTGTGTTTGACGCGTGTTAACGTTTGGAAAGTGTAGTGAGAGTTGTTGTGTTTGACATGTGTTAATGTTTGAAAGAGTTGTTGTGTTTGATGTGTGTTAACGTTTGGAAAGTGTAGTGAGAAAGAGTTGTTGTGTTTGACATGTGTTAATGTTTGAAAAGTGTAGTGAGAAAGAGTTGTTGTGTTTGATGTGTGTTAACGTTTGGAAAGTGTAGTGAGAAAGAGTTGTTGTGTTTGACATGTGTTAATGTTTGGAAAGTGTAGTGAGAAAGAGTTGCTGTGTTTGACGTGTGTTAATGTTTGGAAAGTGTAGTGGGAAAGAGTTGTTGTGTTTGATGTGTGTTAATGTTTGGAAAGTGTAGTGTGAAAGAGTTGTTGTGTTTGATGTGTGTTAATGTTTGGAAAGTGTAGTGAGAAAGAGTTGTGTTTGGCGTGTGTTAATGTTTGGAAAGTGTAGTGAGAAAGAGTTGTGTTTGGCGTGTGTTAATGTTTGGAAAGTGTAGTGGGAAAGAGTTGCTGTGTTTGATGTGTGTTAACGTTTGGAAAGTGTAGTATACACCTATATATCATGCCGAGACTATAACACCGACAAACAAACGTTTTTTATCTAAAATGTTTTTTAATTCCATAGACATTGTAAACATTCTTTTCTCACCAATCAATCTCAAATAAGCCATACAGACACCTAAATGTCTATCGCACAAATAATCCAAAACCAAATCTATGTTATGTCTGTTGCATACATCATGCATTATTGTAAATATCACAATTAAATTACCTATGCTAAACACTTTACCCTCCTCAGAGAAAAACGAATCAAATATGACATCTGTAGACATGTTTGTATTATTACACAGTATAAGCATCTCATCCCAACAGGCATTAGAACGTACAAAATTCATATGATTTTTAAAAGTATCATCATCAAATGTATGGAAAATATCCATTAATCTATTTCTAACAAAACAAACAGTATTAGGGTAAAATATATCCGTTAACATGCTGACTAATCACCACATGGCTAGTCTAAAGGATATAGGCTATAAGTGGGAAAATATAAAAAACAGGATCAGGGGCTAGGCTGTGCCCAAATATGGCGGCATCGTATGCAAACACACATGAATGCTGAAGTTGACTGATGTAGCGGTGATCTGCCAATGGCTGCGCTGTCTTTGCTCTGGCTGACACGGTGGCTTTATACACGTTGTCAGGCTGTCTGTGTGATGCGCACAACATTGCAACACCCACAAGATGGTCTAACTGATATGAGGAAATGGAGAAGTGCCCTTTGGAGAACTACTGAAATAAAGCATTTTTGCTCAAAATGGCTTTAAGCACAGGGCGAAATGGAGAAGTGCCCTTTGAGGAACTACTGAAAAATGGACTTTCGACATGAAAGGGATTTAAAAACAGAAGTGCCCTTTGAGGAACAAGTGAAAAAATGACTTTTCACAAAAAAGAAGCCACGCCCCTTTGATGACGTAGGTGCCCTAAACTCCGCCCACCTAAAAAATGCGTTTCTCTCTCAATCCTTAAACTACCTCCCCTATATAACTACTGTCAGCTGATCAGCAGGAAGCAACACAGACTGAGTGCTGCTTTCAAAATAATGTGACTAAATAATTATATAAAATATATAGACAGTATATAGATATGCATAAACTCTTAGAATGAATAAACTAAAATAATGTGACTAAATAATGATATAAAATATATAGACAGTATATAGATATGCATAAACTCTTAGAATGAATAAACTAAAAATAATGTGACTAAATAATTATATAAAATATATAGACAGTATATAGATATGCATAAACTCTTAGAATGACTAAACTAAAATAATGTGACTAAATAATTATATAAAATATATAGACAGTATATAGATATGCATAAACTCTTAGAATGAATAAACTAAAATAATGTGACTAAATAATTATATAAAATATATAGACAGTATATAGATATGCATAAACTCTTAGAATGACTAAACTAAAATAATGTGACTAAATAACAATATATAGACAGTATATAGATATGCATAAACTCTTAAAATGACTAAACTAAAATAATGTGACTAAATAACAATATATAGACAGTATATAGATATGCATAAACTCTTAGAATGAATAAACTAAAATAATGTGACAAAATAATTATATAAAATATATAGACAGTATATAGATATGCATAAACTCTTAGAATGACTCAACTAAAATAATGTGACTAAATAACAATATATAGACAGTATATAGATATGCATAAACTCTTAGAATGAATAAACTAAAATAATGTGACTAAATAATTATATAAAATATATAGACAGTATATAGATATGCATAAACTCTTAGAATGACTAAACTAAAATAATGTGACTAAATAACAATATATAGACAGTATATAGATATGCATAAACTCTTAATAAAGAATGGAGAGAAATGTCAGTTTGTGTTAGGAACAACAAACTTCATTCACCTCCATCAGCTGTCTGTATAAAATGATTAATAAATTCTGTACAAAACACTGTACATTTTGATCTGCCTTCCCCACAATGCATGCTGGGACAAGCTGATCCAGCCCTGACTCTGAATAGCAATAAGCAGGTATAGAAAATACATGTGCGATGTTTGAATAGCAGAGATGCAATTATATGCACACATCTGTACACTTTAAATGAAATGTTGTGTGATGGAAGTAAGAATGTGTGTTTTCTTGTACTCCATCATGTCTCTCTTGTTGTTGTCTGATGCTCTTCTCTTTATGGACCTGCAACACATTATTGTAAATGTACAGCTGCTGTCTGACATGTTCCATTCAACTGTAACACATTTAATGATCTGTAGAACATTAAAACAAAACATGAATACGTTATGAAATTAGCTCTAATTTTACCACGGGCAGTTCCCAGTTTGAGAATAACCAGTATCTTCAGTTCCCATAGGAGTTGATGCTGTGAATGGAGAATAAACATTAATTTAATAAGACACATAAATGGATGTGAACAGACCCACAACTCTTTGATTCTCCTTTAGTTCAGTAAATGACAGTAGCTTGAAAAGGCCAGTAGGCTCTGCTTTACACTGACAATGTACTGGTGTAAACTTGCCCTCATTAAAGCTATAACAGCATGGCGATGCCCAAACTACTCATACATACAGCAGTTAGCAAAGCATGTACACTGTCTGAATAGTTTTAGCAGTAGTATAGATACAGAACAATAAAACACAGGAGAAAATGCTAATAACTAACTAGCTCTCTGGTTAGCAGAAGAGTTTGCATTGAAATGAATAAAACAGGAGGAGATGTGTGAGAGCTGCAGCATGTTGCACAGTACAAACCACAGCACACACAGGTGACTGTAAACCTGAGAGCTGCAGCATGTTGCACAGTACAAACCACAGCACACACAGGTGACTGTAAACCTGAGAGCTGCAGCATGTTGCACAGTACAAACCACAGCACACACAGGTGTCTGTAAACCTGAGAGCTGCAGCATGTTGCACAGTACAAACCACAGCACACACAGGTGTCTGTAAACCTGAGAGCTGCAGCATGTTGCACAGTACAAACCACAGCTCACACAGGTGTCTGTAAACCTGAGAGCTGCAGCATGTTGCACAGTACAAACCACAGCACACACAGGTGACTGTAAACCTGAGAGCTGCAGCATGTTGCACAGTACAAACCACAGCACACACAGGTGACTGTAAACCTGAGAGCTGCAGCATGTTGCACAGTACAAACCACAGCTCACACAGGTGACTGTAAACCTGAGAGCTGCAGCATGTTGCACAGTACAAACCACAGCACACACAGGCGTCTGTAAACCTGAGAGCTGCAGCATGTTGCACAGTACAAACCACAGCACACACGGGTGTCTGTAAACCTGGACACACGTCACATATAATAATATAACTCTCCAGTACAGAAGAGACACTTCAAGGCTCATTAAGTAGACTAGATAGAGACAGGCTGATTTAAACTGTGCTGTTTGATCTCAACAGTTAAAAGTGATATTTGCATCATTTAATAATTGTAACTATAGAGACAGAGAAGAAACAAGCTCAGTCACAGCTTGTCAGCATGAGTGGAAACAACCGTTTCACAGTTTGTCTTTAACACGTACAGTAAAGGAGAACTGTTGCTGTGATGGCAGAATGTAGTCAGTGTTGTAACCACATTGATGTCAGAGCTCATGTGTGCACACACAGCAGCTAGCAGGTGTCATATAGTGCATAGTGCACCCATAGTGTTTGAGAAGTTGCAGAAACAAGTTCACAATGCAAATGCAACGTAACCATCACAAAACATATTGTTAATATATTATTTTAATTCTTTTTTTTTTAAACTGCTATCACTGGTGGTGTCAACTTAGTGTGAGAAAATGAGGAAAAGCAAGAAAAACAACCAATAATTCTGTTTGATTTCACATCATGGACACCATGGCGTCATTAGGCCTGAGCATTGGGAGGCTTTTAATTATTAATATTTTTTAGAAAGATTCCCCAGATCTATTCATGTGTCATTCATGCTTTAAAGCCCTCAAAAATGTCATGATATATACATGATCAGAAAAATGCAACAATTTGTAACCTATACTGTATAGAAGGAAGAGACATCACTCTCATCATCACAGCGTTCAAATTGTGCATTGGGGCTAGACTTTGGGGACAGTTGTATTGAAGTGAATGGAGCAGGCATGGAAAGTCCCACTATCAACCATCATACAGTGTCTGTGTTGTTTCACCTTTGATTGAAAAATGCTTCCACAGATTGCAAAATCGAACGCTGTGATGTGATGTGATGTCTTTTCCTTCTTTATAGGTTCCTTGTCTGTTTGTCAATCAAGGCTAATGGTGAAGTTGAACAATTCATGAATTTGCTATGGGGGCTGCCTGGAACCCTCTCAAGGACCCCTGGTGGTCACTTTGAGAACCACAGATGTAGTTTTTCACTATTCATCTCAAATTGCTCGGGGATTGTGCAATTGTCTGTTGACATGAGGGGGGGGGGGGGTCCCTAAAGAGGGCTGGGCTAAGCCCCCAATGTCTTCAGACCCTACAAACGCCCCTGATGGACACAATGGATACACATATCAACAGACGAACACAAATTAAACTATTGGCTGAAACATTTAATTGTCTCATTATTAGAATGATCTGAACATTGATGAGCCAAAGCAAACAGCCAAAGTGACTGAGGTGAATTGAACTGCAGCCTGACTCAGGATTACATCTGTATCATCAGTAATGATGCTGTGATACAGTTTCAGTGAAGAGTTTGTGTCAGTGAGCCAGCAGGCTGAAGGTTAGAGAGGATCATTATAACTAGTTTGTGTCAGTGAGCCAGCAGGCTGAAGGTTAGAGAGGATCATTATAACTTTACCTGTGGTTGATATCATTTTCATAGTCAGAGCTCTCTGCTGGATCAGCATACTGCCCTGTTGAAGTTGATCAGATTATTAAAAAATCACATGTGTTTTTTTGGGGACATTTAGGCATTGCTGGCTGTTCTGTATTCATTTCATGTTTATAATTTGTGTACTCACCATTCTCGTCAACATGTCTGAGCTCAATCGAGGAAAAGGTGATGTCACCGGATCCACCTGCAGCTCCGCCTGAAATATAGATTTGCACTGGAATTTAAATCAGTCAGTTACTCACCTTCATTTGTGTGATTCTACCATTTCAAACTGCTGCATGTTAATAATAAAGTAAATACTCTACCATTTCCACGGTCTTCAGGGGCGTTGATAGTTTGATAGACATCAGCATCACCTGGAGGTCAGCAAGAATAAAGACAAGGTCAAATTAATCACTCCATGATACCAACTTAAACCTCATCTCTTCTAACACTTGTTCAAATAGAGAATGTTCAGTAGGATATCATTTTAAAAGATAGATGTATGCAAAGCTATGCCATTTTGATTCTTATTAGAGCATTGGATTGTTTTGTAGATGTTAGTATCACATATTGGTTGTCAAGTATAAGATCCAGGTGTAAGAAATGACATCAATAGTCTTTTCATACTGTAGAGCAGGGGCGGTTCTAGGCCGTTTTTGGGTGGGCTTTAGCCCACCCAAAAATAGTCTCAGCCCACCCAAAAAAATAGAGGCAAAAAACTTTTTTTTTTTTTTTTTTTTTTAATCCCTCTCCAAATCCATGGTGGTCATTAGTAGCAGTTTCTGACTACACTCAATGCGCTGTGTGCATGTTTCCCCCCCCCCCTCTATGTTCTTAGGGTGGGCTGAGACAAAAATTTAGGGGGGTTCAGCCCACCCGAAAAGTTTCTAGAACCGCGGCTGCGCAGGCGCTCCCTCCTCCATCTATCTGCCTAATCCCACATCACTTCACACAGGTCACACACACAGTACAGCAGCAAAGTGGTCCTCCACAGTCCACACAATCGTTCTCCCCACTCATGATCAATGAAACTGAGGTGAGCATTGAGCAGTCAGAGTCGTTAGTAGTTACTTAATTAGCGCATATTGATATGCAAATTAGCACGTAACGTTGTCGTAGGCTAAACAAAAGAACTTGTCGCTGTGCCTGCCAGACAAACAGGTGGACTGGAGGAAGGTAGGTAGGCTACCATGGCACCAGCCAGCCATGTCATGCTAGCTCGCAGTAAGCGGGTGTAAATTGATGTGATGTTTTTTGAGAAACATATGGGCATAAGTGACAAACATTTTCAAACGGGTCCCTTGTTATCTGAATGAAATTAAGCCCTTCAGAATTGCAAGTGGCTGCTTTACACAGCCTGTCTGATGTGATGATGACGATAGCTTAACATGCGTGCATGGCATCACTTATGTCTTGCTGTGATGTTAGTTCAGTATCTCAATAAAAGTTCTTACAGGCTTGTTATTTCCCTCTAAGGCAGGGATGTCAGAGATACGGCCCGCGGGCCGAATCCGGCCCACGGGCAGGTTTCATCCGGCCCGCGAGATGTTTTGGAATATTAAAATATATATATATATATATTATTATTATTATTAAATTCGCACCCCATTATCATGAACTATGTGTGGCTAATAAGCAAGCTAAGAGTTCATTCATAAGTTAATTAACCTGCACTACAAGGAAGTATGTCAGTAGGTAATCAGGTGTAAACAAAGCCGCCATGATGCCACGCTGGAATTGAATCACGCATTCAGCTACCTACCAAAAAACAAAAGAATCAACAAGATCAGGCGCGGACTGCATAATCGGGCACGTCGGGCAAATGCCCGGTGGCCTGGCCTGCAAAAAAAAAAGAAAAAAAATTGTGCCCGCAGTCAGGCCACTCACTGAACAGCAGGCCAGGCGCCGCCTACTGGTTTACTAGTGGTTTTATTACTTTATTCAGGATTAAAGTGGGTGCATCTCATTGTAAAATTGGACTTGGCCCAAATTGGGCTTCAAACGGCCCAAATCGGGCTTCAAACGGCCCAAATCTGGCTTTAAACGACCCAAATTGGGCTACAAACAGCCCACATCTGGCTTCAAACGGCCCAAATTGAGCTTTAAACGGCCCACATTTTACTGACGCCGGCACGCGAGTCGGCCCGTATCGGCCTGGCCTGCTTGGTATCTAATGCCCGGCCTGAATTATGATCCCAGTCCGCCCCTGAACAAGATGCTGTCGAAAAAGAGAAAGGTTGACACGGAATGCAGGCAGTTTCAAGATAAATGGAAAGAGCAGTATTTCTTTTGTGAAGTAAATGGGTAAATGAGTCGAATTGATTTTAGTAAAAAAAAAATCCGGCCCCCATGAGGTCTCAGTTGAACAAATCCGGCCCTCTACCTAATATGAGTCTGACACCCCTGCTCTAAGGGAGTGCAAGGCAGATATTTAAACAGCCTTGTTTGTGTACAGTACCAGTGGCATGGGAGTAATAAAAAGGGATTAAGGACCAGGACCCCTGGTGGTCAGTAAGATGGGCTGGTTGAGCCAATGTTAAAATGATCTTTATTTATTATTTATTTTTGCTTTAAAACTATTTTTTAATTTTCTGCTTAAAGTTCATGAAAAAAGTGGCATTCTTGTTTTTTCACACAATAATTTCATAATACCATTTGTAATGCCACCGTTGTAGTGCTGTTGTTCAAAATTAAAGTACATTTTCTCAGATTTATTTCTGTCTTTCTAGTCACACAATTTAATAGTCAGTGTTTCCCATACACTGATCTATTTGTGGTGGTAAACCCTACATAGATTTTGACCCCCACAAATACTGCCACATATTAATTTCAACTAGTTGACTGCAAACTCCTGCTTTAGTGCTTACAGTATATTATTATCTTGTCGGAATATTATTCCAGCCAATAAGTTAGGAAGTTCCCTTTTGATTTAATTTTACTTTTGTTTTGCCTACAAAGCAAAATGTTACTTTACTTGAAACTCCCCTGAAGTGATTTTGGTATTATTTATGCAAGCATAATTCTACCATATAGTAACCTGTATGCAGAATATATATAGTATATATAGGGAAACAATTATTTTTTCATTGCTGTAAAACCACAGAACGGTAAAGAAGATATTGATGTGTGTAGTTCTTCATAGATCTAGTCTCTTCATTTTGATCTCAAAGTGCGCCAGTTTGATCCATTTTTACTTGAAACTGTACAAAATTTTCTTCCGGGGGGGCATGCCCCCGGACCCCCCTAGGGGTTCAGTGGTCCATGACCTTTGGGTGGGCTGAGCCCACCCAAAGCTCTGATGCTAAAACCGCCCCTGCTGTAGAGCCAACACTGGAGAGTACTGGCTTGCTTTGGTTCAGCAGTGTGAAACTTACATAAATAACGTTGTTTGTTATGTTTAGGTATGATCTGGGAGAACTGGCTATGAATGTAGAACAGAGACATGATCATATGTGAGGTCTTTCCTCTCTTTACTCTAACCTTATTGATTCATTGATTGATTGATTACCTGACTGATTGATTGTCTAATTTACCAGCCCAGTGGCCTTGTGGTCTGAGTGTCCGCCCTGAGACTGGGAGGTCGTGAGTTCGATCCCCGGCCGAGTCATACCAAAGACTATAAAAATGGGACCCATTTGCCTCCCTGCTTGGTACTCAGCATCAAAAGGGTTGGAATTGGGGGGTTAGATCACCATATGATTCCCGAGCGCGGCGCACGCTGCTGCTCACCGCTCCCCCAGGGGATGGGTCAAATGTGAAGAACAAATTTCACACATTGTTTGACAATCAGTGGGACTTTACCTTTACCAATAGGTCAACAACAAAATGCAATCTTTATGGCTTGGTCTTTGAAGACACAGCTTTCTATTGATTAGTAAGTAGTTGTTATAAATGTTAGTATTAGTTGTGAAGAGCAGTCAAGATGGTTAGAGGACTGACCATGGAGAAGAGTGCCGTATGCATTGTCTTGATCATCTCTCTGGTTTGTAGTTGAAGCCTGGTTGGTGCTCTGAGACTGGATGGGTCTAATAAATGTAGTAAATATAGTAAATAACATGGAAGTTATGACTGTTATGGTTAAGATGAGAGAATTGGTGCTGTACTTACCTGCCACAACATGGACCTGTGGAAAACACATGTGTTGTTATATAGTGTTGCTTTACAAACGGCTCCTCTGTTATTCAGTGTCATGACATGAGGGAGAGTTGCTCAGTGAGTTTGAATAGTCACAGTGTAATCACTCTAATATATACAGGAACATATATCATAATTGAATAGTCACAGTGTAATCACTCTAATATATACAGGAACATATATCATAATTGAATAGTCGTAGTGTACTGTCTCTAATACACACATGGGCAAAATGCGGCCCGCGGCCTGCGGGCGCCGCGTGATTTCTAACCCCACATAGGATAAGCAATAACCACGCCCTGTGGCGCCGGGATTGGCCAGGAGCATTGAAGCTTGGGACTAAAGCACCTGGGTTTTTTCATCTTTTAAAATAAAGATGTTTAAAAAAATATTGCTTGTTACATTTTCAGTGCTGTACCTTTTCTCTGGGTAAGAATTGAGCTTGAAATTAACGATATGATACATTATATTATATGACCTATGAACGTGAACACAACACCGTTTATATTATTGCATGTTTTTGTAGATTGTGTACATTGTGTAGATTACAATTATTATGCTTATTATTATTATTACTATGCTAAGGAAGGTAGGTGACCATAATTAATTTCAATGTCCGCTCTCGAAATCGCTGTCCGTTCTCAAGAGCTATTCAGTTTGTTTATGAAATCGCTGGGCTGCGTGCCCTCCAGTGTTGCTCCTGGCCAATCCCGGCGCCACAGGGCGTGGTTATTGCTTATCCTATGTGGGGTTAGAAATCACGCGCGGGCGCCACCTGTGTAATTGCAAAAAAAAAAAAAAAAAAAAAATGTTTACGCACACAGTGCACCGGAACGCAACATGCAAGATGCCCGCTGAATAAGTGTCCAAATGTTCATGTCATATTCTGGCCAATACTCCACTTCTGTTATAGCATTTCAGTCTGAAATATGGAATATCTTTCAATAATCTTTATGACTAAAAGGCTACATTGAAGTCGAAATTTAAATAACTCAAATAACTCATTGGTTTTGGATTTATTTAGCTTCAAGACTGCATTTTTGTTCGTGTGACCCTCAACACAGGCTTTGATCATCCCGGGACACTTACTGATACTTATGCTTAAATTAACACACTCATATTCTGATTTATTTCAAGAAAAACATTTCAGCTAGTGGAAATTCTAATTGGCTGGTAACTTTAAAATCTAGAAGCCAGATTGGCAGGTGGTCAAAAAAGTTAATTTCAAGCCCTGAGAGCAGGTGGTGACATAGGAGTGAGTGAGAAAAGGATCAAATATTGGTGGTTAAGAGTGACTGAATAATGACATCACAACTGTTAATTTAAAATGAGTTATTCCTCTAAACCTGGCTTCAAATGCACCAAATTTTTCGCGCTGGCGCCGTTCCCACCCTCAGCAAAACCTGGTAGCGAGGACATTTTTTGTGGCCCTCTCTATCATCAAAGTTACCCATCCATGGGTTACGGCATGACAATATTTGTTCGGCCCCCGGCAACAATCTGGGTTTATCATGTGGCCCCCCATGAAAAATAGTTGCCCACCCCTGCTCTAATATATACAGGAGAAAGTCTCACCCTTGGACTTTCTGCAGATGAGCCACAGCAGCAGCAGGAGGAGGATCAGTAACATGACAGCAACCAGTACAATGATCAACCACACAGGAAATGAAGAGCTTGCAGGCCTGGACACTGCAACTAGAACTAGAGAGGTATTATTAATAAACACACCTGTGATGTCACCAGTCTGTGAACAACACCAAATTATTTGAGTGAAATAACATCATGCAACACAAAGTATTTTGATTAAACTCTTAGAAGTCCTTTGTCACATCCACATCAGACTGAAAGCAGGAATAGAAAGTGATTACAGTTACCCTACTCCTTTCAAAACCTCTGAGTAATCTCTAAGAATTCACACCTACTTTAATAAGACATCCAGCTGTGGAACAGTCATTTAATTATGAAGAGCTTCCAAACTGATATATACACTTCAACCTGGACAAATATTACTATTCACCTTATACACCACGCCCACTTTTTCTCTCTTCCGCGTTCAACGCAAACGTATTTGTTCTTCCGGTTCAGCGCTAGTTGGCTTCTGTGGTTAGCCACTAGTTAGTTATGTTATATGGCAGTAAAATGCCACTGAATGACCAAATTGATAATAACTTTTAACCATTTCGAGTAACACTGTTTCCATACGGATCACCAGTGTTAGTTTGTTGTTTATAACGTGGCTATATTCATAACGTTTCTATCTCGGATGCGTTATTTCGAATCGCACATAGGTTACGCTAGTGGGTTTCAGGACGCAACAGCCTCGACTCCACTAACGTCATCTTAAGAGCACAATATTCCTGGAATGCAAGTTTAACTAAACAGTTACATATCCTCTGCATTCTACATAAAATTAAGATATTACGGGTTGTTTTATTTTGCATGTTACATACGTATTGGCCAAGATATGTTAGTTTATGGCGGAGTAATTCTGCCAGTTTAGATGCGGAGTGTGCGCAGCCATCTTGCCTGCAGATGTCAAAACGGAAATACTATTACGGAATGACGTAATGCGGAAGCGTCCATGTGTGGGCAAAGAATAAGGTGAATAGACAATACAATTCAGTATGAAACCTCAGCTACATAAACACTCTTGCTTAAAATATATTTTGCTTGTTTGTTTGTTTGTTTGTTTGTTTGTTTTTCAAAATACACAAGCATGTAGGATTTTTGATACATATCCACATTAGGAATTTGCCAAGAATATATAATGAAACGTTGAATGAAACGTTTAAAGCATGGCACCCATTCTCTTTCTTTCCCCCTTCCCCTGCTCCTTCCCCACCTCTCCTTCTCTGTTCTCTCCTCCCCCACATTTCCCATTCCCTCCCCACCTCCTCCCTCTCCCTGCTCTCTCCTCCCCCACATCCCCACATCCCCCCGCTCTCCCTCCCCCCTCCCCTCTCCTGCTCTCTCCTCCTTCCCCCTTCTCCTGCTCTCTCCTCCTTCCCCCTTCTCCTGCTCTCTCCTCCTTCCCCCTTCCCCTGCTCCTTCCCCACCTCCTATACTCCCCAACATTTCCCATTCCCTCCCCACCCCATCACTCTCCTGCTCTCTCCTCTCACATTCCCCCTGCTCTCCCTCCCTTCTCCTGCTCTCTCCTCTGCTCTCTCCTATATTTCTATATTTTCTATATTTCTCTATCAATTGTTCAATGTGTTATCATTACTACTGTAATTTGCTATTGTTGTGTCAGCTAGAATTAGCTAGACATATTTTCTGTGAAGCCCTCTGGGACATGCTTGTAAATTAGGGCTATACAAATAAACTTGACTTGAATAACTTCTATTGAATGTTGAAAATAAATCTTATATTGTTTTTTTTAAAGTGAAACGCACCCTGTACAGTGATGTTGACTGCGTTGCTGAACTCTCCAGATCCAGACTCACACCAGTACACTGCACTAAACCATATGTTGTTGATGTTGCATTTGGATCCAGTCATTGAGCCCCAGTCAGATGAACAGTGTGTCAGGTATCCTCTCTCAGTAAACCTCTTCACTGTCCACTCATCAGAGTTTCCCTCACAGCTCAGAGAGACAGACTCAGAGGTGAAGTGCTGCGTTCTGTTGGGACTCACTGTGACAGAAGCTGATGAGCCTCCATCTGAAAGACAAAACACAATCAGAGGTCAAACTGACAGCAGAGATATTATGAGATATTTAAAGTTAATAATGCAACTTTTCACCCACACTAATTATGAGCAGTGTTGGGCAAGTTACTTTCAAAATGTAATATACTACATATTACTAGTTACTTTCATTTGAAAGTAATAAGTTACTTTACAATATTACTTTCTGTGTAGAGTAACTCATTACTTATTACACTACTTTTGCATTACTTTTACCAAAACAACAGCAGCAGCAGAATGACATTGCCGCCCCGGAACCATCCCAAAAAAATGTTTCAACCGCCTTGAAGTCAGTGTAAACAATCCAAAATTCTGAATGTTATTATTTTCCTTTCTTATTGTCATCTATAGTGGTTATTTGCATAAAATCACACAGTTTGATTAGGAAATGATTGTATCTTTTTGAAATATGTGCTTTGATTTAACCAAATGTAACTCAATTTGTAACTTGAGTTACTTGACAAAGTAACTGGTATAATATTACTGAAGTAATAAGTTATATTACTGAGTTACTGCTAAAAGTAATATATTACATATAATATGTTACTTTTGTAATGAGTTACCCCCAACATTGATTATGAGCGAGTGAGTGAGTGAGTAGTAGGCTAATTTGTAGGCTGCTATATGGGCAGATGGCTTGCACATGAATGAATGAATGAATGAATGAATGAAACACACTCACCTCCAGACCAGATAAACTTAGGTTCACTGTCATCAGTGTAATAGACAGGTTCTCCTCTTCCAGCTCTACACATATATCCTCCTGTGTGTGTGGGTCCATGAAGGATGTAGGAACCCTCTGCAGTGCCATTGTTGCTACCAGGCAGCAGCTCATAGGTGTAGGAGTTGTCTGATAGTTTGGGAACAGCCTTGTACCAGTAGAACCTCCATCCTGCAGATGAAGCTTCAACCTCACAGCTCAGAGTTACTGAGGCTCCAGGACTCAGCCACTCAGGAGAGACTGTGAGGACAGACCTGGGTTTATTATCTGTTGGAAAGAAGTTTTCTCAGAATTAAAACTTACATAATGTAGAACAGGGGTGTCAAACATACGGCCCGGGGGCCAGAACCGGCCCGCCAAAGGGTTAAATCCAGCCCACAGGATGACTTTGCAAAGTGTGAAAATTGCACTGAGAAGTCCTTCAATCCAATGTTTCAAGCTTGGGATTTGACACCTAATATTGATGCATGTGAGGACTGGTTCACACCATAGTCATCTCAGAAGCAGCGCTGAAGCATCGCTTCACGGAAGCTTCGAGCAGGAGCCTTGCCATTCACACCAGAAGCACTGTGTTTTGTCCATGCCTCACTCAGTTTTGCCCGCCGCTGCCCTGCCCTTCATGCCTAGAACAGAAGCTGAAACTATCACTGCAGCACGCGTGCAGCGTAGCTTCAGCGTGGCGTGGCGTGTGGCTGGTGTTATCGGTCTGGCCTGTTAACAAGGACGCTGAAATGAAACAGCCTCCGCACTGCGCTGCTTCAGCGTGGCTTCGGCTTATGGTGTGTTCGGGGCTGTAAGAGCTACCAGGTGGCGCACGTGGAGACACAGACCGCAGCGCGTTCACACCCCGGCCACACTGCAGCAACCTTTTTTGCATGTAGACACCTGCTGTCGCCTGCTGGTCGCTTGTTGCTGCAGCTTGATTTGCTGTCTTTCTGTCTTCAATTGGGCGATTTCAAATTGACCCCTCCTCTCGTCGCTCCCGTCCGCCGCTCATCGCCTTAAAGCATGCTGGGACACCTGGCGACATATCCAATACAAAATGAATGCGTCTACACGCAAAATAAATTGCTGCAGTGTGTCCAAGAGGCCGACCTCCAATTGCTTGTTTGTGAGGCGTCAGTCGGTTCAGATCTGCTCTGCAGGAGATGCCATGCCATGGCACACAGCAACTGAAATATCTTTGCCAGACAGCAGGGAGCTATTATAAGAATCCAAGCTTTTATTTTGATACTTTTAGGCTGTGGCCACACTGATCCATCAGAAAATGGACAGAATTATAAACCGGATAGATGTATGTCCGCTGCATCATCATTGCATCCAGTTTCAGTGACTCATCATGAGTATCTCTAATCTCATATCTCCATGCGACCATTATGTTGTAATTCAATAAAGAACAGATCTGCAGCTACTTCACTCTTCAACCAAAGTGCTAAACAAAAGCATGAACAATAATATGAATGAATGACTAATATGGATGAAAGTCATTATTTTAACTTAACACACACTCTCTATTTGGAAATATTCATACCTTTACACAGTGAATGATTCCATAGGGTAACACACAAACTGGATGTGTTGTCTGCTGTGTTCTTACCTCTACAGTTCTGAGTCCCGGTCCAACCATATCTGCTACAGGTACGAGTAAAGCTTCCTGTATAATCACCCACACAGTTATACTGGACCTGCTCTTTGTTCTTGTATATCTGCTTTCCAGTGCCGACAATTACAGCATGAGTGACATCTTGTTGGTCACATGTTATCTCTGAAATAAAATAAAATAAATTATGAAGAATTCTACACACTGATTGGCTGCTGATAATCATAACAATATGATACACTGCTTCCTTATTACCATGTAGGGTTATTCTTTATTTCTAGCTGTGGCCAGCAATCCTATAATTCATAAGTGTGTGTGTGTGTGTGTGTGTGTGTGTGTGTGTGTGTGTGTGTGTGTGTGTGTGTGTGTGTGTGTGTGCGTGTGCGTGTGCGTGTGCGTGTGTGCGCGTGCGTGCGTGCGTGGGGGGGGGGGTGAAATGCAGGATAGCAGAGGCAGTGAATTAAATTATCCAGTTTCAGTGACTGGTCATGAGTAGCTCTAATCTCATATCTGCATGCGACCATTATACCGTATATGTTGTAATTCAATAAAGAACAAATCTGCAGCTACTTCACTCTGCAACCAAAGTGCTAAACAAAAGCATGAACAATAATATGAATTAATGAATAATATGGATGAAAGTCATTATTTTAACTTAGCACACACTCTCTCTTTGGAAATATTCATCCCTTTACACAGTGAATGATTCCATAGAGTAACAAACAAACTGGATGTGTTGTCTGCTGTGTTCTTACCTCTACAGTTCTGAGTCCCGGTCCAACCATCTCTCCCACAGGTAAGAGTAAATCTTCCTGTATAATCACCCACACAGAGATACTGGACCTGCTCGTTGTTCTTGTATCTCCACTTTTCAGTGCCGACAATTACAGCATGAGTGATATCTCGTTTGCTGCATGTTATCTCTGAAATAAATTCAATTAGATGATGAAGCATTCTACACACTGACTGGCTGCTGATAATCATAGCAACTTACAGACGGCTATATATATTTTTTTAATTGATAGTATATTAAATGGTAAATGGCCTGCATTTATATAACACTTTTATCCAAAGCACTTTACAATCAGTAGGTACATTCACCCAATCACACATACATTAACACACCGATTACGGGAAGCTACCACGCCATCAGGAGCAATTTGGGGTTCAGTATCTTGCCCAAGGACACTTCGACATGCAGACTGGAGGAGGAGGGGGATCGAACCACCGACCTCTTTTATCCAAAGTCATTAGTGGATAACCCGCTCTACCTCCTGAGCTACAGCCGCCCCTTAAGATGTATTGATATTGCTTTTCTGATGGATGCTGACAACATATTTCACATCATAAAAAGCAACTTAAAGGAATTATGCCACACGTTCTCACTCCGAACTCATCTCACAGAACTGCTTTTTAAGCGTCTGTGGTGGGAATGGTCAAGAGCTCTTCATCCACAATGAGCTGGGATCTTCAAGCTGAAAGTTCTTCCAGCCACAAGCCCCTAACTCAAAACCAGGGTGGTAGTACCATCTCCTGGGCAGAACTACCATATTTCCCAACTCGTCCTCGATGACGAGCCTGAGGGCGTGTTTGATCTTTCCCTGAACCCACAGCTGCAGAGCGCTTTTTGCGTTCCATAAAACGCTATAGGCTCCGCATAGCGTTATGGAGGTCGCCAAAGGCTCTTGTCAAAGAGAGGCTCTGAGACGGGTTTGAATGAGAACGTGTTGAATGATCCAGTTTCAGTGACTCGTCATGAGTAGAACTAATCTCATATCTCCATGCAACCATTATATATGTTGTAATTCAATAAAGAACAGATCTGCAGCTACTTCACTCTGCAACCAAAGTGCTCAACAAAAGCATGAACAATAATATGAATGAATGAATAATATGAATGAAAGTCATTATTTTAACTTAGCACACACACTCTATTTGGAAATATTCATCCCTTTACACAGTGAATGATTCCATAGAGTAACAAACAAACTGGATGTGTTGTCTGCTGTGTTCTTACCTCTACAGTTCTGAGTCCCGGTCCAACCATATCTGCTACAGGTACGAGTAAATCTTCCTGTATAATCACCCTCACAGTTATACTGGACCTGCTCGTTGTTCTTGTATATCGGCTTTTCAGTGCCGACAATTACAGCATGAGTGATATCTTGTTTCTGGCATGTTATCTCTGAAATAAATTCAATTCCATTATGAAGAATTCTACACACTGATTGGCTGCTGATAATCATAACAATATGAGACACTGCTTCCCTATTACCATATAGGGTTATATCTTTATTTTTAGCTATGGCTTATAAGTCATAAGTGTGTGTGTGTGTGTGTGTGTGTGTGTGTGTGTGTGTGTGTGTGTGTGTGTGTGTGTGTGTGTGTGTGTGTGTGTGTGTGTGTGTTAAGGTGTGCATTTCTGTATTTTTTATATTATTTATATTTCTTTCCAGATTTGTTTTTATCCAATTTTTATCCCCCATTAGTGCTAATTTTAATTTATTTATCCTGGTTGCTGCTCCACCCTCTGCCGATCTGGGGAGAGCCGAAACTGGCTCCATGCTTCCTCCGAGACATGGGCAGCTAGCCAGCCGCTTCTTTTCACCTGACAGAGGAAGCTTCACCGGTAGGACATAGCACGTGGGAGCATCACGCAATTCCAACGAGTTCCCCTCCCTCCGAACCGGCGCCCCGAACGACCAGAGGAGGCACCACATCAGCAACCAGGATATTGCATGTTCTTGGTGAGGGGTTCCTATATGAAGGAAACCCCCAGGGGGCAATTTCGAAATGCAGGGTGGAAGAGGCAGAGTGGGGGGCTGCCTCTACTATCCTGCATTTTGGAAATTCACGTTTGTTTTTTAATTGGTATATTGCCACAAGGGGAACACTTAGCCCACATGCTTTCGGATCTCTACACTTAGTTTGCACACGGCCATTATTGCCACCATATTAGTTACTCAACATATAAATAGACTATGAAGAAAACAATACAATCATATTCTTGAGAAGAATTCCTTTCACATCTTCTACTCCACCCTCCCTACCAGACACCAAAGGATCTTGAGGGGCTCTGAGACGGGTTTGAATGAGAACGTTCTGAATGATCCAGTCTCAGTGACTCGTCATGAGTAGCTCTAATATAATCTCATATCTGCATGAAACCATTATATATGTTGTAATTCAATAGAGAACAGATATGCAGCTACTTCACTCTCCAACCAAAGTGCTCAACAAAAGCATGAACAATAATATGAATGAATGAATAATATGGATGAAAGACATTATTTTAACTTAACACACACTCTCTATTTGGAAATATTCATCCCTTTACACAGTGAATGATTCCATAGGGTAACAAACAAACTGGATGTGTTGTCTGCTGTGTTCTTACCTCTACAGGTCTGAGTCCTGGTCCAACCATCTCTCCCACAGGTACGAGTAAAGCTTCCTGTATAATCACCCACACAGAGATACTGGACCTGCTCTTTGTTCTTGTATGTCTGCTTTTCAGTGCCGACAATTACAGCACGAGTGACATCTTGTTTCTGGCATGTTATCTCTGAAATAAAATAAAATCAATGATGAAGAATTCTACACACTGATTGGCTGGTGAGAATCATAACAATATGATACACTGCTTCCTTATTACTATGTAGGGTTATATCTTTACAGGTAATAATTAAGTAATGATTAAGTACCATACTCACAAACTGACCATTAACTAACCATTAATAACTACTGATTAACTACTCTACTCAGGAATTGACCCACTAATGATTAACTAATGATTAACTACTATACTCACAAACTGAATTGAACTCATCATTTGTTAACTAATAGTTAACTAACCATCAACTAATGATTAACTACTCAGGAACTGACCAACTAATGATTTTAACTAATGATTAACTACTATCACAAACTGGCATTAACTAATCATTAGCTAATAGTTCCTCATTAGTTCCCTAGTGACTACTGTAAATTCTGTGTACCTTATTGTAAAGTGTTACCATTACACTTTACCCTTGTAAACTGTTATCCTTACCTCTACAGTTCTGAGTCCCGGTCCAACCATATCTGCTACAGGTAAGAGTAAAGCTTCCTGTATAATCACCCTCACAGTTATACTGGACCTGCTCTTTGTTCTTGTATTTCAGCTTTTCAGTGCCGACAATTACAGCATGAATGACATCTTGTTGGTCACATGTTATCTCTGAAATAAAATAAAATCAATGATTAAGAATTCTACACACTGATTGGCTGCTGATAATCATAACAATATGACACACTGCTTCCTTATTACCATGTAGGGTTATATCTTTATTTTTAGCTGCGGCCAGCAGTCCTATAAGTTGTGTGTGTGCGTGTGCGTGTGCGTGTGTGTGTGTGTGTGTGTGTGCGGTTGCGTGAAGGTGTGTGTTTCTATTCATGCCAATTGGCTAAAAGCGGGCGTGTGGAAGGGGGGGGGGGGGGGGGGGGGGATTTCAAAATGCAGGGTGGAAGAGGCAGAGTGTGGGGCTGCCTCTCCTATCCTGCATTTTGGAAATTCGGGTTTGTTTTTAATTGGTATATTGCCACAAGGGGAACACTTAGCCCACACACTTCATTTAGTTTGCACACGGTCATTATCCCCACCATATAAGTTACTTAACATATAAATAGACTATAAAGAAAAGAATACAATCATATTCCTGAGAAGAATTCCTTTCACCTCTTCTACTCCACCCTCCCTACCAGAGACAATTATTTCTTTCTTTGTTTCTTTTTCTCTCTTTTTTTTGGGGGGGGGGGGGGGATAGCAGGTCACCAGAGATAGCAGGTCACCAGTATCACATAGAAGTGGTGCACATCATCTGAAAGCTGGGAACCTGAAGATTATTTTGAGATGCAGCTCAGCACTGTGTGTCAGGGTAAAGGTTTTCTTGGCATAAATCTAAACATTGTGTTTTGGTTAGGCGTCTATTCAAATGTTGCATGTTTAGAGTATGGGGTTACAACATTATGATGGAAATATGATGGCCGTCCCCATGCCGTAGATCCCCTGAATGCCCTAGGCCTGTAGTTTGTGGTTGTAAAGTTTCATGAGGCTCCTATCCTAGAGGTCACAATAGGTCATTTTATACACAGTGAGGCCAAGTTTAAAAATGGTCTCACAATGAAATGGCTACTATGGGGACTAACATCATCATACATGAATAAAGGTGCGCTAATTTAATCCACAAGAGTCTCAGCTTTCCAGTCATACCCAATTTATCCAATTCCAAGATTGTTTAGGGGCCACTACTGTATGTGGAGATCTTCAAGTAGAATAGGCGGAAATAACACATTTATTTATACTGCATGCAAAAAAGCTGCATGATTTAAAAAAAAAAGGAAAGAAAAAAGCATGAGATTAGCATAAAGTGTGTGGGCATGTCTATAAAAGAGAGACTCGTGGGTAAATCCCTTCCTGGCAAGCCAGCATGCCATGGTTGGTACCAATTCCCTATGTCTTCTAGTTTCATATCAATAGCTTCACATTTATCGAGGCTGCAAAGCCTGCAGTGCAAATACGACTGCTTTTTAATGAATTTTCCAAATGCTCAGACATTGTAAGTGAAAGCCGAAGAAATCAAAACCTTTTCACTTTCAAAACCTTTTTCCTATTTATAAAATAAGATACAAGTGTTTCTACATGGAAGCAATTGCATACACAAAAATGCAGTGTCTACATATACCGTACTTTGTTCAAACAAACTGGTAATCAGCCAGCAGCGAGCACACTCACCAGTGTTTAAGAGTTTAGGTGCACGGCACAGGAGAACAGTTTAAGGAGAAGGAGAGCCAGCACACAGAATGTCCTTTCTGTGGTTTATTCCAGTTCACCAGGTAGGCCTACACAGACACAAACGTTTCAGCCTAACGGCCTTCTGAGGGACATGTTGGTCAGGGCAGATTGTTACATACGCCCTACACATTTTTTTATCCAATTTGCCTAATGGTAATTTTCCTTGTTCTACTGTAGCTGTCTGCAATGTAATGCGATGATCAGAGGTGAATCCTTCACCCACCCACACTCTGGTAAGAAGTACAGCATTAAAAGTAGAATTTCCTGTAGATCTAAATTCGTGGTGTACTTGTTAAAGTGCCCTTGTTCAAATGTTTACGTGGGAAAAACCCGTAGAGAACTCAAAACCCGCATCTCCGAGCACAAAAGTAACATTTGTAATAAGGATGAAAAATCGTCTGTAGCGAGACATTTCAACGCTATGGGACATGATGTTTGCACCCTGAGGTTCCAGGGCATAGAAACTGTCAGTCCATTGAAAAGGGGTGGGGATAGAAATAGGGCCTTGCTACAAAGAGAGGCCTTTTGGATCCACACTCTTCAGACAGAGCATCCGAAAGGACTTAATGAGGAGCTGTTATTAGGCTGCTTTCTTTGAATATGTGCTATTTTCTATGAATATATTTTTATTGTCTAATTTATATTTTAAATATACTTAGTAATATGCATTCCAGCTTGTTCCATTTTGTTCCATTGTTCCATTCCATTTTGTTTTTGTATCAATCTGTATTCCAGACCTGGCTTACTCCCCCCTACCTGTCACTTTGAACACAGCAGGGCTTCTACCTAGGCCTGGTTCTGCTCTCCCACACAGTGGGGCTGACCAAACTAGTATTGTAAATACATGCAATATGAATGAGTTAAATTTTTGTGGTCACCCATTGTTGTATGTATACATTTTTGTTTTCTTTGACATTGGAACTTGCGCATTGCTTGGTTCTTTAATTCTTTATATACTGTAACTGAATTATGACATTTCATTTATTGAATGGACTTCCGGTCTCATTGTATTTAAGCGTAATTTCCGCCTGACACAGCAACACACTGAAGAAGGCCGTTAGGCTGAAACGTTTGTGTCTGTGTACCTCGTGAAACTGGAATAAACCAAAGAAAGGACATTCTGTGTGCTGGCTCTCCTTCTCCTTATACATATATACTTTACCTTGACACAGTGGTGTTGGTATCCACCCATCCCTTGTGCATGTGGCCTGCTTTCTGTCATCTGTGGGTCTGTAGCCGGCTTTACATGTATAACTTACAGTGTGGTCCAACTTCCCTGGCCAGTCACCCTGATCCCAGCGATCCACATTAAGGTCATCATGTGGTTTGGCACATGTTACCTCTAAGATAAGAAAAAGAACTGTGTCAGTCAGATTCATCTGAAGTCAATAAAGAACAGAATAATCATCATCAGGAGGTGATGAACAATCAGTAAAACAAGACAACCTCAACAAAAGCTCAATATATATGGCATTTTTTAAGAAGAGCCACATGACTAGTAACATTTTTAATTAGGTCCTTTGAGCAAAAACGTATGGACAATTTTGAAAATATTCTAAAGTATTAAGTCGTGTGTGTGTGTGTGTGTGTGTGTGTGTGTGTGTGTGTGTGTGTGTGCGTGCGTGCGTGCGTGCGTGCGTTAATCTGCTATAAAGTTTTGGTCCAAGTGAAATTTTCTATGGTCTCTCCTGACTCTAAATTGAATCATTTGGTGGCCAACTAAAACTATCTTTATAAGCATTTTAAAGGGCCCATATTTTGCTAATATAATGTATTATTATTTTATTGTTGGCCTCCAGTAGAGTAACTTATTGCATCAGTCATAGTTTAAAAAACTCATTGTTTATCTTGTACTGGCTCTCACTGCCCCCTTCAGTTCAGCCTCTGTCTGAAACACTCTGTTTTTAGGTCCTGTCCCTGAACCCCCACCCTCCGGAAAATACTCCAGGTGGGCAGCGCGAGGAGTTTTTGCGTTTGCAACCCAGAGAGCTAGCGCTGTAGAAGCGAGACTGACTGTCTGTCTGTCTGACTGTCTGTCTGACTATCTATCTATCTATCTATCTATCTATCTATCTATCTATCTAGATAAGATAGATAGATAGATAGATAGATAGATAGATAGATAGATAGATAGATAGATAGATAGTCATGCATAACAGAAACAGACAGGCGATCTCTGCTATGGCTACTAAATTTGGTAGTTGTAAAACAATTATATCAACGAGCAACTGATTGTCAAAACGAATTTGACCATCGATGAAAAACGTGACTTGGACATAAAGCAAGCTATCAATTGATTTATCAACATCCCCCTAGCTATCTACAGCTCCGCTAGGCCGGGCTGCACCGGGACATTTCCTTCAGTGGCTGGCCAAGCAGGGATTCTATTACCACGGCCTGTCATAACGTTACACCGGGAGCTTCACACTAGCTAATGTAGCTAGTTAGCTAACTTCCCAAATGCTTGTGACTAAGTGTGCCTCTCCTAGCAAAGGCTACACGGACCAAACCAAAATGAGGACTTGGAGAAGTCAGCAAGTTGGACTAACGTTACAAGTTCTGAAAATATGTGCCTTTCGTCATTCATCGGTTGTTCATGTCTATAAGGCAGCTGTGCTGCTAGGCTAAATAGCAAGTGCTAACGTTACCCAGCCGGTAAGTAACGTTAGCGCTTCCTAGCAGCACATTGGACCGATGCTGGAATGAGACACATATTTTCAGAACTTACCACTTCAGTCCTACATCCTGGCTCACTTCCATGTCGTCTCCTTGTTTTTGCGGTCTGGAATCCGTTATTCCATGAGACTAAACTGTTGTGTTAGTCCCAGACAGCCAGGCTAGAGAGAGCCTGGTGAGTGGTGACGCCGCCGCGGGTTACTGAAACACAGAACAGGGAAGAGAGGGGAAGGGTGGGAGCTAGCGTGCGCGCGCTGCGCGCCGGCCGGCGGCAACGCTTTGTTGCCAGGGTAACAAGTCCTTACTGACGTCACAAAAATTATGGTTCTCGCACAAAATCGCCATAAATCCATGTCATCTCGTCTACGAGAGTTCATAGGCGCGAGGGGTGGTTCATGGGGGTAACATTAAAACACTTTCACATATTTATTTGAAGCTTAGCCCATGTTTAATATGACCATCCAAGATTGTAACAACATATATATGATACAAAATTAAGAAATGCATAATATGGCCCCTTTAAGAAATGTCTATGGAAAAATATATGGCAGAAGAAATCCCTTGGTTCATATGCTTAAGCTGGAAGTGGGCATGACTCTGGCTCTCTATTAAAGAACCAGATGCAGTGTGTGTGTGTGTGTGTGTAAATATGACAGCCCTTTCATTCCCTGCACTCAGCACATAGCCTACCATCAACACTGCAGGAAAACATGTCATGGTGTGCAGCACTCAGCACATAGCCTACCATCAACACTGCAGGAAAACATGTCATGGCGTGCAGCACTACAATCTCTTCTTCTGTATTTAGTGTTTGTTTAGGCATATTGGCAAACCAGCTTAGAAGTAAATCTGTACCTGAGCCACTCGGGAGCAGCTGCTGAGCGACCCCTAGTGGTAAAATCTGTCTTTTGTTTTCCCTTTAATTCAGTATACCAGTTCAGTATTGAGCCTAGCCTAATATCAAACCGGTTGGAAACATTTTACACCGGCCCAGCTGTAATTGTGTGTGTTTCACACAGTCACTACTAGGGGTGTCACGATACACTCAGTTCACGATACGATACGTATCACGATACTGGGTTCACGATAACGATACGATACGATACGATTTTAACAATATTTTTTTAAACTTGAATAATGACAATATATGACTGGAAAAGTAGTATTTTATTTGAAATGCACAAATACTATAGAAAAAACATGAGATTGGAGATAAGGCTTATCTTGAAATAGAATGAGTTACACCGTCACTTAGATTTACTTTGAATTAAAAGGTTTCTCAGCAGTATAAATTCTCATTATGCATCTTCAGTTTTTCTTCAAACTCAAACAAAAAGACTTTTCTTAATCTATTTTTTATGCATCTTCAGTTTTTCCTGTCAAGTAAACAGTTTTGCCAGAAACTCAATTGAATGGTTTCTCTCCTGTATAACTTCTCATGTGTCTCTTCAGAGACTTGTTCAACTGAACTACTTTCCACACATTGAACTTCAACAAACAAAGACGTTTCTTAGTCTATTTTTTGAAAAAAAAAAAATTTTTTTTTTTTTTTTTTTTTTTGCGATATGAGATTTCATCTCAACGATACATATCGTGACGTTTTACTATCGCGAAATTTCGTGGGACGATATATTGTGACACCCCTAGTCACTACACATGTGAGCCTGATGTATGGAGAACATGGAGTAAGGTGGTAGGCTACCAGGGGCGAGACATGTCTGGCCTCAGCCCTTGTTTGTTATCTTGGTTATGTGTGGGTGATAGCGATAGTGATGTGTGATCGTGAGTTTGTTACTTTACACAAAATAATATATTATGCTGGATCACCATCGACTTACCTACCTTATACCTACTGAACACATTTTAAAAATATATGGTAAGAAAAACTACTCATTACAGGGGTCTGAATAAAAACAGATGTTACACTGCAAGATGAAAATACTATTACATTTACAGTATACATTATATACATTATAAGCACACACAGTACAAACTGTTATGATCATATCCATGGGTTGAACAACATCCTTAATAATGGTAAAGAAGATGGTGTGATTATAAGTCTGTTGACTTACCTGATACAGTCAGAGTGACTTTAGTGCTCTTTTTTTCGGGTCTAGGCTTTGGGTCACGATGGCGAATACCAATACACTGGTATTCACCACTGTGGCCTTTTTCTACAGGTTTTAATGTCATGCGTTTACGCTCAGAGTAGGCGAGAAACACTCGATCATCCTTGTAGAATGTGTAATCCCAGTCAGTCTCCTCTCCTTCCTTCATGTCACATATGAAGGTAACAGACTCTCCAGTAAATACATCGGACCGGTCGGGTTCAAGGGTCAGCACAGCATCTGTTCTCCCAACACAAACACATACAGCACTACACAATTAGAAGATAAAATAAATATATACTGGAAATAGTTTTGTTTTGAGTTATATCAAATTTGAAACACTTGGTCATGTTTTGCAGACCTGTCCTGTCATCACCTTGAGCGTGTCCTTGGTAGAGGAGTGTACTCATCACTAAAATAAAGATTAAAACCTCATCAGACACTATCAAACTGTCAAAATAACAATCAACAAAGCTTCAGTTTCATCAGTTTATTTAAACATATTGATTACAGCCACAAGATTATGCTCTATTCAAACTGTCAGTGACAAAGACATGAGACAAACCACTGATGCTGTGTTCTGTTCACCACAACATTGTCATTATTCTGCAGCATTGGAAGACAGAAAGTCAGTATGTTGTACTCACAGAATAACAGGAGCCCAGCACAGAGCCAGGTGCACCCCATCCTCACATCCAGCTCAGCTCCACTGTCTCTCTGCTTCTGACTGACTGTTCCACTTCCTACAGAGTGAGCTTATAACCTCTGTGCAGGAAGAGACAGACAGAGAGCTGCCGTGAGACAGAATTCACACCTTGCCAGTGTGAGTTCTAACTTAGTTTAGACCATCGCTGTTTCCTTCCTCTTTATTGGAAGCCCTCACAAAATGTTTATTTTGACCGAGACATATTTTTGTATGTATGTATGACAGCAGGCACAGAAAATACATGTAATTGTTGCATAAGATACGTCATGACATCAGATCCTTGCATCAGTGTTTTAAATAAAGTGACATCAGAGGCTGACATGGTGAGGATTGGGGTTAAGCAGTGACATTGTGTAAATCTTTCTGTTTAAAGTTGACTCTTGTTGAGCACATATAGTATAATACTATACTTTGATGATGTACTGTATAACATGGATTGGGAACTTGGGACAAAGAAAAAGAGGTGTGTGTGTGTGTGTGTGTGTGTGTGTGTGTGTGTGTGTGTGTGTGTGTGTGTGTGTGTGTGTGTGTGTGCACCACCACAGCACCACTCAGATGCTGCTGTGGTCTACATATGGGCACTGTGCAATTTTGACAACTAGTATTTTAGTATTTTAGTTACCGTTCAATTGTATCTTAGTATTGTGGTAACGTTTAAATATTCCTTTTAATTTTTGATTGGCTCTTACTTCTTAATCTTTAACCAGAAACCTGCCTGTCATGTTACCGTCTTGTACTGTCACTCTGCATTGTCCTGTATTGGCATGTTTGTTGGTTTGTGCTATGTCATGTCTCATTTTCTCTTTGGCCTGCGAGCTGCTATACTGGATACCTGAATTTCCTCATGGATTAATAAAGTACTTACCTACCTACCTGTGTGTGTGTGTGTGTGTGTGTGTGTGTGTGTGTGTGTGTGTGTGTGTGTGTGTGTGTGTGTGTGTGTGTGTGCGCGCCTGTGTGTGCGTCACTGACATATATTAAATATGGACATGTCTCAACCTCCTGCTGGTATAGTGAGGCCAAAATACTCCAGATTCACTTTTAGAGAGCTCATATCCTGTCCATTCTGTCAATCAAGTCAGTGGTGTGTAGACACACCACAGAAGAAGAAAGTTAGCCGTGTCATAAGCAGACTGATCTCCAACACATGATGGAGGGTCGGCCAGGAGAGCAATAAGATGCAGGCAGGCCGAGGAGGAGAGAGTGCTCACCACTTCCCCTCAAAGCTCTCCACTTGAAGATCACCACTCAAACAGTGTCAGATTTATTTTTATTTTTATAACTATTTCCTGTTCAAACAAATTGATTAACCTCCCTTTGATTAACAGTATCTGTTAAAAAAAAGATGGGGCTTCTTACCCTATGGTTTAAGAGCAGGCTTCACAGACAATCACACATATTCACATAAGGACCTAGGCTGCACTGACCTGGTACAGTATATTGGAGTTTTTACTCAACAGCTTTTTACATGTGGCAGAGGGGCAAGTATCTACATGCTGATGACATGGGCCTGTAGGATATTAAGTCCTGCTTGTTAAACTGCACGGGCCCTATTCTCCCACAGGCCTTCGGCGCTAAAACGGGCCTTAAACGCAAAAAAACGTGCCTTGCGCCTGTTTTGGGACGATATCAATATGGCTTTACGCTGCCAAATGCGCTTTAGGCCGAATGGGCGTGGCGCAGTCCCAGAATGGGCCAAAGTGGGCGTGTCGGCGCTAAATACCGGCGTACTGCTATCTTCCGAGCTGGCGTACATTTAGCGCTTTGCGCCTTTGAAAAGCAGGCCTATTCAGAGAAGCTTAAAGGTGAGCTAAGCTGTTACAGAAATCATCTTATATAGGGTTATATAAAACGGCTCTCTCAAATCAAGCAATCTGATTGGTTCACAGCCATTGTATAAATCCCGTAACCCACTCCAATAACCCATGGCCATGGGTTATGAGTTGCCATGGCAACTCTCTTACTAAAAGGCTTTGGTTACCTCAAATGACAATGTAGAAAAAACAAATGGCGGAGACAGCTGTCAGATCCTTGTGAATCGATCTTCGCTTATAACTTTACTAATACAGAAAATTATGTTTTGTACAAGAATAGACGCGGGCTAATGTCTTCTTCGCAAAAAAAAGGCTGTTAACCCCGCATTTAACCCCGTAACGTTAGTTGGTGTCGGGCTTTGCAGAAAGCTCTCAGCTTCTCAGCAAGCGCTGAGAATGCAGCGCTGCGCTCGAGCTGCGTGTCGGGCTTTGCAGAAAGCTCTCAGCTTCTCAGCAAGCGCCAGGATTGGCCAATGTCAACTTCAGTCTCCAGAACGATCCAATCAAATCACCCGCACGTCTATCTTCTTGCTAGAGGTCCCGCCTTACAGTAGTGTTTCAACTGACTCTATCAGAATGCCATGCCAGTCGGACTTATAGTATTATTATTATTATTATATTATCATACTTGGAAACCGTTTTATAAAAGCAATATAGCACTCGAGCTGCGTGTGTTGTGGCATATATCCCGCTGCTCAGCAGTTATCCCACTCGGCCTGCGGCCTCGTGGGATAACAGCTGATCAGCGGGATATATTTGCCACAACACACTGGCTCTCATGCTATATTGCTTAAATATAGGGTACAGATACCCCACCTTACATTTACATTTGTGGAACTTTATACTTACTTTATATTATTTATTTTGTTATTGAACTCGAAATTGATTACAAATGTTAGATTATGATTTAGTTATAAGTTATGATTACAAGACTTACAAAAAATGTACTTGAGAGAACTGTGATGTTTACGTGTATGTGTGTGTGTGTGTGTGTGTGTGTGTGTGTATGTGTGTGTGTGTGTGTGTGTGTGTGTGTGTGCGTGCGTGTGCGTGTGTGTGTGTGTGTGTGCATGCGTGCGTGCGTGTGCGTGTGTGTGGGTGGGTGTTTGTGAATGAGTGTGAAACCAAAGAGCAATAGATAGTATTCGATCAGCGTCATCACGGTCGCTGCGGCCATGTGGTTGACATAGCGCTCTCACGTGACAGCTTACTGTATGTGAGAGCAGCGCTTATAGGAAGCTAGCCGCCGTTAGCGTTACCTCTATCGTTCCTGTTGTGTTAGGATGGTGACCTGCGTTATACATGGCTGTAGTAATGACAGCAAGTCCCTGTGGTTGTTTCTATGCTTTCTCTACCTAGTGGATGTGAGGATAGTTAGGAGAGACAGGTGAAACTTTCTGACAGCTCCTCACACCAAAGTCTGTTCACCTCGTTTTTTCTTTGGTTTATTATTACAGACATTAACGGCAGCATACAAACAACAACCCTGGGGTTTTTATTGCTGTCATCACCATCGCTATTTTGTAATAGAACAGAAAGACAATAAGGCTGTTACTAGCTGTCAGCTGCAGTGCGTGCAGGACGCCATGACCGCGGTGACCGTGATGCTGCTGATGCAATAGCATCTATACAGAGAAACAAAGTGTTAAACAGGATGAGGTTTCATTTGCGTATTGACGCATTATGACACCTCTCAGAGAAACACAGACGTGTGATAAAGGAAGTGACCTGCTGTGGTTTCATACCAACGCATGCAACAAGTCAAGACAACCTTACATATATGTTATAGGATGAATGATATACATGACTAAGCCCTTTGACTATAGGGCTCTAAGTTAGTGACAACATCATGTAGTTCAGACTATCAGGCTCTGGCTCAGGGCCTCCTGAGCTTTGGGGCCTCTGGGCCTGTGCCCAGCTGACCTGTTCAGTTCTCCATCCATGGCTCTAATTAGAATGATGCTGTGATACAGTTTCAGTGAACCATTACTTGACTGATCAATAGTACATGAAGGACTATATAGAACAGATGACTCTAAACATTACCGGAATGACAAAAATGATCACATCGTTATAAAAACACGACTGACAGCTTGCTGAATAAATTCAATGTTTATTGTTGCATAAATTGGTAAAAGACCAAGCTTTAAAAGATACAATATCAACTCCAGGACAGAGATGGGCAGTATTTTAAATACATGTATTTAAAATACGTATTTCAACTACATTTGTGTATTTTGTAATTTGTATTTGGCTGGACCGAGAAAAATAAGATGTAATTTGTATCAAGATACTTTCAGACCTTGTATTTTGTGTATTTTAAATACATACAATACTTTTTTCTTTAATTTTATGTAATTTTATTCTCAAATTGACACATTCTTACCATTGACACAGGTTTAAACTGTGGAGGAAAGAAATGTGACATGTCACTTCTACTCTACCTCTGATTGGCTTACCCTCAGAACAAACTCAACAACAAATCAGAGGCAGAGTAGGGTGGGTCTTGAGTCAGACTTCACATCACTTCTTCGTCTAGTATGAAGCCTTGTATTGGTGGAAATTCCCCCAGAGATAAATTACTAATATAAATTGATGATTAGATATTGCATGCACTGGCCTATCTGCAAATGAAACAGTTTACTGCATATTCAAACCAGTGTATCATATTGTATGTATCAAGACACAACTAATTATCTTCTTAATTAAAATGGGCAAAGTGGGTGGCAGTGTGTGGGGCGGCAGTGTGGGTCACGATTGTGATGTCATCAGTGATGTCACTTGATCAATTGTGATGTCATCAGTGATGTCACTCGAGCCACTGATTGCTCAACTGTGATGTTACTCAGGCAGTTGTGATGTCATCAGTGATGTCACTCGAGCAACTCTGTAGTATGAGCCGATGGCGCACATTTGCACATTTGGAGCCCGCGATTTCCATAACTGCAGCCATGGCGCATCATCTCCAGGGATACTGTTATGATGTCAGATATCTAGGGCTAACATGGTCAAAGTTCCAAAGCTTGAGGTTAACATGTAGAAATGCTGCCTGTAAGTCAAAAGCCCTCGCAGAAGGTGATTAACAGCTGAAGTGAGGGAGAAATTAGCTGTGCTGAAAAACAGCTAAAACTGAAATGAAAGAACTGTAATGTATTGTACTGTAATGCGATGTCACCTAAATAACCATTGCGATGGTTCCACAGTGAAACATTGCGATGGACGTTGGCATCGTGGTTGACGGGGGGTGGGGTTAATTAATGATTTATGAAGTCCATGTGGTGCCGTTTGGCTGCGCCACTGCAATGTACGTTCACGTTTACAACAGGACAGCTGAGCTCTACATGTCATGAGAGACCAGCGGGATAGGCTACTACTACAGCACAGAGCCAGGCAATTCAAACAGTAGGCTATCACTACGAGCAATATTGAAAGGCGCAAAACAATCAAACGTTAACGTTACAGATCGTGACCAACAACGTGTGTGTGTTTAATTTAAATAGGTGGCGGAAAAGGGGCAGAATTACTGGTGGCTAATGTTAGATTTGTGTGGGCTCAGTTTTGAACCTAACATTGGGTTACGTTAAGGAGAGATAGAAACACAGCAGCAGGCAGCCTGTACACAGTATGTAATGGAGAGAGTTCCTGGAAACAGGCGAGTTGAATTCACAGTTGAAGACTTGTAACATTACTCACATTGGGTTGCAAACAGGAAAGAACGTGAAGTTTCTTCTTTCTTAACATTTTCACAACACAACCGACTTCTGCTTATCTTCTCTTCCTCTCCGCTTTACCACTTCTCTGAACTGGGGATAAGGTACGCTTTGCCGCTTGTTTAATGCCGCCTGTGCGTCCCCTGTGTGTCGCGGTTGAGTGGAGATAGCCTTTTTTATTATTAAATCTGCCAAATTTTTAATTCGAACAGATAATCACGATGGTCCGATGTAGAAGTGTCAGAGGTCGATGGGG
Source organism: Poromitra crassiceps (assembly GCF_964638095.1). Classification (NCBI taxonomy): domain Eukaryota; kingdom Metazoa; phylum Chordata; class Actinopteri; order Beryciformes; family Melamphaidae; genus Poromitra; species Poromitra crassiceps. Next base: position 55,610,385 of record NC_139628.1, on the reverse strand, counting down.
GTCGGCCCATTGACGATGGTCGATGCCATCGTACATGGTGCCAACCCTAGTACACAAAGGAGAATACTGTCAGAGGACTAAGAGATGATTTACCATCTAAGGAAACCAGAAAATTTCACATTTGATGAGCTGGAATCAGACAATTAGGACATTTTCCTTACAGAAATGGCTCAAAATGATGAACAGATGATCAAAATAGGCAATTAATGTAATATTTGGCAATGAATTGATGGATTTACTAATTGTTGCAGCTCTTTATCAGTTTTTATAAAATGTATTTTTATGTATTTTCAAAATACAAAATACGTATTTGTATCTCAAATACATTTTTCAGACGAGTATTTTGTATTTGTATTGTGATACATTTTTTGAGCAAGTATTTGTAATTTGTATCAAAATACTTTATGATGTATTTTCGCCCATCTCTGCTCCAGGATAAATATATAACTTATCAATCTATACAGCTTTAAAAGAATGGGGGGCGGTATATCATTAACATCAATTCATTACATATGAAAAACAAATCTGAACATCACACCTATACTCTAAATAAGATACTGACTTAAAGCTGCACTAATATTGTTTTATGTACAAAATAATACACCCTGCAAGGGGCTGCAAGAGAAAAGAGAGCCCCACCCCATCTAATGGAGATCCAGTAGATCTTTTTTTTTTCATTTTTTTTTTTTATCTTTTTTTTTTAAATCTTTTCCCTCTCTGGTCCCTTTGGTATAAAATGATCACAGGTCACAAGTCAACATTTGAAATAGTTACCTCTCTCTGATTGATTGACTTTGACAGTTTGACACACAAAAGGGAAAGTCAGCGGTGAATTCTCCGTGGAATAACAACGTAACGACGACACCTGGTGTCTAATTCAGGCTACTGCCTTACAAAAGCTGTCTATTCAAAAGCAGCGTCTGACACATTAGGATTTGTCCCTCAAAAAGACATTGTGTACAACAAACTGCTGCCGTACGCGGATAGGTTAGACAGCGAATCCAATGATTTACTGAGTAAAATAAAGGGGAACTTGAGCCGAGCAGTCCAGCTCAGAGAGATATGGCCCGGGGTGCTGTTCTGGACAAGGAAACTTTCCACGTACATGCGGCTGTATGGACGGAAGTTCAGCAAAGAGGACCACGTGCTGTTCATCAAGTTGCTCTATGAGCTAGTGACAGTCCCTAAACTGGAGATCAGCATGATGCAGGGCCTTGCACGCCTGCTTATCAACCTCCTAAAGAAAAGAGAACTACTCTCACGGGAGGACCTGGAGCTGCCTTGGAGGCCACTGTACGAGCTGCAGGACAGGATCCTGTACTCCAAGACCGAGCATCTTGGCCTTAACTGGTTTCCAAACTCTGTGGAAAGTGTGTTGAAAACGCTTGTGAAGAGCTGTAGACCATATTTCCCAGAGTCAGCTACTCAGGAGATGCTGGAGGAGTGGCGGCCACTACTCTGCCCCTTTGATGTCACGATGCAAAGAGCGATCAGCTACTTTGAGCTCTATCTGCCCACCACCCTGCCCCCCGAGCGGCACCACAAGGGCTTCAAGTTGTGGTTTGATGAGCTGATCAGCCTGTGGGTGTCCGTACAGAACCTCCCAGGCTGGGAAGTGCATCTGGTCAACCTCTTTGCTCGCTTGGCCAATGACAACATTGGCTACATTGACTGGGACCCTTATATCCCCAAGATTTTCACCAGAATCCTGAGAAGTCTGAATCTCCCAGTGGGGACCAGTTCCATGTTGGTCCCACGATATGTCACCAATGCCTACGACATCAGCCATGTGGTGCTCTGGGTCTCATCCCTCTTGGGAGGACCCAGCAAGCAAGCCCAAGCACAGCGGCCTTTTTAACAGCATTACATCCTTCTTCCACCCGTCCAACCATGGCCGCTGGTTGATGAAGCTGATGAAGCTGCTCCAGCGCCTGCCGGCCAGCGTGGTGCGCCGCCTCCACAGGGAGCGCTACAGGAAGCCCTCCTGGCTCACGCCCGTCCCCCACAGCCACCAGCTCACCGAGCAAGACATCACGGACTTTGTGGAGAGCATGATGCAGCCCGTGCTGCTGGCCATGTTCAGCAAGACGGGCAGTCTGGACGCAGCCCAGGCCCTGCAGAACCTAGCTCTGATGAGGCCCGAGCTGGTCATTCCCCCCGTGCTGGAGAAGACATACCCTGCTATGGAGACTCTGACGGAGCCCCACCAGCTGACAGCCACTCTGAGCTGCATGATCGGTGTGGCCCGGAGCCTGGTGTCGGGAGGACAGCGCTTCCCTGAGGGCCCCACACACATGCTGGCCCTGCTCATGAGGGCCCTGCCCGGGGTCGACCCCAACGACTTCAGCAAGTGCATGATAACATTCCAGTTTATTGCTACATTTGTGACTCTTGTGCCTTTGGTGGACTGTTCGTCTGCCCTACATGAAAGAACCGACTTGACGGAGGTGGAGAGAGAGATGTGCTCAGCTTCAGCAGAGTTTGAAGACTTTGTCCTTCAGTTCATGGACAGGTGCTTTGCACTGATAGACAGCAGCACTCTGGAGCAAACTCGAGAGGAGACGGAGACAGAGAAAATGACTCACTTGGAGAGTCTGGTGGAGCTAGGCCTGTCCTCCACCTTCAGCACCATCCTCACACAGTGCTCCTTGGACATCTTCAAGGTGGCTCTGGACAAGGTTTTTAACTTTGCCACCACCAACATCTTTGAGACACGTGTCTCTGGGAGAATGGTAGCTGACATGTGCAGAGCTGCCTCCAAGTGTCACCCTGCGGAGTCACTCAAGCTTTTTGTGCCACACTGCTGCAACGCCATAAACCAAATTGCCGTCAATGAAGAAGTGCTGAAGGAGGAGGAGCTTGACAAGGAGTTATTGTGGAATCTCCAGCTACTGTCCGAGGTGACTCGGGTGGATGGTGACAAGACCCTGCCCTATCGCTCTGAGCTGCTCCAGATCTTGCAGCTCACCCTCCGCCTAAAGTGCAAGCAGGGCTACACTCTGGCCTGCAACCTGCTGCACCACATCCTTCGCTCCTCCGCCCTCATCTACCCCACAGAGTACTGTAGTATACCAGGAGGCTTCCATCAGCCCATCACTGACTACCTGCCCATCAAGGACTGGGGTCGACCTGGGGACCTGTGGAACCTGGATATCCGGTGGCATGTGCCCGGTGTGGAGGAGACCTCCTTTGCTTTCTATGTTCTGGACCTGATCCTCCAGCCAGAGCTCCAGCGCCTCAAGAGATTCGCACAGGGGGAACAAGACATGAGCAGAGATGATGTCCTACAGAGCCTGGCCATTGTTCAGCACTGCCTCCTAGGGGCTGGGAGTCTCATGCCTCGCCTGAAAGGAGAGCCCATCCCTGAACTAGTCCACAGCATGGTGAATCTAGATGAGACCCACCTCTATACAGGAATGCAGTATGATGCGTCCAGAGAGAACTACAGAGACGCCATCTGTAGTGTCATGAGACAGCTGCTGCATTACATTCTGGAGCACTCTGAGGATGACACCAAGTCTCTCTTCTCTATTATCAAGATCATCAGTGACCTGATGCACTTCAAAGGTTCTCACAAACATGAGTTTGACTCGCGCTGGAAGAGCTTCAACCTTGTGAAGAAATCCATGGAGAACAGACTTCATGGCAGAAAGCAGCACATCAGAGCCCTGCTCATAGACAGAGTCATGCTCCAGCATGAGCTGCGCAAACTGACAGTGGAAGGATGTCAATACCGGAGCATTCACCAGGAGCTTATGAGAGATCTGTTGAGGCTTTCCACAAGCACCTACAGCCAAGTACGCAGCAGAGCTCAAAATGTTTTGTTCGCCGCCCTCGGAATGTACAACTTCTGCTGCAGAGATCTAATCCCCCATGTCCTGGAGTTTCTCAAACCAAACCACAGCAACATCACCCAGCAGCAGTTCAAAGGTGCTTTGTACTGTCTCTTGGGGAATCACAGTGGAGTGTGCCTGGCTAACTTGCACGACTGGGAGTGCATTTCTCTGACATGGCCCGCCATCGTGCGCTCTGGCCTCAGCTCGGCCATGTCTCTGGAGAAGCCTTCCATTGTGCGGCACTTCGACGACCTCGCCGACAAAGTCCACCGCCAGTATGAGACCATTGGCATCGACTTCACCATCCCTGATGAGTGCTCTGATGTGGCTCGACAACTGATGGTCACTGGAAAGCCCGTCCCTGAAGAGCCTGTTCCCTCAGAGGAAGACATAGAAGAGGGTGTGAAGAGGCAGGAGCTGAAGAACTCTGAGTCTGTAGAGAGATACAAAAAGCTGATTGGTGATCTACTGGACTGCATCAGCAACACGAACATGCCTTGGAAGTTTGAACACATTGCCATCGGCTTCCTGTCATTGCTGCTGAGAGATGATCACCAGCTCCCGGCACCTGCTGTTCTGTTCTTTGTCAAAAGCCTCAACCACGACTCCCTCTTGGTCCGCAAGGTGGCGATATCGGCCATGGCAGGGATCATGAAGCAACTGAAGAGAGCACATAAAAAAGTGCCAGTCAGCCCCACTGAGCTCTGTGGAGGGAAGGAGCCAAGCGATTTGATCGCCGGGGACCGACCAGACAACCAGTGGCTCCAGTATCACAGCAGCAAGCTGCCACGCACACAGCAGGACTGGGATCGCTGTGTGTTTGTGGAAAAGACCCACTGGGGATACTCCAGTTGGCCAAGAAAGTTGATGATGTATGCACCTGCTGAGGAGCAGCCCAAACAGAACCTGACCAGAGAGGACATGTCAGAGCGAGAGCAGATCATCTATGACCATTTCTCAGACCCAGTGCTCATCAACCAGCTCATCGAGTTCCTCTCTCTTGAGGACCGTAAGGGCAAGGACAAGTTCAGCCCTCGCAGATTCTGTCTATTCAAGGGTTTGTTCCGCAACTTCAACGATGCCTTCCTGCCTCTGCTGCAGCCTCACATGGAGCGCTTAGTGGCCGACTCCCACGAGAGCAAGCAGCGCTGTGTGGCTGAGATCATCTCTGGCCTGATCAGAGGCTGCAAACACTGGAGCTACAGTGTTTCACATTTTCTAAGCTCCTTCTCTCCGCACAACACCCCATGATCACACACACCATCAAACACAACGCAGATCCCCGGGGTGTGTAGAGAGGCTCCAGCATGTGTGGGTTACATATATAAATAAATAATCCCTTCCCCAGGTAGGCTAAATACATTTAAACAAATGAGTTGCTTACAATGCATCAAGTGGGACTTTTAGATTTTTCCAGAGCATAGGTGTTTGTTTTTTTGGTTCAATCGCAATCGTTCAATTGGAAGATTTGAATCCTGTGCAATGATTTTTACATATGAAACAGGACAGAAGAATTCAATGACAGTCCACTAAAATAAAGTCGATCATTTACCACCACCTGCTGGTTGAAGAATAAACTTACAATCAATTCAATTACTAATTCAAATACCATTCAAATACCTGTCCAATCTTTTGTGCATGCCTGCAGGGTAGTGCTGCAGTCTATTGCATTATTGCATGTAAGTATAATTTAAAAATCACATTTTGTAGTTCACCAACTTTTACCAAAAGCACTGAAGCCAAATACCTGTGTGTTGCTCACAAAATGTTATTGCCCTTAATTTTACATATGCGTGGGTGTGTGTGTGTGTGTGTGTATGTGTGTGTGCCCCTTAAGTCCAAATGTGCAACACGTTCTCACTCCGACCACGTAGCATATTGAAGCTTTGTCCCGTCCCTTATGCGCCACTTGTTACTAACATGGTACCCTTGAGCGACCCATGAAACGACTTGGGCTTTCCGACTAAACTCAATGCAAACCCATAGAAGTCAACTTTGACGCTTATGGCAACTGCGCCCCCATTAGCCTAACTGCTCCCCCATTAGTCAACTGCTCCCCATTAGCGTCTGGGGGGAGGTTAGGTTTAGGCGTGGGAGGTGGGAGAGGTTAGGTTTAGGGTCTGGGGGAGGTTAGGTTTAGGGTCTGGGGGAGGTTAGGTTTAGGCATGGGGTGGGAGAGGTTAGGTTTAGGGTTAGGGTCTGGGAGAGGTTAGCTCCTCCAGACCGTAATGGGGGAGCAGTTAGGCTAACGGGGGAGCAGTTAGGCTAATGGGGGAGCAGTTGCATAAGCGTCAAAGATTAATTCCATGGGTTTGCATTGAGTTTAGTCGGAAAGCCCAAGTCGTTTCATGTGTCGCTCAAGGGTACCATGTTAGTAACAAGCGACGCACAAGGGACGGGACAAAGCGTCAATATGCTACGCGCTCGGAGTGAGAACGTGTTGCAATGTGTTATGTTCTTCCCTTTACAGTGTTACAGTATTGTAGTTTAGGTATTTTGCATCTTTAGACTTATCGGCTAAAATAATGATGACCTAACCCAGTGGTTCCCAACCTTGTACCCCTTGAGCTGTTGTGCCATGCCAATGGTACCCCCTCAATAATGCGTGTTGACGAATGAATTAAATTAATTAACAATTCTGACAGTTTATGATTGATTTATTCATGTTTGCGAGCTAGCTGGTATGCACAGTTTTGGCATGCATGAAGGGTGACCTCTTCACAGAGTAGTGTAACAGTTGACACCTGCCAGGGAGGACTAGTTGCACATACCATTGTAGGAATGGGCTTATGAAATTACTACTGATAGTGTACATATATTTTTTAAATAACTTTGGAAATAAATTGTACTCCACAATCTTTCCGTGTACCCCCTGCAAGCTGCTCAAGTACCCCTAGGCATAGGGGGATACGTACCGCTGGTAGGGAAACACTGCAATATACTAACTTTGGCGCAAATGATTATATATAGTTCATTACGGCGCGCGCAGCTTTGCGTTTCCACTGCAAACCCAGGATGTACACAGGTGGAACACTGGCAGGAGGAGGGCTTTAAGGAGTGACAGAGATCTTTTTTTATTTTAATTAGTGGGTTTCTCGCTCGCTCACAGGTTTTGACTTTTGAAAACTAGAGCCAATCAAAATGTGGGGCATTGTCTCAATATGTGGGAAGTGGGAAAAAAAGGCATGCAGATGTCCCACACAAAGTGGGAAATCTGGTCACACAGCGTGTTTTTTGTGTGTGATCAAAGTCATGCCAACTCATGTGCTTAGCGCACCTGTGTCCCTTCTGCAGTCTTCCTCGTGCGGCAGGACCAAACTAGTCTGGGCACCTTTCACCCCGCTTTTTGTCATGGGGCGTAAACCACGGAACCAGAATGAACACCGGAAGGCAGTGTGCCAAAAACGTCTTTGTTGCCGTTAGCTTGACGTCTCTTGCCTCAATTAATTGTCTGATGCAAAGCTTCTGTATTGGCTTAAAAGATGTGAGATTGTGAATCCGCAATGTTTCTACAAGAACTTCTTCAAAAACTTTGTTCGGTACGTCCATCTTTTGTTTTGTTGTTTGCCGTTCTGATACTTGTGTCAAATTGTCAAGTTAACGTAAAAGTTGACGAGCTAGAAACGCTGCCCTTGCTGTCTAGGGCGGGCTCTAGGCCGGAACCAGGTAGGGTGACAAAATCAATTGTGAACGGAAGCCAGGCTCTTTCTCGCCGAGAAGAGCCTGGTGACGCGAGGTTAGGACCAAACGGTAATGTGGGGCCCTATCTTGGTACAGGCGCTATCCGCTTTTTGCGCACCTGTTTGCGTGCTTTAACGCCTGATTTATGCTATCCTCCCTGCAGGCACGATAGCAGTCCGCCAGGCGCAAGTGTCCAGGGGCTCTATCTTCCCAAAAGCATTTTAACGCCGTGCGCAATGCAAATTGGGGGCGGACACAAGCGTATGCCTGTGATAATTGTACTGGGCATTGCCTGCCACAAGCCAAAGCAGGCGTTTCAGCGTTAAAATGTGGTGATAGGTGGCATTATGCTATCGTCAGCAGCGCACAATTACTTTTAGGCGCAAATACCTCGCTGCGCTGAAGCACACCATAATCTCCGTGCAGCGCACCGCAGTGCAAGTAAAATCCCTTTTGGATATGTCATTACACACAGCCTTGCCACGCCAGGACATCAAATTATGCTGCTAAAATTGGGTATTAGCAGATAATTCAGTGAGGCAATCAACTATAACTCACTGAGAAACTTTTATCACATCGCAAAGAGGGAAATTAATTGAGAAAACGTGTTGGACAATGGACATAGGCTATTTACCTTCCTAACCGGAGGGTCGATCTGTCAATAAGCTCTCTCTGTCCTCGCAGAGTGAGTACACTCTATTACGCATGGAGATAATTAGAGCATATTGCATGTCTCGCGCAAACAGGCATACAGGCATACTCTGGGCATACCCAGAGTTGGACTAGTCAAATTAGGTGAATTTTCTCTGTTTATCCTCAATTTAGGTTATTAAACTAGATTTTAAAAATACACCAATATGGTTAGGGTTAGAACCATAGTCTGGCTTAGGCTTGGAGCATACTACATTGATTTTTAGATGTGTCTAATTAAGGCTATATGTGTGTGTGTAGGGATGCCACATCCGTTTCTTTCAGTAGTTGCCTAAAGCTTAATTTATACTAACTGCGGAGTGTCCGGTTTTCGCGGAGCGGAGGCTCTGTGCGGCGAGCACGGCGCTCCGCACAAGCTCTGCGGAGGGACTGCACGGAGCTCCGCGCTCCTCTCAAAAAATGTAACTCCGCAGAGCACCCCGCGAGCTCGTGCAGTCAATTCCGAGGCTATGATTGGCTAATGTTTGCTATGGTTTGTATAGGGAAGAAGCCTCCACAAACTGACCAAGTGACCGGCGAAATCAGTGCAAAATGAACGGGTTTGAGCATCGCCACATGAGTGAGGGAGCAACATGATCCTTTTCTCACAGTCATGAGGGAGCCTATTTTAGAGTGAATAGCCTACAATTTACTACGTCAATAAAAACGATTTGAGATCGAAAAAATTTAATGCAAAGCACAAAAACAAGAAGACAACAAACTTACTTGCTAAAAACAAACTGAAAATAGCCTACAATTGCACTAGGATTGATTATTCGCCGATATAAATCAGGATCACACACGGAAGAACTGATGTGACATTTGCATTCGTGCTAAAAACACAACGGGAGCCTGGAGGGGGATTCTCCGCTCTCTGCAGACGCTGCACTGCTACCTTATTTACCATAAAAAGATGTGCCTCTGTGGAGAGAACGGTCTTGCCATGAACACCGCGGACGCCGGACACTCCGCAGTCAGTATAAATTTGCTTTTAGTCTGACTCCTTTAGGTTATCTATCCTGTTCATTTATTAGGTTGCATCATGTGCTCCTGAACTAGGACCCTGGCCCGATACCTGTGGACGACCTTGGTCTTATCCTAGGGGTAGGATTATGGCACCCCATTCACCCATATTGACCTTTTTGGGCCTTCTAATATTGCCTGCCTTTTATATGCCTCTGGTCACGTTAGGAAGTTATGTTGCTTGCATTATGGCAGTAGTAGAGTACCCAGGGGCATGCCCACCCCAGTATAGCATAGAGGCGCTGGCTATAGTTAGGGGTTAGGGTTTGTGGCACCCTGACAGGATGCCTGTGCACGGGCCATCCGTATGCATTGAAGTAGACAAGCCCCTGTCCTCTGTTCAGACATGTCATGGCATCTGTGAATTCAGTTTGTCAACAAGCCTCTTGCAATATTTCAGAACTAATCATCCTTCATCAGGCTATACTTGTTGAATTAATAGTAATGTCTAATGCATGTGCAATGTCCAATGCATGTGTGGAGCAAACAGGAGAGGTGTTCTCCCTTCCAGTGCAGTGTTGCCAGATGGCAAATGTTGAATTATCGTACCAGAGGGTCAAAATTATCGTTTTTGGAGTGAAATTATCGTACGCCCCCTCCCCAGCGTGGCGCGCCAAAGGCGCGCCAAAGTCGGGAGGGCTGCGGCTGATCACAGGCTACTTTTTGGACTTGGCATGATCTTTCAACACTGTGATCTCAGCCTGCATTGCAACAACAACAAAACACCCTGCACGTATTGGCTGCAAATATGTTGTTTGAAGAGATGATTGTATAAACAGATAGAGTGATAGACGTAGGATTCGTCTAAGTGTCACAAAATGATGAAATTATCGTACATTTGGGGGATTTTGGGATTATTGATCGTACATCGTACAGAGGTCGAAATTATCGTACAAATACGATAATTATCGTACGTCTGGCAACGCTGTTCCAGTGTGACCTCCAGAATGAGAGCTGTGGGAGGAGGCACACTCCCTCTTATATAGACTCCACCCTGTCTTTAGGGTTGGCAGTAGAATTAGGTAGAATTTCTTTGTTTATCCCCAAATTAGGCTATCAAATTGAGTCTTAAAAATACACCACTATGGTTAGGGTTAGGATCATGGTCTGGGTTAGGTTTAGAGTATACTACATTGATTTTTAGATGTGTCCAATTAGCTAGGCTTTAGGTTATGTGTGTGTGGGGTTAGGGTTAGGGATAGCGCCTGTCGGAAGATATAGCCCCAGGTGTTAGGCCCCGTGTGTCGAGGCGTATCCAGGCTGCCAGACACAGTGCAAATGCGCGGATGCACTTTGTAGCAGTGATAACGATAACAAGATAATACAGCAGCTTATTTGTGTAGTGATAGCATAATATATCTTTGAGTAACGTTGGTGCCTGTGCAAATCCAACTTAGCTGAGTTTACCACTGTTGTTGTTGTTGGGCAGTTACGTCACAAAGTAGTGGAGCACTACTTTATTAGTCTCAATACGAGGGATCAGCCGAGCAGCATTTTGGTAAACAAACCGCGTCACTGGGTGGCAACGGCAATGGAACCCTACGGAGCCCAAGTGGCGCGAGGCTTGTGTGTCTGACTGTAGCCGGCTAACTCTTTTTACATTTTAAAAACTGCGACAGTTCACACAACTTTAACACAAGACGCATATATTATACATCAAACTCTTGAGCTAATTCTGCTCTCACTCAGAATGTCAAAATATAAGCGATGTATAGTTTTTGAGATATTAACGTTTGTTTGGCACAACTCATACTATTAACTGCCGCGGGTTCCGCATTTCTGGGTGGCAAGTCACGTCACGCTGATTCGTCCTATACTCTGTCCATATCTTGTATAATATTTAAACTTGTGCATATTTATTGTGTTGTTATTGTATTTTTCTTTGTATTGGTTTATATATCTTTTCTGATCTTTATTTATCTCGAACAGTCAAAGACAAAGAAAACGTAGCAGTTACATTATGATATAGTTCGAGAAGGGGCAGAAAGAAGCCATAGCTTATCTTGTTCGGCCCCCTCTTTACATTATCCAACTTAAAAATATGAACAATCCCAGCAGTTTACAGTTCAGATAAAATCAAAGCGTATAAGGAATTCACATTTGCATTGTAAATTGTAAATATAACAGTAAATGAGATTAAATTTAAGCGAATGAAAGTTCAATTAAAAATTTGTTGCATAGTAACAGATAAAACAAATACAAACACCATTAAATTACAAATTACAAAACACTGTCAATTTCCACATATTTACCAATGAGTGGTTTTTTATAGAAGCGTTTGAAATGTTTGATGTTCTTGCACAATTTAATTTCTTCATCCAGGTCATTCCAAAGCGACACCCCCCAAACTGATACACACATTTTTTTTTAGAGTAGTATGGAAAAAAGCTTAAAATTATGTTGTTGTTTTAAGTAGTAGTTCCCATCTCTCTCACTAAATAGCCTTTGAATGTGTCCTGGTAACATGTGTTTATTAGCTTTAAAAACAAATTGGGCAGTTTTAAACTTAACTAAATCCATAAATTTCAAAATAAACGAATGTATGAACAACTTATTGGTATGGTCACGATACCCGGAATGGTTAATTATCCTTACTGCTCTTTTTTGTAAAGTGCAAATCTTATATAAGGTGCTTTTATAGGTATTACCCCATACTTCAACACAGTAACACAGGTATGGATCAACAAGTGCCCAATACAAAGTGTGCAGTGCCTTCTGATTCACGAAGTATCTCATTTTGCCCATTATCCCAATACTTCTGGCCACTTTGGTACACAAGTATTTAATGTGAGGTTTCCAGCAGAGTCTGTGGTCAATTAAAACACCCAGGAATTTGATTTCATAAACTCTTTCAATCTCTACATGGTCGATTTCTACGTGAATATTAGAATTTACATTTCGATTGCCAAATATCATAAATTTGGTTTTACTCAAATTTAAGGATAATTTATTAGAGTCAAACCAACCCTTTAACTTTAGCAATTCAACTTTGACCATATCAATAAGCTGTTGTATATTCTCCCCTGAACATAAAATATTTGTGTCATCCACAAAGACAATTAATTTAAAAAAATTGGAAACTTTAAAAATGTCATCTTGTTTATATATCTTATGTAACGTGTGCGCCTTCTACACCAAGACGGGAACGTACCTATGTTCCCCGGGTTCTATGTTCCCCGCTCCTGCTAAAAAGGGTCCTATGTTCCCCGCTCCCGAAAAAGGGTCCTATGTTCCCCGCTCGTATGCGTAAAGTCGGCGAGTAGCGCACCGCCGGACGCCTCCACTTCACCCCCAGCACCCAACACCCACTGCCCAGAGACGGCGCACCTTTTTCAGCATGACTCCATACTACAGTGCACTGCCTCGGGTCTCTGGCTCTCTCTGGCTCATCTTGAAAATATGGGGTTCGGCTTGCAAAAGTTTCTGCGATGCGCTATGGCGCAGTAGGCTATGCCTCATGTTTTCCTGGCACAATGCCACCCACGATAAAGTTTTTTGTAGCAATTTGTAACATTTATACAGAGGCTAGAGAAGCATATGTCGGCCACGTAGTGATATAACACTTATTATTTCGCTTTCTTTTTTCTTCGCCCATTATGCTTGCGAAGTAGCCTGTGGGAAGTAGCCTGTTGCAGAGGAAAGCGAAATTAAACAATTTATTTGAATGGCTTTACAGAACTTGTGCATGTCTGTGGGTTATATAGGCAGAGGCGATTTGTGCTGCGTGAATGTTGCAAATATTGATCTCTCTCTCTCTCTCTCTGAAAAATGTAATATTATGGATAGCATTTTGCTGCTCCTGCTGCTTAAAGGAGAACTTACCTCCAAAACACTTTTTTTCAGCTTTTAACCAATATATATGACTTTGGGGGTGATGTGTGAAGAATTCTGGTCAGAATTTCCACATTTGACACCAAACTGTTGCCATTTTACCATTTGTATCATTTTTCAGCAGCATAACTGGCATAAGCGCCCTCTAAGGGTCGAAGACTGCTTTTTTTTCTTTTCTCAAATGAATGGGAGATTAGGGGCACACTGATGTCACAGTGCCCCCAAAGACTATGGGATTTCAAGATAATTACTCCCCTACCCCCCCTGTACCCTTTCGGCTCCTCAGAACTCCAAGCCTATTCCTATTGAAGTTTGCTCTTAAAATACTGAACCAAACGTCGTCAAAGTTGGCACATGTCTTAATTATAGTTAGTTTCCCGCTGAATGTGTCACTACTTTATTAATATCTTACCTGGATAAGCTCGAATGATGATGTATATATTATCAGTCCGAGTTGGAAGCAGCTGTCTCCAGCCCAGGCAGGCGGGAGCGGGCGGGAGAGAGTCGTACTGTAACCTCATGCACTAGCACCAAGCTCCGGGGGCGCGCGCCTCCACGTAAGCAAGTAGCCCCTGTGCTCTTAAAATACTGAACACCACGTTGTCATATTTGACATATGTCTTCATTGTAGACAGTTTATCGCTGAATGTGTCATTACATTATAAATATCTTACCTGGATAAGCTCTAATTATGTTGTTTATATTATCAGTCCGACTTGGAAGCACTTTCTCTCGGCCAGTCAAACGGGAGAGTCTGCACTCTCATGCACCCGCGGGGGCGCGCACAGCAGACAGACTGTGAATGGGCGGAGGAGGAGGAGGAGAGATCCGACTATAGCAGGCTACTCAGCTACTGTGCCCGTCTGTGAAAAGCGTCCTGTCCAGTCGCACCTTTGCAAAAAGATGCGGGATTCCCTCAATCCTGTACCCAATCTTAGACTATATTGAGCAGAAAAATCGCACACCAGCTATTTCTGTCTGTGTTTGTTTGTTGCGCCGTGATGTTACAGAGCACCCCATGCATGCAGGAGCCAGGCTGTTTCGCCAGCCAGGGTCTGGGAGGAGGGAGGAGGCGCAGCCTGCAACTGCGCTGAGAGGAAAACTTTTGCACAACTTTTAACAAGAATCACGAAAAGCCCCAAAACGCAAATTAAAAACAGATTTCATTGCGCGGTTTATCGCTAGTTGTACGAGGGAATGACGTGGAGAAATCTCGCATTGTGTTACCCCAGAGCGGGGGGTTTCTCCTATTGTGCGGTGTGCTGCTGTAACGAGCCCATGTCACTTTGCTCTCGTAACGTAGTTTGACACCTGCCATAGAGATACATGCAGAAAAATAATTAAATTTCTAGTTCGCCACTGAATTACCAAATTGATATAACTTTCAACCATTTTCAGATTTTCTGTTTCCATACAGGCCACCAGCGTTGGCTAGTTGTTGATATTTATAAAGATATTGCCCCTATCAAATAAATTATTTTTGAGGCAGTAGGCAAACTGTAATGGCGTCGATTTCCGAAAAAAAATCTTGACTTGAACACAGCCAAAGAGTCTAGTATAGACAAGAGCATATGTGACCTGCTCTGACAAAATCAGTCACATTGACCCCAAAAGACATTTTGAGTTGTATACACCATTGGAAAGAGGAGACTCTCAGCTTTCTGGGGATATCAAAATTATCTTTGTAGTCCAACAATTGAGGGAGATACACCCCTTTATGTCGTGACTGTTTCCAAACTGTGTTTTTGAGAAAAACGGCCTCAAAGTTTGACGTTAATTCTGAGACATAAACATCTTTTCTTGAAGTTGTCTGCATGTGCATGCCCACACACCAGGTGGGATTGGGCTGAAATTTTGTATGGCACTGTGTTATGATCCTGGGGAGGTAATGGCAATGTCATGGAAACCACCTGGAAAGTCCTTTAAACTACCTGGAAAGCACTGGAAAGTCTTGGAAACCACCTCCCCAGGTTGGATTTGGCTGTGAATTTGTATGGCAGTGTG
Source organism: Poromitra crassiceps (assembly GCF_964638095.1). Taxonomy (NCBI): domain Eukaryota; kingdom Metazoa; phylum Chordata; class Actinopteri; order Beryciformes; family Melamphaidae; genus Poromitra; species Poromitra crassiceps. The sequence continues at coordinate 55,595,320 of NC_139628.1, read as the reverse complement.
TCATGATCCGTGGAAGGTCATGAGCAGGTCATGGAAACCACCTTGAAAGTCCTGGAGAGTCCTGGAAACTACTTGGAAAGTCCTGGAAACCACTTCCCCAAGTTAAATTTGGCTGTAAATTTGTATGGCAGTGTGTTTTGATGCAGGTAAGGTCATGGGAAGGTCATGGAAACCACCTTGAAAGTCCTGGAAACCACCTGGAAAGTCCTGGAAACTACTTGTAAAGTCTGGAAACCACCTCCGGTTGGAGTGGGCTGTACATTTGCATGGTGGTGTGTTATGATCTGGGGTAGGTCATGGTAAGGTCCTGGAAACCACTTGGAAAATCCTGGAAACTGGACTTTCTAATATTAGATTAGAAAATAAATTTGCCAGATTTGATGAGACTTTCCCTATAAACCACTTCTGGGGCCAAATGTATAAAACTGTGCATGTACTGTATGTGTAGAAATCTGTGTAAGCCCAAAAAAGCTCTACGCCCAAATTATAATAATAATAATAATAATAATGATTGGATTTATATAGCGCTTTTCTAGACACCCAAAGCGCTTCACAGGAATCATTATTCATTCACACCATTCGTACCAGTGGTGGTAAGCTACGGGTGATGTAGCCACAGCTGCCCTGGGGAAGACTGACGGAAGCGTGGCAGCCATTTCGTGCCTACGGCCCCTCCGACCACCACCAACATTCATAGACATTCATACGAGGCAATGAGGGTTAAGTGTCTTGCCCAAGGACACAACGACAACAGCTGGGAGGGAGCGGGATTCGAACCGCCAACCCTTGAGTCATTGGCCGACCTGCTCTACCTCCCGAGCTAATGCCGTCCCAAATTAACACTACATTTGGCCCCTGGTCTTCTATTCGAATATACAGATAGATAGATACTTTTGTTGGTTGAACAGGTACACATAACATCTCAGTACACCTCAGTGGATATCATGACAAAGTAGCCTATGTAAAGGCAACTAATAGACCAGCTAGAACAGCCTGGTAAATTCAGAAAATGGCATCACTTTACTGTAATGAAGCCTTTAACCCCAGGGAAATATTCATGTATAAGCATATTTGAGTAGGCTACATAGAAAAGCGGTATATAAGTCCTATCAATTATTATTATTATTATTATTATTATTATTATTATTATCAATACAAACTGTTCTGTAACACCCAACTGACAGAAGATCCTCTGACGCCCCACCCACATTATTTTTTGTAATTAGGGCTACATTCATGCAGGATAATAATTGTACATTAATAGTAATAATTGTAATTGTTGTAATAATTATTACAAATAACAGCAACAAAGAATCTATAGCGGACCCGTTTCTGCTCTGGAGTAGAGACAGAGAGACAGACAGCTGAAAGTAGGCTATGAGGCAAATAATCTCAAATTAGCTCAGTCTAATGCCATCTGTGAATTGAATTTAAAAGTAAAGCAACATTATCACGCAGATTACTGACTAGTATTAGTCTATCAATCTGACAGACAGACAGACAGGCAGACAGACAGACTTTCACTGGATGCAGAAATTACGCAGCTGCTCTCCCCCTCTCTCTCTCTCTCCCGTTGCAGCGGGGAGAGAGAGAGAGCGAGAGAGAGACTGCAGACGGGTTGCCATGTTCGTTATCATAACCCCCGAAGAGGCAGATTTTTAAGAGGTTAAAACGTTACATAAACAGCCTAAACTAGTCTAAAATAACAAACCAATAACAGAACTCCACAATACAACCCTGACAAACTTTAGAAACAGCGTTTTAAATCCTAGAGTAGTCTATAATATAGCCTACCATTTGCAAGTACTGACACACCCGTTTAACTGGCAACGTGAGGCTGCACGCGCAGCAGAGAGCAGCAGGCTCAGAGCAGCGCAGTTTACTTTCAGTTTTGTCACTACCTTCAAGAGCTTCAAAAGTATATTTAGCGGTCGAATTTCACAATAATCTTTACAGAGAATGAAAGCCAAGGCTTTATTTTACTATAATCTGATGAAACCCCAAAACAACAGAAATAAATATTTTCTGATAAAATCGCGTTTTCTAGACAAACAGCCAGCGCGACAAGCGACTGATTTGGTCAGAGCAGGTCACATATGTCATTTCTTGGTTTTTTCCATAGGTATTTTCAAATCACTGTTCTGATACATATCTAGGGGGTAAGTCCTCCTTTAATGTGTGCATATATCTGAGCCTATAGACTGGAGCTTTCCCTCATGCAGTCTGTCAATGAAGTCTCACAACCTCGAGATATTGTGGTTTGCACTCGCCGACTTTACGCATACGAGCGGGGAACATAGGACCCTTTTTCGGGAGCGGGGAACATAGGACCCGGGGAACCTAGGACCCTTTTTCGGGAGCGGGGAACATAGAACCCGGGGAACATAGGCATGACCCCCACCAAGACAATGTCCGTGTATGTGCACACATAATATGGCAGAATAAAATAATTGTGATTCTGGTTTATCAATGACACAAAGACACCATGACATGAGAATATATTTCAACTCGTCTGGCCATAGAATGTGCAAGATACACCGGAAATATGACTTTGACCCATCTAAAATCATGTGACTCGTGTCACATGTTACGGCAGTCTAGCCTGAGCCAAGCAGCCTCCGACGACGCTGGGCTCCACTACAACAGCATTTAATGTAGGAAGGCTAAATTAGGAACAGGTGGACACCAGAACGAGGTCACAGACGCGTCATGAGTTACATGATTTTAGATGGGTCAAAGTCATATTTCTGATGTAGCTTGGGCATCTTCACAAACGTGAATTTTGGGATATAAATGCCTTTTTTTTTATATACGCGATTTTTAGAAAATGCTTCAAAAGGCATAATAGTGATTCATGTTTGTGATGATTATCCTGCTGAACCAAAATTTGCGCACCCATCTACTTTTGTAACCACAGACCTTATTTGATGCATTTAAGTGAAATCCCCATAGCCTTTTCCACTGAAGAACCAAAATGGCTGCGATTTCTGGTTAAGCCTACAAAAATACATCAACCCTACGGTACGGTACTCTATTCTCCTCTGAGCCTGGAGGTGATGCGAGGTTAGTGTCAAGTGAAAGATGAGGGAAACCCTCTTTATTCATTCTTTTTTTTTTACTGTGCAGCTGTTGTGAGTTTTAAAAGTACAATCCACAGCTTTATCTTGATAATGTGCCCAAGTCACACGTACGCCTGCCCCCGCGGTTGCTACACGCCACACGTGGTCCTGGGCCGAATTTGCCCATGTTTAAGTTAAAACAGCCCCGAAATATGGTGGGCATGCAATTCTCGACAGGAGTGCGTAGCTCAGCCCAACAACGGGTGCAGGCGGAGGAGTGCCAAGTCATTTATGCACGGCACAAACGGGATCTGGGCGGTGTTGACCAGCAGAATTCGCATCAACCACAGCCATCATCTGCACAGAGAGCCCGTTTGTAGTTGCGGTAGGTGCTTCCGCTGGGGGGGGACCGCCTTCCATTCCGAAACACCACCGTTCCGACACCCCCCCACTCAGAAACCCCCCCACTCCGAAATTGAAATTGATTTAACACCCCCACTCCGAAATGGATTTTCAAGTCCATATTTCTCCGAGTTTCCTGCATTCCTGCAGCTTGAAATAAACGTTTCAACTCATCGTTTTTTTTATTATGTCACTGTCTTCATATAATTTCGCTATAGCAGTAAACACGAGCCTGCTGCATTCAGATAGATACAGGAATGTGAACGTTGGATACATCCTAAAATCAGCTGTGGATCACAGACATGTTTGCACTCTGTGTTGTTCAGAATCACGCAAGCCGCTGCTCAGGGACTGGGCACAGCTGTCCCGCTTGCTTTCTCCCCCACTCCGCAAAGAAATAGGCTACACCTTGACAACGCACACTCTAGTTAAGCGTGTATCGGGCCCGGAGCAGTGTTTTTATTTTTATTTTTTGGCACACAGACTTTCCACTCTGCTGGTCTAAATAGCCTACCAGGTGTGGTCTTGCGCATTCCTGGCTCGCAGTTTTCTGCAGGTGCACAGAGATATCTCTCTACAATCACTAAACATTGTTCATTAATGTTGTCTTGCCATACAGTTTGTTAAGTTTGTCAAATGCATAATCCGAGAGCGCAAGGATCTGTTCCACAGCAGCATATTCAACTGATTATTTATATCTCCTGACACGCCGACAGGATCTAATCATAAATGATGTTTTCTACACATCTAAAGGTGAGCTGTTACGGGGTTCCTTTGCCTTTCCGACATGCTGCCACTCCGAACGTTAACTTCCATCATTCGGACTGGCGGTCGTTCACCTTAGAAGCCGCAATGCCGACCTTAGGTTTAGGCGTGGGGGTGGGAGAGGTTAGGTTTTGGGTTAGGGTCTGGGGGAGGTTAGGTTTAGGCATAGGGGGAGGTTAGGTTTGGCGTGGGGGTTGGGAGAGGTTAGTGAAAAACGGGGAATATAGACCCCCTTTCGGAGTGCCGATATTTCGGAGTGGCAGAACGTCGGAGTGGCAGCACGTCGGAGTGGCAGCATGTAACCAGCTGTTACACACGCCCACATTCATACGGTGAAAAGTGTTTGAAAAAAAATAATTGTAACTTTGAGTCAAATGCTCACAGTTGAATAAGGTTCATTGAGTCATATTAGCAAGATGAGGACGTTCTTATTTGTGAATGCCAGTCGGGTTGAACTGATTTTGTTTTATGAAAATCTGAGGAAATTTTGCTTCCCCATTTCGAATTCTGAAGTGGATGCCAGCATGGAACTAGACATTCCTGCTGGGGCCTTGGGAGCAGACAGAAAAGCCAAAAACAGCCTATCATTGTCCACACTGAAGAAAGACAGTGTAAACATCCCAAGCCTCAATAAATGGTGCAATGGCAGGAAGTTAAACCTTACGAAGTTACTGCCCAACTTGAGGAAGGGGGTGATGGTTGTCACAGAAATCATCTACACTTCCAGCCCTAACGTGCTTTCAGGATCCACGAGTATGGGAAGCATGTTAAAGGCAAAACTCAAGACAATTCTAGATATTTTGCTGGAAGGCAAAGTTACCAAAGATACTTCCTATACAATTCCAGCAGGAATTGTTGTTGCTTACAGCCTCAGGCGTGTAGCACTTGAAGAGAGAGCCAGCAGGAGGAGAGTCCTTTATATAGCTGTGTGGGTGTGGCCAAGTCCAATACCCCACAAGTTGGGTGTTTTAACTGTTGTTACTATAGTTTAGTAATGTTTATACTTAACTGGTGGTTACCCCTGTCTCCACAAAACATTTATTCAGTAGAATTGATTAGTTAATGTGCTTGGATTATTTTTGGTAGCCTATTGGCTTTACTTTTTAGTGTTTTTTGGGGGTTGTCCATTGCAGTAGGACACTGTTGGAGTCTCTTTGTCACTGTCCTTATCCTGGTAGTCCTCCCTCACTTTAAAAATTATTCTTAGAGTAAAAGTAATGAATTAGAGTGTTCCTTATATTTATGATGGTACATTTAGACCCCTGTGTGGTGTTTGTGCCAGTAAAAAGCAATGTTGCAGAGGTGCCTTTCTGCGACAGTTGTCCCAGTGACCCCATCTTACTTTAAAAATTTATTTTTATAGTGGAAGTAATGACTCTTTGTCTTGTCAACACTGATATCAGTCCAATTGTATTTTTAGGGTTAGGGTTTAGGGTTGTTGCAGCGGTGCCTTTCTGCGACAGTTGTCCCAGTGACCCTATCAGTCTAGTAGGAACGGGGGGTCCCCGCACACCCGAAATATATATTTGTCTAACATAGATTTTTGTACTCCTCAAGGTGTCTAATAAACAAATTTTGTTGTTACCCCGTTGAAATAGTGTCCCATGGGTCCGTTTGGTGGCCATCTTTGCGGGCATATTGCGATGTCTGATGAAAATGGATAGGGGTGGGGGCGGGGGGTGACGTTAGTGAACATATAACGACAGAGATGACACTAAACACTGAGTACTATGTGGGGGGGGGGCGATAGTGGTGAGACAAGACAGTAGACAGAGACAGCACACAAGCAAGGATGGGGGGAGGGAGCAGAGGGACTAAGGGAAGGCGGTGGAAAAGAGATGGGTTTTGAGGCGGGAGTGGAAGACTATGAGGGACTCTGAGGTTCTGATTTCTTGGGGAAGGGCGTTCCAGAGTCTGGGATCTGCCCGAGACTCGAGAGTATGACTAATGTTCAATAGTATGTTTAATTAGGTATATGCTATTTGCACCTAACAGAATGTTATTATGTTTAATTATGTATGTATGTTCATGCCATTTGCACATATGTGCAGTTGAGGAGGTTTGGACAGGCTTGTTGACAGTTTGGAGGGCCCAATGAGGTCAAAGGTCAATATGGATGAATGGGAAAGTGCCATCCTCCTATGATACAGTAAATCTACGGTCGTCCATAGGAATCTTTTGCTGGGGGCCCTGGTTCGAAAATAAGAAACGAACAGGATAAGATTAACCTAAGGGAGTCGGACCTAATGTCAAACTGCGGAGACAAGATGGCACCCCACACACACATATAGCCTAAAGCTAATTTGACAGACACTTTAAAAATCAAGTAGTATGCTTTAAGCCTAGCCCAAACCATAAACTCTAAACCTAACCAATTGGAATAATTTTAAGATCAAGATTAATAGTCTAATTTGAGAATAAACATAGAAATTTCACCCAATTTGACTGCCAACCCTGAACACAAGGGGGAGTCTATATAATGCCTACCCCACACTACAGGATTTTCAAATCCTTGAAGATTATAAAAATCTTGAGAGCCCACACGCTACAGGACAGAGAGAGCCGATTTTTTAACATTTCAATCTTGGGACACACACACAATCGCGTCTGTTCAAACGCAACCCCACACACTAGAAGATTATGCCGAAGATTCACATTGGAAGACTTCGGATCTCGCGCAAACTCGCGTGATTATGAACGTGACTTCAGACCAAAACAAACATGGAGGTAGCCCGCAGGCGAAAGTTGGTTGCTCTCGTCTGTGCTACTTTTTGCACCGAGAAGAAGAAAGAAAAGAAGAAGAAGCTGTGGGTCAAGTCATGGCTGAGAAGACGGGGACAGAAAGGCCTATTTAATTTGCAGCTGGAGCTTGAGGTGAGTTGAAAAATAATGATTTTGAGCGACGCTCAACTAGCTAACGCTAGCCACTAGCTAGCCCATATCAGGACTGCTTTAATACCTAGCAGTCCTGATAGGGGCTAGCCACTAGCTAGTCAATAACGTTAGCACTTATAAATCTCCTGGAATATGTAGCGACGGACAGCGTTTATTTTAATTTTAAAATCCACAACGACACACAATACACACACTTTGGCTGCCTAGACCAGCGGCTAACCAACCGTTAAATCACACGAACTACACGACAACACAGAGCTAGCCTCGTATCCGGAATGCGCTGTCCACTACAACAACAATAACATCATCATCATCACTGTCAACATAACGCGTTTCTTCAGTGCCATGACTTTAATTTCCTTGCTTCCTTGTGTTACAATGTTGACAGATCGAGGACAGAATGGGGTTCAGAGAGCTCTTAAGGATGACTGCAGAGGAATTTGAGGTGCTGCTCAATAGAGTTTCACCACTCATTGTGAAGCAGGACACCAAGATGAGGCTGGCCATCAGTGCCAAGGAGAGGTTGGCTGTTACTTTGTGCTTCTTGGCAACAGGTTTGTGATGGTTTCATTGTATATTTACTTAATTCAGGATAATTTGAATACTGACAGAATAGGCTTTGATGGCTGGCAATAGTGTTTTTTTTCTCTTGGTTCTAAATCACAATGTGCACAACATTTAGTCTATAATATGCTATTAAATAATTTGTTTTGGAATGATTTTTTATTTACTTTTTTTCTTGTGTGGCCTCAAAACTTTTTTCCTTGTGCGGTCCTCAATCCAATGTTGGGTCCATAAATTGGCCTCAGTCATCCAAACTTTGAGAACCCATTGCTCATTGCATTGCTAATTTGTGCTTATTTGTAATATGTTTTTTGTTCTGGTTGTTCTTTTCAGGAGAGTCGTTTGCATCGTTTCATTTCCAATACAGGATTGGAGAATCCACCATCTCCATCATTGTTAGTGAAATATGTGAAGCCCTGCACCAGACCCTTAAAGAGGATTTTCTGAAGGTAAGCTTGATAATGACCATAGAATGCTCCCTCTAGCCCTCAGGTGCCAATTCTAGCCTCTGGCTGTGCCGAGAATGGAGCCCTTACACGCAGCTCTGCCATTCTCATTTACATACAAGAAATGTATAACCTCTTTCTCTTCTCTCCCCTCTCCTTGTCCCCTTTCCTTGGCTCTGCTTGTTTCCTCCCTTCCCCTCCTCTCCCACTGTCCTCTTTCTCTCTCCTCTTCTCCCTCCCCTCCCCCCTCCTCCACCTTTTTCTCCTTGGCATTGATGAAACCAATTTGCATTGATGTATCAACATGTTTTTTCAGACTCCAAAAACAGAGGCAGAGTGGTTCCACATTGCAGATGAGTTTGAAACGAAGTGGCAGTTTCCCCATTGCCTCGGTGCGATTGATGGCAAACACCTGAACATCCAGCCACCACAACACAGTGGAAGCACCTACAGAAACTACAAACAGCGCTTCTCTGTGCAGATGATGGCTGTAGTTGATGCGAACTACAGATTCAGGTATAATGACCTACTTACGACTGGAGGTATGGGTCCAAACAGTGTTGGAGCACACTAAATAAAGGCAATATAACTTTTATCATATGACTAACATTTTGACGTGCAAGTGCGTCTTCATCTGAGTCAAAACAAAGACACACTTGTGCGTCGAATTGTTTGACATAATAAAAAAAAATGTTGCCTGTATTTAGTGTGCTCCAGTACTCTTTGCACCCTGACCCAAACCTCCAAGACTGCCCTACCCCTACCCGGTGAGCACCAGACTCTACCCTGTGAGCACCAGACATGCATGCTTTCCTTGTGAGCTGGTTGAAGTGCGATTTAACCTCTTTTCTTGCCAATCAAGGTATGTCAGTGTGGGTGCCCAGGGACGGGCTTCAGATGGAGGCATCTTTGCAGAGAGTGACTTCAAGGCAGCACTCGACCTTGGACTCCTCAACATTCCTGAAGCAAAGCCACTTCCAGGTAGGAAATTCATAAATACCAAATTTTAGAGTATTCTTTTAATATCAAATAGTAGTTGTCGAATATTGGAATATTTATCAAGGTTAAAGGAGACTCGCAACACTTTTAGCTCCCAATATTATTTTGTTTAATTATACATTTAAAAGACGTTTCGAGCCGTTGCAGGCTCTTCGTCAGGTCAGGTAGCAAACCTGATGAAGAGCCTCGAAACGTTGTCTTTTAAATGTATAATTAAACAAAATATTGGGAGCCAACAGTGTCGAGTCTCCTTTAACCTTGATGAATTAACCACTTAGGACTCAGCACCTGCTAGAAAAGAGATGTGTGTGTGTATTCTCTAATTTAAGCATCCAGAGACTTACGCACATCCACTGGTTGGTGCTGAGCTCAACTGTACTAAACAGGAAAATAAACGGAAAAAAAAGAGGCTCGCAACACAAGTTTTAGATAGCTCCCGTGGCGGACATTTATTCCAACAAACAGTTTCGGCTCAATTCGGGCCTTCGTCAGTGTCAAGTGAAAGGTACATTTACAGAGGAAGTGCTTAAATAGCATTTTCGTGGGTCTTTGTCTCCGCCTAGTGGTGTGGAGGCAGACCCAGGTACAATCTTCAAAACAGTTTCACAAAACATAAATCACATTCTAAGGGAAAGGAAAATGGTAGCAGAACCTATCTGAATGGATATACAATAGCGCTACACAGCAATCACTGCACACTAATATGCAGAACATATTTCAGAATATATTTTTTTTGAACATATTGAACATATTTTTTAGACATATTTTTAGACATTTTTTATAGAAATGGACGCTGTCAATCAGCTCGGCCCTCTAAGTATCTCACAGAGAATATTCATCTATACAGTCTTGTATCAAAAGGAAATAAAAAGCAAAAAACAACTGGAAACTGAGTACAGCACAGAGGTCTCACAAGTAAGGTCTGACATCAAAGTCCTCATTGAGTCCAGTAGGTGCCATGGTGCCCAAAAAGTCAATCCACCATAATTCTCTCTTTAGAAGGAGATTGTCCATGTTCCCCCCGCGCCTAGGGGCCGTAACATGTTCAATGCCCACATATCTGAGTTGGGAGACATTGTGGTGTGCTTGCGTGAAATGAATGGCTACTGAGCTTTTTACATCACAGTTTCTGATTGTACTGCGGTGCTCTGCTATCCGTGTCTTAAGGGCCCTTGACGTCTTGCCCACGTAGGATTTCCCACATGGACAAGTGAGCATATAAATAACATTGGTAGTTGTGCAAGATATCTTTCCTCTGATTTTGATCTTTTTTCCTGTTGTTGGATGGTTGAAAACGTTGCATTTTGTTGTAAAGTGGCACTGTGTACAAGCTCCACAACGTCTGTTGCCGTCAGGTAGATCGTCTAAGAAGGTGTGGGGTTTCCTAGGGGTTAAGTCAGAATGCACAATTTGATCTCCAATGTTTGGTGGTCTCTTATATACTATCCGTGGGGCAGTATTGAATAGACCGCTCAGATCCGGATCTGTATCTAAGAGGTGCCAGTGTTTTTTAATTATTTTTTCGAATTGTTTTCCCAGGGGTGAATACTGTATGATACAGTTGACTGGTTGTAGAGTGTTCTTTTTTTGAGAGGGGAGCAGACACTCCTCCTGGCTTTTTGAGGAGACCTTTGAGGCTGCTTTCTCGATGACAAGCTCCGAGTAGCCCCTTGTTTTGAACATACTTTTAAGGGTGTGACTTTGTTTGTGAAAAGAGGCCTCTGTGCTGCACACTCTCCTGATTCTATGGAATTGACTAATAGGCAAGCTGTTTTTTAGGGGGGTGGGATGGAACGAATCCGCCCTAAGTAATGAGTTTCTATGGCAGCTTTTCCTGTACAGGTCTGTTTGAAAAACAGCTCCTTCTTTAATTATCTTAATGTCCAGAAAGTTCACTTGATGTTGATCGTACTCTATGGTGAACTTGAGGTTTTCATTCTGGGCATTTAGAATTGAAAAGAACTGTAACAGAGTAGATTCATCTCCCGTCCAAAGTAAACAGATATCGTCAATATATCTTTTCCACATTTTTATGTATGGCAAAAACACATTTTTTTGTGGATTTAGCACAAAGTCCTGTTCAAATAAACCCACATAAATGTTGGCAATGGAGGGGCTGGCTTTGCTCCCCATGCTAACTCCCTTAATCTGTAGGTAGTTCTGATCTAGGAACATGAAGTGATTGTGGGTGAGGAGAGTCTCTGTTAGAACAGTGAGGACTTGTGTTCCAGGTGTTGTATCTGGAGGGCATTTGTCCAGGAAAGATGTTAGAGCTTCAAGTGCACCTGTGTGTGGTACTGACGTGTACAATGATTCAATATCCAAACTAGAACGACCGCAACGCGGACTTATGCCTCCGCCATTAGTTCATTCTTGAGTCCAAGTGGATGTTGGAGCCAAATTGGAAGAAATTGCATCAAGGCGTTTCTTTGCAGAATTGGATATTTGAGCCAAATGTGAAGAAATTTAGTCAAGGTGTTACTGAGATATGGCGTTACCGAGCTTGAAAATGGCATTTGTTAGGTCATTGTGACCTTGACCTTTGACCTTTGATAACCAAAATGGAATCAGTTCATCCTTGAGCCTAAGTGAATGTTTAAGGCGAATCTGATGAAATTCCGTCCAGGCGTTCCTCAGATATCGCGTTAACAAGCTTGAAAATGGGGTTTGAGAGGTCACAGTGACCTTGACCTTTGACCTTTGACCACCAAAATCTAATCAGATCATCCTTGAGCCTAATTGAATGTTTAAGGTGAATGTGATGAAATTCTGTCCAGGCGTTCCTCAGATATCGCGTTAACAAGCTTGAAAATGGCGTTGGAGAGGTCACAGTGACCTTGACCTTTGACCACCAAAATCTAATCAGATCATCCTTGAGCCTAAGTGAATGTTTAAGGCGAATCTGATGAAATTCCGTCCAGGCGTTCCTCAGATATCGCGTGAACAAGCTTGAAAATGGTGTTCGAGAGGTCACAGTGACCTTGACCTTTGACCTTTGACCACCAAAATCTAATCAGATCATCCTTGAGTCTAAGTGAATGTTTAAGGCGAATCTGATGAAATTCCGTCCAGGCGTTCCTCAGATATCGCGTTAACAAGCTTGAAAATGGCGTTCGAGAGGTCACAGTGACCTTGACCTTTGACCTTTGACCACCAAAATGTAATCAGATCATCCTTGAGCCTAAGTGAATGTTTAAGGCGAATCTGATGAAATTCCGTCCAGGCGTTCCTCAGATATCGCGTTAACAAGCTTGAAAATGGCGTTCGAGAGGTCACAGTGACCTTGACCTTTGACCACCAAAATCTAATCAGATCATCCTTGAGCCTAAGTGAATGTTTAAGGCGAATCTGATGAAATTCCGTCCAGGCGTTCCTCAGATATCGCGTTAACAAGCTTGAAAATGGTGTTCGAGAGGTCACAGTGACCTTGACCTTTGACCTTTGACCACCAAAATCTAATCAGATCATCCTTGAGTCTAAGTGAATGTTTAAGGCGAATCTGATGAAATTCCGTCCAGGCGTTCCTCAGATATCGCGTTAACAAGCTTGAAAATGGCGTTCGAGAGGTCACAGTGACCTTGACCTTTGACCTTTGACCACCAAAATGTAATCAGATCATCCTTGAGCCTAAGTGAATGTTTAAGGCGAATCTGATGAAATTCCGTCCAGGCGTTCCTCAGATATCGCGTTAACAAGCTTGAAAATGGCGTTCGAGAGGTCACAGTGACCTTGACCTTTGACCACCAAAATATAATCAGATCATCCTTGAGCCTAAGTGAATGTTTAAGGTGAATCTGATGAAATTCCGTCCAGGCGTTCCTCAGATATCGCGTTAACAAGCTTGAAAATGGTGTTCGAGAGGTCACAGTGACCTTGACCTTTGACCTTTGACCACCAAAATCTGATCAGATCATCCTTGAGTCTAAGTGAATGTTTAAGGCGAATCTGATGAAATTCCGTCCAGGCGTTCCTCAGATATCGCGTTAACAAGCTTGAAAATGGCGTTCGAGAGGTCACAGTGACCTTGACCTTTGACCTTTGACCACCAAAATGTAATCAGATCATCCTTGAGCCTAAGTGAATGTTTAAGGCGAATCTGATGAAATTCCGTCCAGGCGTTCCTCAGATATTGCGTTAACAAGCTTGAAAATGGCGTTCGAGAGGTCACAGTGACCTTGACCTTTGACCTTTGACCACCAAAATCTAATCAGATCATCCTTGAGCCTAAGTGAATGTTTAAGGTGAATCTGATGAAATTCCGTCAAGGCGTTCCTCAGATATCGCGTTAACAAGCTTGAAAATGGTGTTCGAGAGGTCACAGTGACCTTGACCTTTGACCTTTGACCACCAAAATCTAATCAGATCATCCTTGAGCCTAAGTGAATGTTTAAGGCGAATCTGATGAAATTCCGTCAAGGCGTTCCTCAGATATCGCGTTAACAAACATCCGTACGGACGTACGGACGGCCGGCCGTACGGACGGACAACCCGGATCCATAATGCCTTCGGCCTGGCTTCGCCGGCGGAGGCATAACAAGCCATGTACGTTACTGAGTCTGGATCTTCCACAGCTCTCAGAGTCCTGATCATATCCGTAGAATCCTGTGTGAAGGAGGGGAGAGATTTTACAATAGGTTGGAGAAAATGGTCGACATATGAAGAGATATGTTCTGTCAGGCATCCTATAGACGCTACGATTGGTCTGCCCTTAGGGTTCACTGGATCTTTATGTACTTTGGGCAGGCAATAGAATACTGGGGTGATGGGATGGTCAATTTTTAGGAATGCATATTCATTTTTGGTTAGGCAGCCACTGTCCAATAAGTCTGTTAGTAGTTGATGAATTTCATTCTTGAACGTGGCTGTTGGGTTGCCTGGTAGCTTCCTATAAAATTGTGTATCCCCAAGTTGTCTATGGATTTCCTCCTCATAGTTAGTTCTATTTAGAACTACTATTGCGCCTCCTTTATCTGCGTTTTTTATTATGAGAGTAGAATCATTTGACAGTGTCTTCAATGCCTCTCTTTCTTCTTTCGATAGGTTATTGTGTACTTTGTACTCTCTCCTGTGTTTCAAGAGGGTACGGGCATCTTGTTCCACCCTCCTACAATAAGTGTCTATGGAGGCATTTCTATTTTTGTAGGGTATGAAGGTGGACTTACCCCGAAATTTATTGGGATGGGTTGTTGTTGTGTTTTCATCATGCCCCGTTGGTTCTGTATTACCATTAGCTGTATTGTGGGAATTAATGAGGCTTGTTGGCCTTGTGTTTCCATTAGCCATGGTGGGAGCACCAGTATTCTTGAAAAAGTATTTTAACCTGATAGAACGGAAGAATTTATGTAGATCAATAATTGTGTTGAAGTCATTACAGTGAGTAGTTGGAACAAAAGAGAGGCCTTTTTTGAGAGCTGACTCACATGTAGTGGAGAGAGGTTTGTCACTCAGGTTCATGATGTTTATTTCGTTGTGCTCCTGGTCATGTAGGTCTTGGTGCTGTTTGGAGGTCCTCCTCTGCCCCCTCCGGCACCTCTTCCTCGCGTTTGTTGGCCCTGTCGGCCTCGGCCCCGGCCCCGAGATGTCGGGCCATGCTGGTCTAAAAAAGCAGCTCTGTGGTGTCTGGGCTCGTTGGTCTCGGAGTCCCAATCTGTTTCAGAGGAGTAAACATCATCATAAGTGTGTGTTCTTTCACTTCTCCTGTTGGTATTTCTCCAACGGTACACTTTGTTTTGGTCATAGTCCAGTGCATCTCTTTGAAATTTTTTAACTTTGACAATTTTTATTTCTTTCTCCAGGTTAGTTTTGTATTCATCCAATTCTTTTTTTATTTCTACTAGAATCTGATTGTCAGTGTGCTCTATCGCGCTCAGGCTCTCTTGTATCAGGGCCCTTGTTGATGTTAGCTGGGTTGAGATTTCTTCAATTGTGAGCGCCATTAAATCAAATGAGCACTTGTTGGTGATTTCGCACCATTTTTGGCAAAAGTTCTCATCATCCTTACCGATCATCGGGCTTTTTCTCTAATTTCTCTGAATATTGGAATATTCCATTACATTTCAATCAATGTAATGGAATAGATGGAATGGACGAGAATCAATCATCAATTCTGGATTGCTGTGAGAAGCTGTTTACAAAGTGCGACCAGCTGCATATCGGATGCATTTTTGCACTGCTTTATTATTACACTGTGCTAAAACCACATCAAATTAAACCTTTTTCTTCTTCTTAAAAGAAAAAAATAATATGGGCGCAATAATAATAGAACACAAAAATGAATAAAAAAAATTAAATAATATTCTACATAGACAGCCTCATGATGATGATTCTAATATTCTGTGAATGCCCTACTCGCAGGTTCAACCATCAGTCTCCCCTACATGTTCGTGGGGGATGATGCCTATCCTCTAAGAGCTGATCTAATGAAACCATACCCTTTCCGCCACGGTGCCATGGCACGAGTCCGATACCTCACGAGTCCGACACCTCACGAGTCCGACACCTCACGAGTCCGAAAAAAGAGGCTAACCTCCCCCAGACCCTAACCCAAAACCTAACCTCTCCCACCCCCACGCCTAAACCTAACCTCCCCCAGACCCTAACCCAAAACCTAACCTCTCCCACCCCCACGCCTAAACCTAACCTCCCCCAGACCCTAACCCAAAACCATGAGGTGTCGGACTCGTGAGGTATCGGACTCGTGAGGTATCGGACTAGGGGGCAGTCCCCTCCGCCACATGGACCATGACATGAGGGTCTTCAACTACAGGACCTCACGGGCACGCCGGGTAGTGGAAAACGCCTTCGGCATTCTCGCCAACCGGTGGAGAATATTCCAGATCACGATCGTCCTCAACCCTGACAAGGTTTTTTTTTTTTTACTTTGATTTAGGCTGTGCATATCATACATGCGTGTGCAGGCATGCAGAGACACAAGGTGCACTGATGTGCCTGCATTACCAGTAACTCTGGTGCTATAATACTTATTGAGTACATGATGCAAACAACTACAATGAGCAATTAGTAACGTGATATTTCATCACTATCAATATTTTTGCCTGTTTAATTTATATATTTCTGTCCACTATTATGCATCTATTATTCCTGTCTACAGCAATGCTCTATCCTCACCTAGTCAAATGTTCTCAAGATAAAACATACTGCTTCTGAAGTAGATGTGAGCAAATGTTCTCTCCTTTTCTCTCAAGGTGGTGAAGATCACAATGGCATGCGTGTGTCTACACAATTACCTGCGCATCGTCCGCTCCGAGACATACATGCCCCCTGCTTTTGCGGATTGGGAGGATGCAGAACACAGGCTTGTGGAGGGTCATTGGAGAGCTGAGGGGTTAGGACAATTGCATCCACTTCAACCAGGAGCAGCTCGCAACCCCCGTACAGCTGCCAAGGATTTGCGTGATCAGCTG
The DNA here is from genome assembly GCF_964638095.1 of Poromitra crassiceps. NCBI lineage: Eukaryota > Metazoa > Chordata > Actinopteri > Beryciformes > Melamphaidae > Poromitra > Poromitra crassiceps. The sequence continues at coordinate 55,578,766 of NC_139628.1, read as the reverse complement.
AAAAGCTATTTTGTCACACCTGCAGGCCAAGTTCCTTGGCAGGAGAATTTTATTTAGAGCCTGGATCTCTTGATGGACAGTTTACTTATTTTTTTACTGTTTCCATAGCAGCCATAGCATCCCTTTCTTCCAGCAGAAGTGGCACGTCATACGTACTAGAGAATTGTCTAGCTGGGTCTGTGGCCTGTTTTGTTGGCTGAGAGGGCAGAGGAAACCTTCTGTTCCCTGAACCAGGAACCAGCTGTGTGCTTGGCTCGGCACCGGCCTTCCTCCTCTCCAGGGCCGGCCGTCTGACGAGGTTCCTCTCATTGGAAGGGGAGAGAGAGAAGCCACCCATTCTTTTGACACCATTGATAAGACGATCACTGTTGATGGTACATGCAGTAGTCTTGGTGTTGCACGGCATGTTGTCTCTCGCGTTTTCTTCTTCCGCAGTGTCCATCCTGGGAGGCGGGACCATGATGTCCCACTGGGTCTTTGCAATCCGACTGACCTCGGTGGGAGATTGGGGTTGCACGACGGTGCCCTTTCTGGAAGGAAACAAGGACACAGGACGCGCTCCGACCCGGGCCGAGCACGCTCTCCTTTGGACCTTGGGGCCAGCTGTCCTGGTGTTGCTCTGCAGCACCTTGACCCGATCGTCTCCTTGCTCCGGGGGCAGACTGACTTGAACCCCGACATCTGCCCATGCTTTCTTCTGTTTCCTCACGTTTATATTCTGCTCTTTTTCCTCGTTTTCCAAGTTTACTTCATCAAACCAGTGCAACCTCTTTTTGACACTGTTGTTGCCTTTCACATCCCTGGCTTTTGCCCTTGTCAATTCAACGCTATCTCTAATTGTTAAGGCTACTTGTGTTGGAAAAATCAAATGTCCTGAGCCATACCCAGATGTGGCATGTCCGGACCCATATTTGGACTGCTTTTTAAGGATTCCTTTAATGATTCGGACCTTACATATTTTAGAATCTGAATGAGATATTCCTGCTGAGAGAGCAAATCTTTGTGCCTCGTCGTCAGGACACTTGAGGCATTTAGGAGTAGCCTGGGTAAACCCATCCCCCACGTGACCTGCTCTCAGACCTGTTCACTGGGAACTGAGAGAGCAGGTCACGTGGGGGCTGGGTTTACCTAGGCTAATTTAGGAGTGCCTGATTTGATGTTAGACCAGCATGCTTGTTGCAATGATCCTGTGCTTACAGACTTTTCAATTTTGGATTTGAAGTTTGAAACCTTATTGAGGTTGTTTGTGAGATCACTAGGCTTTTTCTGGAATGACAGATAGTTATTTTCTCTTCCTGTTTGCTGGATAGTTTTTTTTATTAATTAATTTACTCTTAAGTTATTTGTCAAATGTATTGACTATTCAGAGTTCTTGTTGACTAAACAGAATGTTTAATCTATGATTATTAAAAGAATAACTACTCAAACATCCTCTAATTGTATTAATTCCATGGTAAATAAATAGGATATCATCACAGCCTAAATGGCAGGGCCACAAACATGCAAAAGGACATAAAAAGTCCTTAATGGTACCAGAGGGATAGTATTAAACAGTGAACAGTAAACATTTACATTGCTTTATTTGTTTGAATGCATAAATATATCAACAGGAAAATCTTTAAAGCAGCTACGAGCAACTTTTTGATGGTTTTTTATTGTTATTAAACAGTATAATTATAATATTGATGCATCACATATTACCTATAATAGTAGCTGAGAGCAAAACCGTGTGAATTGGAGTTTGCTCTCTTGGTGCTTATAGAGTCTCTGTCTGCTTCATCAATGTTACACCCGGACCGTCTACAACCGGAAGTAAAAACGAAACGGTTTACGGCAGCTCCCTGCTTCCGCCGGCTCTGCCTAGCAACGCACCATAAACAAGCGAACGCCAGCTAGCTACAACCAGGGGGAGAGCCTGGTGGACGGAAGCAGCAGAGAGAGAGAGCTCCACGTTCAGTCATTTATTTGTTGAAGTTGTGGCTAATCTCGGCTGAGTTTGTGTGGTCATTGGTGGTTCTTGGCTTTCTTTATGCTCTTTTGTTATTTTTGTTGGGTTTTTGTTTTCTGGGCTTTGGTAGGAAACTGTGAGGAGAGAGACAGGATCATACGGTAGTGTAGCCTATGGCTACAAGGAGGGGAATTGAGGAAGGGGAAAAAGTGGGAAAGGCAGGTAGAAAGAGAGCTCTTTCTTTAGAAAGTACCGGGTCAGTAGAGGGGGAAGGGGGGACTAAAATATTCAAAATGGGTAGTAGTAGTGAAGAGTTTGTTGTTTTGTTTAAACTAAAAAGTCAGAAACCGGAGGAAACAGCTGGATTTAGAGCATGTAATCCAATAGTACTATCTAAAAATTTGGAGGGATTGCTAAAGGGAGGTTTCGAGGCTAAGATTTTGGCAAACGGCATATTGAGAGTCTGTTGTAAGAATAAGGAGCAGTTTGATACAGCTAAAAAGGTGACAAAGATTGTGAAGTTGGGGGTGGAGATAATTATCCCTAGAGAGAGGCAGCAGGGGCTTAAAGGAGTGATTTATGGGGTGTTTGGTGCGTTGTCTGAGAAGGAAATAAAGGATAATATCAAGGGAGGAAATGTCACTGATGTCTTCAGATTCAAGGCTAGGGAGGGAAGCGCAGCAGATGCACCAGTCCTGTTAACTTTTGCAGGCAGTGTGTTACCAGTCAGAGTGTTTATAGGAAGCATGTCATATATCGTGCGGGAATATATAAGACCTCCGCTGCGCTGTTACAAGTGCCAGAGGTTTGGTCATATTGCTGGAGCTTGCAGGGGGAAACGGAGGTGTGCTAAATGTGGCGAGGATCACGATATTCAGGCTTGCAGCGCAGAGGTTCCTAAATGCTGTAACTGTGGAGGGGATCATGTAGTAGCGTTTAGGGGATGTGAGCATGTTGTCCAGGCCAGGCGAGTCCAAACTGTGAGGGATCAGAGCAAGGTGTCATATGCCGAGGCAGTTAAGAAAGTTACGAGTGAGAGACAAATGGGAAATGTGGGGGTGAATAGGGTAGTGCAGGGGAGTCAGCACTCTGATCTTAGTCTGCCAGCGTCTCAGTCTGACATATTGGTAGTTAACAAACAGGCGTTTCTAGCTTTCATGGTGGAGGTGGTGGTGAGAGTCAAAAACAATGGCAGTAAGTCAGACGCCTGTAGTGTGGTGGCTGAAGCAGCCGAGAGGTTTTTGGGTTCAGTGGTACAGGGTGGAGAAATTCATACTCTACTTCAGGAAAAGGAGAATGAGAAGAGAAGTGGGGGTGGTCAGCAGGCAGGCACGAGTGGGCGGGGTTTGCTCCCAGTAGACAGGGGTGGGGGGGGTGTGAGGGAGAGAGAGGGGGAAAGTAGAATGGATCAAGAGGAGCTTGAGGACAGTGATGGAGCTGGTTAGAATCTTGATGTTTTATATTCTTCAGTGGAATGCCCGGAGTCTGACTGCAAATGGACAGGAGTTAAAGAGATTTGTTGATGAATTTAAAGTTAAGCCTGAGTTAATTTGCATCCAAGAGACGTGGTTAAAACCTTGCCTTGATTTTGTTATTCCAGGATATGAGTGTTTAAGAAAAGACAGAGTTGAGAGAGCAGGTGGAGGGTGTGCAACTTTCATTAGAGCAGGGCTTCAGTACAGGGCACTGGACATAAAATCTAATCTTGAGTGTGTGGCAGTGGAAGTTTGGAGTAGTCAGAGCCATAGTCCCATAACGGTGCTTAATTTATATAATCCTTGTAAACGACTTATTTTGTCTGAATTTGATGAGATTATGGAGAAGGTGAGATGTCCTGTTATATGGGTTGGTGACTTTAATGCTCATAATCCGTTGTGGGGCAGTGATAGTAAGGACAGTAATGGAGTCGTGGTCGAGGAGATTTTGGATAAGCATGATTTAGTTATGATAAATGATGATAGACCGACTAGGTTTGATATCTTAAGGAATACCTGTAGTCATATAGATTTGTGTTTTGCCTCTTCAAATTTAGCCAGAATTGGGGAGTGGGATGCGATGGACATTTATACTCTGGGTAGCGATCATTATCCTATTTTGTGCAGATTTGGTAGGGATCTGAGGATAGAAGTTGAGGAGAGAGTGCCCAGGTATAATTTCTCGCAGGCTAATTGGGGTGAATTCTTGGAGGAGGCCCAAAAGTTGGTATGTGAGATTGACTCTGAGGGGACTGTAGACAGGTGGAATGCTTCTCTTAGTGAGATGATTCATAAGGCAGCGCAGGACACAATTCCTATGAAGAAGGAGCCCAGAGCCAGAATGTTGGTTCCATGGTGGAGTAAAGAGTGTGATGTAGCTGTAAGGAATAGGAATAAAGCATATAGGAAGGTGAGACAATATCCAGGGCTGTGTCATGCAGTAGAATATAAGAGGTTAAGGGGAGTAGCAAGAAGAGTTATTAAAGATGCTAAAAAGAGTAGTTGGAGGAAGTTCTGTGAAACACTAGGCCCTGAGACTTCTGTAAGGCATTTGTGGGCAGTTGTTCATAGAATGTCAGGAGTATATAAGAAAAGATCGATTCCAGTGATTCAGAAGGGTGGGGTAGAAGCAGTTACCAATAAAGAGAAAGCAGACATGCTGGTGGAGGCCTTTCAAGCAGTGCATAGTTCTGGGAGTTTGGGGGAGGAGGGAGGGAGAAAGAGGGTTGAACTGTTGTCTCAAAATGAGTGGAAGTTGAGTAGGAGCTCAGAGAATGAAAATCCAATTAATTTGTTCTTTACAATGAAGGAGTTAAGGGATGCTATCCAGGCTGGTGCAAACACGACGCCTGGAAGAGATGGGTTATCTTATGAATTATTTAAGAATTTTGATGATTTTGTAAATTTAGAAATACTGTGTCTGTTTAATAATGTGTGGTCAGAAGGCTGCTTGCCAGAGGAGTGGAAGCATGCCGTTATCATTCCTATTTTGAAGCCAGGTAAAGTAGCGTCTGATCCAGGGTCATATCGTCCCATAGCTTTGACATCTGTACTTTGTAAAATTATGGAAAGGATGATTACTAACAGGTTAGTTTACTTTTTAGAAAGTAAGGATCTTTATGTTGGATTTCAGAATGGGTTTAGAAATGGCAGGTCTACAATGGAGTCAGTAGCAGTTCTAGATCAGGACATTAGAAAGGCATTTGAGAATAAGGAAGTAGTGGTAAGTGTATTTTTGGATATTGAGAAGGCATATGATTCTTTGTGGAAGGAGGGGTTGCTTTTGAAATTGTATGATTTAGGAGTTAGAGGGAGAATGTTTAATTGGATAAGGGATTTCTTATTGGACAGGACGATTCAAGTACGTGTGGGGGGGCAAACCTCAAAAACTGTTAAAATAGAAAATGGCACCCCACAAGGAAGTGTGATTAGTCCGGTCCTCTTCGATGTTATGATTAATGATATTTTCAGTCAAATTGGAAGAGGGTTTGGGTTATCTTTATTTGCAGATGATGGGGCCATTTGGAAAAGAGGGAGGAATGTTGAGTACTGTTTAAAGCAGGTTCAAAGAGCTCTGGAGTATGTAGAGGAATGGGGAGACAAGTGGGGCTTTAAAATCTCAGCCTCTAAGTCTAACTATATGATTTTTGGGTTTAAAAGGAAGTTGCCTAGAGGTGGGCTGATCATGTATGGGTCTCCTCTAGAGAAAGTGAAGGTGTTCAAATTTTTGGGAGTGTGGTTCGATGCAAGAATGACTTGGGCTGTTCACATAGAGAAAACCCTGGCAAAGTGTGAAAGAATAGTGAATGTGCTGAGAAGCTTGGCTGGGAGTGGGTGGGGGGCGGATAGGGAGACCATGTGCTTGATATATCAGGCGATGATCAGGTCAGCAATTGATTATGGCTGTTTTGTGTACGGTTCCGCTGCCAAGTCAAATCTAGGAAAGCTGGATGTGCTACAGTGCAAGGCTCTGAGAATTTGTTGCGGAGCTTTTAAGACCACCCCAATTCCAGCATTATTAGTGGAAATGGGGGAAATGCCCTTAAGCCTGAGGAGAATAAAGTTAGGGCTACAGTACTGGGCAAAATTAAGTGGGACCAGTCTGACCTTCCCAGCTAGGTGTTTACTTTCAGGGGCAGGAGAAAGTGATAAGTATAAGCCTTTTTTGTCAAGTGTTGATCAGTGGGCCAGGAAGTTGAGGTTACATCAGGTAAGGGTTGCGGAGCACACTCGCTGGCTGTCAGTGCCATTTTGGCTAGTTCCAGACCGGGATATTGAATTTAGTTTTCTGATGGAGAAAGACAAGGGCGAGATTGTAGGAAAAATTGAGAAATTCATTTTAGCCTCAGGGTCTCTGGAGGTTTATACTGATGGCTCTGTGGATCCAGAGAGTGGGAAGGCAGGATTTGGGTGGTGTGTGCCTCAGTTAGGGATAGGTAAGGGACAGAGAATCTCTGACGGCAGCTCTGTATTTGTAACAGAATTACTTGCCATTCTCTGGGCATTGTGGTGGGTGGAGGAAGTGGGATCAAGCCAGGTGATTATATGTTCTGACTCGGCTGCTGCACTGATGGCTGTGAGTGCAGGTAGGTCTAAAGCTCGGCCTGATCTCATTCATGAAATAATATTAGTTTTATATAGGATTGAGAAGGCAGGCTGTGCAGTGGAGTTTTGCTGGGTTCCAGGGCATGCTGGGATTCAGGGAAATGAGATAGCTGATTCCCTTGCAAAGGAGAGCCTGAAAAAGGAAGAAGTAATAAGTATTTCAATGGGAAGAGTTGAGCTCAGAGAGAAGATCAAGAAAGGAGTTGAAGCTGAGTGGCAGGCTGAGTGGGAAAAGGGGACAAAGGGGAGGCATTATTTCTCTCTGCAGCCTCAGGTCAAAATCAACTTGGCTGGATATGGGTCTAGGAGCGATAGGGTCAAGATATGTAGACTGAGGCTTGGTCATTGTGGATTAAATAGTACCTTGTTCATTGTGGGAAAACATCCAGATGGGCGGTGTGAGTGTGGAGAGCCTGAAACTGTGAAGCATGTTTTCCTAGAATGTAGAAGGTATAGGAAAGAAAGGGAAATCTTTTATAAGAGGTTAACAGTAGTAGGAGTTTCTTCTTTCTCTCTAAAATCTTTCTTTGGCCTGAAGAATAAGAACCACCAGCTGATCACAGAGGCAGTGCTGACATTTCTGCATGAATCAGAGTTGTATCAGAGGATATAGTGTTTATTTATTTATTTATTTTTTGTTTATTTATTTTTTTCCAATTGTGGGAGTAGTTGAAGTATAGAACTGAGGAGGGCAGTAATACGCCATGTTGCGTTTAAACTGCCGGAAATAGAAAGAAGAAGAAGAAGAAGAAGCTACAACCAGGGGCTAGCTACTCTCGCGAACACCTCTCGTTGTTATATTCTAACAGTTTGTTTGGAAGTTATTTTGTGGTTATGGCCGAACTGCGAGATCATGATTACGTCGCCAGTGCAAATTACGTGGCCGGTGCAAAGAAAAAAAGGAAGATTATTCCCCGTACCGACCAACAAAGAGAACGTAAGAAGACTCATGATAAAGCACGCGATAAAACACGCATCAACATAGGTCGCGCATTCAGCAGATGGAGAGACTTTCGGGATATGAAGGGTTTCAAAACAGACGGTGAAGTGGCTGTTTTCCTCCTAGACAGGTATGTGATATGTATATTTTATTTCTGAAATACTGTAGAGGACGTGGTTTTGCTATTTACGTTGTATGCTACCATGCGTCGGCTAACTGGAGCTCATTGTTACTGTATTTCAGCTATCGACCAATGCAATCAACACCAAGCTCTAAACGGTTACCCTCTGCTCCAGCTTCCTCTCTCCCCGTTTTGTTATCCAGCATTGGATCAGGCTCTGACCGAGATAGGTATGCTTTTTATTGTAATCTTTAGTATTGTATTGTATTATTACTGTGAGCAGTGTAGGCTATCCCTGCCTCTTTCTTTCTTTCTCTCTCTCTCTCTCTCTCTCTCTCTCTCTCTCTCTCTCTCTCTCTCACTCTCACACACACACACACACACACACACACACACACATATATGAATTAGGTAGTTTCATGTTTTTTGTGTGTGTATCTTCTTCCATGGAAGTATGAATGGTGGGCCACTCTTTTGTTAGCTTTTGCAAATCTTAGATTGTGAATTTTTCTCCACAATAGGGATGCAGATTTTCATATCCCTGGGGTCCAGCAAATTCCAGAAGAACAAGAGCCAGATGTAATCAACGTTTTAGAAGAAAGGTATGCTTCTGAACTGTGTCAATTAGGCTGGACGAACCGATTTGTTCAACTTCAGCCAGTCAGTTCTGAATGTGCTATTTTTTCAGCATGAGGTCCATAAACCTAGATGAGGATCCACAGGACTTTGATGAGCAACAGGCCAACGATCTGATGAACAGCACGTAAGTGCCCATGCTCATATCGGAACCGATTTTCTTGTTATATCAGCTTCCTCATATAGCATTATATTGTTGTTCAATGTTTTTCCATTTAGACTTGATTGGGAAGACGACATTGGGCTGTCCAGACAGGAAGGCGGAGTTGATGATGATGAAGACGATGAAGACTATGTCCCAGCAATGTACATAAGGTAAGGGACAAGTAAAAAGCTGCAGTCATGTATAGTAAGGTGTATGTTCAGAAAAAATGGTTTCCTATTGCCATTATTTGGATGCTGTGGTCCATTGTGTTCTCTAGATTCTACCAATTTTCCGTGTTGCATTGTGATCCATGTTAGGAAAGCATATTTCACTAGTGTTCAATTCAGAAATGTTGCATTTTGTGTATTAGATTATGTGGGCAATATTGCTTTCCAAGTGAAGTAATGTCCACTTTGTGTTTCACACAGACCAGGTGGGGCACTGCCAAATCCTCCTGATCTAGCCGCACTACCCATTGCTGGTGTGGAGGAGACTGTGCATGGTGTACTCCAATCAGACCAGCTAGAAGAAGACACTTCAGAGTTGTCCGACCCTGCAACGGTGCTAAGCGAAGCTGACCTCATCGGAAAACGCGCATGCATCGCCTATGAAGAAAATCTGCGACAACTAGCAACATTTCTCCAGCTTCCAATCCAGAGCTGCAAGAAATGCAGCTCTTGTCCACCGTTTGAGATCAAAACAAAAAAAAGGGGAACTGCAATCATCATAAGATGGGTAAGATTGCCGTTTACAACAGATAAAGCTGGAACAGTCCACACCCCAAAACAAGGAATAGTTCTGAAAGCATGACATCTTCTAATTATTGATGAACAAAGCCATGCGCCTTGGCTATTATTACATGAAGGAATTATGTTGTTTTGTTTTTGCTTTATACTCGACAGTTTTGCTCCAATGGCCACATTGTCTGGAAGTGGAACTCCCAGCCTCTGCTGAAGTTTGGGATGCAGTCTGGAGACTTCATGTTGTCAACGAACATTGTTCTCTCTGGCAACAACTACACCAAGATTGCACTGCTCTTCAAATTTATGGAGATGGGTATGGTGGTGGACTCGACATTCTACAAGATCCAAGACGCATACTGCATCTGTGCGATCAAGGATTTCTGGAAGCAGAAGCGGGCAGCAGTCATTGCACAGCTGAAGGACAATGATCGTGTCGTCGTGCTTGGTTAGTTTAGTATCCAGTTTTATAATGCAATATTTTTTTAATTTAGTGTTGAGGTATTCTCCTCTCAACACTAACCAAATTCTTGTTAGTGTAATATGGTGTCACTTTTCTTAGTAATTCATGTGAATAACTGATTCCTATTTTTCTCTAAATCACAGGTGATGGCAGGATGGACTCACCAGGTAAATATCGGCTTTTTCAATGTTTCCTCTCCAATGCAAACCTCCCTCCCTACTACATTACTGCAAGCCCCCACTAATGTTTTTTGTGATTGTTTGAAGGGCACTGTGCACAATACTGCACATACACCACTATAGAACAGGAGTCCAGAGACATCGTCCACATTGTCACCATCGACAAGAGAGAGACAAACAGAAACTCAGTGGTGATGGAGAAGGAAGGCTTCATCAGGACTATGGATGCCCTGCTGCAGGAAATCGCAGTGAAAGAAGTGGTGACAGATGCACACCCGCAGATCACATTACTACTAGGTAAGTACTGTACATGCCCAGAACAACTGCTATCTGTGATATCTACTCTTTTACATCAAGCAAACACCTTGTTTTTTTCTCTTACAGATCCGACGCGTGGGAAATACAAAGAGTGGGGGCTTCAACACTCTCTGGACATTTGGCATGCATCAAAAAACCTGCGCAAGAAATTGCATGCTGTATGTTTTGAATTCTTACTTTTCAAATGATAATCAACAAACAAATAGTGAATCTGGCTACTATAAATCTGTTACCAAAAAGACAGCATTTACAATCTGCTTTTACTGTCTCCCTTAGACTGGTGCTATCAAACAAAACTCTGCAATCCTTCCGTGGATCAAACACATCGTCAACCACTTCTGGTACTGCTGTAAACACGCTGGGGCAGTGGAGAGATTCAAAGTATGAATTTGTGATACTCACCCATGGCTAATGCAATTATTATGGATTTATTAGTTAGTGTACAGTTTACTAGTTCGTTCTCATCTCGCAAATTGTTGTCTGTGTTGGAATGTAATATGTGATCTCTTCCCCTTAGATGATGTGGCAAGGTGTTCTGATGCACGTTAGGAACAAGCACCAGTGGTCTCATTGGAGCTGTGACCATGATCCACTCGATGAGGGAAGCAGAGATAAGCCATGGATGGTGCAAGGTACAATGACAGGTTACATGCTGACGTTTTGATATCTACAGTATGTCTGGGAGTCTGTGTTATACTCCCGCTAGCTCCTGTCTCATGACACCTTCTGACCTCTGACCTTATGGTGTCATCACTAATTTCTTAGTATTAGCCCCACTATGGGAGGTTCTCGCATTAGAAACCTAATCCAATCATGCCTTACAGACCTGACAGACACACTCTCTCTCTCGGTGTCTGTTGCTCTCTATCTCTGCAGAGATGACGACATGACTTACCTCACTGTGTGGCCAACTATGTTTTGTTTATGGTTTTTACACAGGTTCTCCTGCACACCTGGCTCTGACTGAGGTCGTCATGGACAAACGCCGACTCAAGAACATCAAGAAGTTCATCAACCACCGGTATTTAAAAAATTGAAGTAAACTAACTTTCATTTATATATTTTATCCTTAGCTGTTATGTGAAAGACTGATGCTATGTCTGTCTATCCACAGCACAACATCAGACCTTGAAGCGTTTCAAAACCACATACTCATGTATGCTGGAAAACGCTTCGCATTCAGACCACCACAGTATGAGGCGCGCACTCTTCTGGCGGCAATCGATTACAACCACCACAACCACCGGCCTGCTGCACGGGACTCTGAGGGCAACTTGATGTGAGTCAAATTATGAATGCTGATAATCCCGTGAATATTTTTTCACCCCAACGATACAATAAACAGCTAGTGTAATTGAACAGTAACAGATCACATCTTCTCTAATGTGAAATGGGAGGGAGCGGCAGATTCCTGGCCCACCAACACAAGGCTCGCAGGTTCCACAAAGTGTTTTTCCCGGCGTGGTTGGACGTCTATAGACATGATTGGCTGTGTCTGCAGGTGGCGAAGCCGGATTGAGGCTGTGTCATGGTCGCTGCACTATCGCTTCATCTGGTCGGTCGGGGCGCCTGGTCCGGGCGGAAGGGAACCGGTGGGAATAGCGTGATCCTCCCACGTGCTACGTCCTGCCGGTGAAGCTCCGCGCTGACAGGGGTGGTGCTAGGCATGGTTCCAGTCTACGGCTCTCTCCAGATAGGCGGCCGGGGAGGCAAGGGGGGGAGGATTTGGCAAAGTAAAATTGGGGAGAAAATGTCGGGGAAGAAAAATAACAAAACGAATAACAGTAATAATAATAAATTGACATGGGGGGTAAATAAAATAATCACTTGTCTACATAATAATGAAATTAAATATTCCATACTGTCACAGCCACAAACGATACTACAATAAGAAGACCAAAACATGGAGCGTCTACACAGTGAAGATTGCCAAAGACTACAACTACATCCGTGACCTGCAGAAAGCCGTCCTGGGGGTACGGTTGCTGGCAAAAGGGGGACTCCCAAGAAGAAGAACGCTTAGGGAGACTGATCCAAGGAGACTTGGCCTGCTTGCTGAGATTCCACCACCACCAACTGCTGAGTTGGTGAAAGCTCACTTCCAACGAGGAGAGGTATGTACACACAAACTCACATTATACTGCATAGTGGTAATCTGGTTTTGAGGTCTATATTTCCTAATAACTGTGCATCAAATTGCTGGAAATTACTAAACCAAGGGAGCTCAAGCTTTTGTAATCCAATGTCCACTTCTGATTGTTGGAACATTTCCAAGAACCACCTTCATAAATAACTAATAGGCTATCATCCTTACTGTGTATTGATGACAGAGGTTATCTGCGTCCAGGGGAGTATTGGAGGGTAAAGTGTTAGACAGTTTAGCCACCTTTTTGAAATGAGGCTGAGATTTTACCTGCCTATTTGAAAAGCCACTGTATATAAACTCATCTAGGATAGTGTACCCACCTCAGTATTTTCAAAAACACCCCTGTCTGAGGAACATTCCAACATGGCCCAGTGGTGGAGAAACACTGGAATAAAGAACACTATTTTTACATCTGTGCTTCATCACATGAATAGTACCCCACTTCTAAATTATATTTTCCCTAATAACAATAGAGTATTTGGCCATCAACGAGCCCTGAAATGTTTCCAGTATGCAGAGTACTTAGCATCAGCGCTTCTCAACATTTCTCATATCAAAGATCCAAAAACTGACACACATATAAGATCCACTGAACCCCCCATTGGATAAAATGTTCTTTGAGGGTCCCCCGTCTGACATTTTATTTGAGTGTAGATGGTCTACTACATCAAGTGTAGGACACGCAGGACCAGAATTGAGTTATAGTGAAATAAAACTATTCCCCTTTTTCCTGGGGACCCCCACTTTACAAGAGTGTCTCTAGCGGATGTAATAAACTCTATTTAAAAATCAGCATCTACAGAACTCTACCAAAACCAAAATTTTATTGTACCACCTTCACTGATTCTTGCTTTGTATTCGGTTATGGATTTGATATCTTCAATTTCTCTGTTCATTTCATAGCTTTTACCCAGTTTCCCCTGTTTTTCAAGATTCTAATATTGCACCATTTTGGTAATGCAATTCGTAAATGTTTAGAGAAGGGCCAAGTGCCAGATACATCTAGTGATCAATACACTAAAGACAGAATTGGAAGTACAGGTCTCTAATATTGAATTCAAATCAAAATTAATGCAGAGCTAACCATGGTGAAACTGTCTTCTCTCACTCATACAGCATTTGCCCCTGTGAATCTTCTTGGAGAGGAAAGCGCTGCGCTTCCAGATAATGAAGATGACGACAGATTTGCCTCTGTGAAAACATGTAAACATTCAATAGGCAAAGATTGTGTACCATAAAATATTTTTATTGTCCTTTTCCTATATAAAAAAAAAAAAGAATAAAACTTTTTCAACAGTTTTCAACACTGGATTTTCATTGAGAACAAAATGTAAAGCCTTTGTCTATGTAAACAAAACACCATCATAAAATTAGAACACCTAAAAAAAAAAGAATAAAAAATTAGGATAGATAGATCAGTCTTCAAGTTATTGGATGTTGGATTAGGAATGTGCAAATAGGCATTGGCTCGACCTGGTTTATTTTGTCCATTTACATAAGGCGCCGTGGGATGAATCCTTTGTAGTGACCCTGTGCATCTGGGAAGGTGTCCCTGATCCTCCAAACAACACAGCTGGGGATCACAACTCTCACGCCTTCACCTAGACGACCGTACTGCCACAACACATATTGTCTGTAGGCTGCGTGCCTGTACTGGCGGTTCTCCACGCCTGCCTCTTGGTCGTCGTCGATGGCAAAGAAGTCGTTCCACGCAGCACGGGCCAGGCGCAGAACTCCCTCTTCCAATATATAGTAGTCTATATATGCCGACCTGCTGATGCAGTTCTCTGGCCTCTGTCTGCAGCATAGCCTCTCCAAGTTGGTCGGCATTTCCTTGCAGTTAGTGCAAATGCACCAATCCAGCTGTCTTGGGATTGGGGGCCCGGGGTTTGGGTCTGGGTCAGGCTCAAAGAAGTCCAGGACATCAAACATAACTCCTGGGAGCCTCAAGATGACCTTCTCCAGCACCTGGTCTTTCTGGTCTGAAGTGAGGTTTGCAACCTTGGCCTGCCAAAAAACAAACAAGTAGTGAGTTATCACCGACAAAAAGTCTTGTTTGCAAAATGCTTTTTATTTATAGTTGTGGAAGAATATTGGAATAATGAAGTTCACAAACCTTCATTTCTGCGTTTTTGGCCTCCAGGAGTTGTTGCATCCGTTCCTGGTGTTGCAGACTAATGTCCTCATCTCTCCTCTGTCTGCCTCGGCCTCTCCCCCTGCGACCACCCCTCCTCCTTCCCCTCCCCCCTCCTCTGTTCACTGCTGGAGGTGCTGATGAAGCACCCTGGTCAGAACTGCTTCCACCCCCCTGGCCCGCCGCACCCCTTCCTCTGCCTGCCCTACCAAGTCCAGCACGACCCCTCCGCCTTCCCCTCCCCCTCCCCCCTCTGTTGACTGTTGTAGCTGCTGCTGAAGCACCCTGTTCAACAATCCTTCCAGCCCCCCGGCCTGCCATACCCCCTCCTCGACCTGTCCTACCAAGTCCAGCACGACCCCTCCCCCCTCCTCTGTCAACTGTTTGTGCCCCACGTTCAGAACTAGTTTCAGACCCCTGACCCCTCTCTTCCCTGCCATCTCCAGCACCTATCCGCCGCCTAGCCCTCAACCTTAGTCTGTCCTCTGCCACTGGAGCCCCGGGCCCCGAGCTGCTTCCACTGGGGCCTGTTATGTCCTCAGCTTCAAAGTCTGGGTCCTCAGTGTACTCTGTATCAATGTCTGTGTCCAGAGTGTTTATGCTGAGGTCCTGCATGGAGAGCTCCTGTGAAATAATGGCAGACAATTGTTAGCTAATATAGCTTCTTTAGAAAAGGAACATGGGTCTATCAGGACTACATTATGCTAGTTATGCCTTACATACATCTTACATTGGAAGAAGTGCTATACCATCTCAGTTACCAACAAAAAGCATTTACTACAATATCTATTTATTCATTAGTTCTTTTTTTTAGGTTAGAGTAAATATAGACATAAAATATATATATTTTGCACCCACAATTTGTATGGTTTGGACTATTTCTTATATATTGAATGATTGTATCTGCAATTTTTGATTGCTTCTTATGTGTGTATGCTTTTGTTATAAATGAAGCCTACTGTATATTCCACTGTATGCCTGGTAGTTAGCACCACAGCATGATGTATGCAAAAGGCTAACGTGATGTAACGTTACCTGGGAGTTATACAGTTAGGTCACGGTGTAGGCTACATTTACTGTAATACAGATTTGGTTGATAACGCTACTTTTTCGTTTGCCATTTCAACCGTGCCAAAATACGTTACATGTTGCTGTTGGTAATCAATGAGTCTACTGGTATATAACGTAACGTTACACGGTTGGGGAAGCCATTTACCCGCAGATATATTTAGCCTACAGTTGATCTGAAATTGGAAGACACGCTCAGCCTCTTCACAAAGAGCTTGGTAAACCTAGTTTACCCTCTTGTATCAACGTTTTTGAAGGTACAATGGTGATGATAACGTTAGCTTTCTCGACAATATTACTATTACCGAGTGCCCTAAAGAGTTTCACTTGGTGCTAACGTTTGGCTATTACAGTAACTATGAACGCGACTGTAACAAAGTTTACTAGTTTTTCCAAATACTTTTCAACATCCTCGTCTGACATAATCTATTACGTAGCCCAAAAATAGGTAGATTACCTCGTCGCTCTGCATCCTGAGAAACAGCAGGGTTTGGAAAAAATGAAAAATAAACTTGGAGCGTCTTTCATTCATTCACTGGTCAAAGGAGAGAATGGAGGCGTGAGTACTGTTGTGATGTTGTCGGGAGCGGCAGGAGGTAGAAGAGCCTGGTGACGCGAGGTTAGGCAGGAGGAGGAGAAGCCAGGAGTTTTACGACAGTAAACAGTACCACTTTTGTTCAGAGAGGGGGCGCCAAAAACAACCCAATGAAACAGTGAAAAGTTGCTCGTAGCTGCTTTAACATTTTGGAACAGGCACATTTGGTTTATAAATATATAAATAATATTAACTACACAACAATGAAAATATATAAATATAAATAACAATATTAACTAAACAATAAATATATAAATAAATAATAAATACAAATAATAGGATTGTGCATTTAGTATGCTCTAAAGAGAAACTAGGTCTGTCAGGAAGCTGTACGGTGTGTAAGGTGGTTGTTGGTGAGGTACTGGCTGAGGAGTGTATGGTTGGTGGTGGTGAGCTACTGGCTGGACAGGTGGAGGGGGCGGGTATGAGGAGGATGGTCCGGCTGCATCGCACTCTTGGGCCTCATAAATTTCATTCATTATTTTTCTTTTCAGCCTTGTCTTGAGAACCTCATTTCTCATCACTCTCAGCTCAGCTGCAACCTGGTTGCCGAAGGTGGCATCGATGTCATCAAGCGCCAGCGGCTTCTGGATGGCAGCTGTCATCTCCTGTAGGAGGTCGAGTTTCCGGTTCTCGAGGGAATCCACAGTTGTTTGTACTTTTTTGCGCTTTTTAGGTGGGTCGGTGGGGGGAGGGCAATTTTCTTTATTTTCAGGAAGAAAGTGGCTCGCCGAAGCTTCCGAGTCATTGGATTGTGCTGGGATCAGTGCCTTCAATGACCCATCAAGCTGTAACAAAAGGCATGTGCCATTATTGTATACAAATTTATTCACAAATCACAATACAACAAAAAGTTGTTTTCAGACCACAAATATGTCTTTTTAAAAACTAATTTCTGCCCATGGCAATTACAATGCGAAACCACGTATGAGGCCACAGGGTCGTACAAGGAAGGGTTGTGCAATTCACTTCTTGGTGTGTGTTTATTTATGAATGGTTTATGTTCATGTGCCGTGTGCAATATATGTGGAATTGGATTGATTACTTTATTGATTGTTACTACTGTCTGTACTTTTTTTAGGCTGTTAGGCGGAATTTACAAGTGCAGAACAAAGTGAGTTTCCTTTTGTCGACCTGCACGTCGCCTTTATTGCTGAAGGGATGGTTTCTGGAACAGCCTGCTCACTCGCCAATGTGTTGTGCTGTGCTTTACATTTTTGGTGTAAATGTAGCCTATTGAATTCAATTTAATAAGGGACTGAAAGGCAACACTCACGCTGGATTCGGAGGGAAGCTGCTTAACATGCTTCTTCAGAAACTCTAATGTAAGCAGCAGCCACTTCTGCCGCGCTGAGAGGGGAATCTCTGGGCTTCCACTCTGTTTGGGTTTGATGAGCCTTGAGTATTGAGTGCGCAGTGATGTCGCTCTCTTTGCCACTTCATCAACTGCAATGAACCAATGTAGTAGAAATCAATTATTTTATGACAATTTTACAGTTATTAACAAAACTTTCTCTCTACCACACATTACAGACTGTAAGCTATTAAAAACGAACCAGCTCTGTATAAGTATTGGAAGTGCTCATTCTATATCAGTATTTTCTCTACAAGCCTTATCATCACAAGTATAACAATTTACTTATTCCTCTCATACTTTCAGTCACACGATTACATTATCATCCATCCTCCCGTCCACACACACAGCATACAAACGTGACAGCTACATGTGAGCTTGGGTTCCCCAGTTGCGGGGTAGCTGGTAGCTTGCTAAATACACAGAAAATGAACTACTTAACTCCCTAAAGTGACACTTTACATGTACATAACGTCATATATCAGTGGCAAACGTCACATTGACTTCCTTCAACCTGATTTAATAGTAGCGTTAGCTTGTTACGTTAACGTTAGCATTTTAGCTCACCTGTTAACTCCAGAAGCACGGCTATTTCGTTCCACGTTCGTGCCTTTAACTCCCGGTCATGGTATTTTTCGTGACCTATATCATAAAGAGTCTCATGCTGTCGCCACAATGCAACTAGCATGTCTTCCTTCTCCACTGTCCACTTCTTGGAGCTAGCTTTCGCTCTATTATTGGGGGGTTACATGCTGCCACTCCGACGTTCTGCCACTCCGAAATATCGGCACTCAGAAAGGGGGTCTATATTCCCCGTTTTTCACTAACCTCTCCCAGCCCCCACGCCAAACCTAACCTCCCCCCATGCCTAAACCTAACCTCCCCCAGACCCTAACCCAAAACCTAACCTCTCCCACCCCCACGCCTAAACCTAAGGTCGGCATTGCGGCTTCTAAGGTGAACGACCGCCAGTCCGAATAATGGAAGTTAACGTTCGGAGTGGCAGCATGTCGGAAAGGCAGAGGAACCCCTTATTGGGGTTATCTGCAGCCATGTTGTTTCCTTCTGAATTTCACAACATCCGGTTGGTGGTGACGCTTTCTCCATCATCGTGTTCTCATTGGCTCTCTGCTCAAGATGCAATCGCCTGTCGGGTTGTAAATATCTAACATGTTAGATATGCCCGATTCCTTCCCGATTGTGAATCTTTGAACCCCACACACTACAGGATAATTTGGGAAGATTATCTGCCCGACGCGGCTCAAATCGGGAGCACCCCCGAGAAAATCGGGAGGGGGGAATCTTGGCCATAATCTTGCAAATTATCCTGTAGTGTGGGGTAGGCATAAGAGGGAGTGTGTCTCCTCCCACAAACCTCATTTCACAAGTCACACTGGAAGAGAGAGCACCTCTCCCGTGTGCTCCAGACATGCATAGGACATGATTATTGAGTCAACAAGCAGGTCATAGCCTGATGAGGATAAGTTCCGAAACATTGATGTCTCTACTAGCAAACATGCTTGTTGACAAACTGAATTCACAGACTGCCATGACATGTCTAAACACAGGATATGAGACACTGTCATTTCAAAGGTATTAAATAGAGGGTGAGGTCACCTGGCCACCCAGCAGTAACGGATGGCCAATGCATAGTGTCCCTGGTGTGACCAGGGCACAAAACCTTATAATCCCTAACCCCTAACTATAGCCAGCGCCTCTATGCTATACTGGGGTGGGCATGCCCCTGGGTACTCTACTACTGCCATAATGCAAGCAACATAACTTCCTAACGTGACCAGAGGCATATAAAAGGCAGGCAATATTAGAAGCCTAGAAGGCCCAAAAAGGTCAATATGGGTGAATGGGGTGCCATAATCCTACCCCTAGGATAAGACCAAGGTCGTCCACAGGTATCGGGCCAGGGTCCTAGTTCAGGAGCACATGATGCAACCTAATAAATGAACAGGATAGATAACCTAAAGGAGTCAGACTAAGGCAACTACTGAAAGAAATGGATGTGGCATCCCTACACACACACATATAGCCTTAATTAGACACATCTAAAAATCAATGTAGTATGCTCCAAGCCTAAGCCAGACTATGGTTCTAACCCTAACCATATTGGTGTATTTTTTAAATCTAGTTTAATAACCTAAATTGAGGATAAACAGAGAAAATTCACCTAATTTGACTAGTCCAACTCTGGGTATGCCAAAGTGCAGGTGCCATAACATCCTCGTGACACCATAGGCAACACATAAATCGAAGGCATGATTAAAAGCCTGGAAGGTCAAGGGTCAACATGTATGCCAGACATGCCACAAGGGTCCCCGCGTGTGCCTCCTCGTATGTACACGTGTTGTGACATGCCACGCACGCACATAACCTAAAACCTACCTAATTTGACACATCTAAAAATCAATATAAAATATTCTAAGCCTAACCCAGACTAGAATCCTGAAACCTAATTAATTGGACACTTTAAAAATAAATGTAGTATGCTCTAAGCCTAACCCAGACCAAATTCTAACCCTAACCATAGTGGAGTATTTTTAAGACCAAGTTTAATAGCCTAATTTGAGGATAAACAAAGAAATTCTACCTAATTCTACTGCCAACCCTAAAGACAGGGTGGAGATAAGAGGGAGTGTGCCTCCTCCCATAAACTCTCATTCTACAAGTCACACTGGAAGGGAGAACACCTCTCCCGTTTGCTCCAGACATGCATTGGACATTGCACATGCATTAGACATTACTATTAATTCAACAAGTATAGCCTGAAGGACGATTAGTTCCGAAATATTGCAAGAGGCTTGTTGACAAACTGAATTCACAGATGCCATGACATGTCTGAACAGAGGACAGGGGCTTGTCTACTTCAATGCATACGGATGGCCCATGCACAGGCATCCTGACTTGTCAGGGTGCCACAAAGCCAAACCCCTAACCCCACACACACATAACCTAAAGCCTAGCTAATTGGACACATCTAAAAATCAATGTAGTATACTCTAAACCTAACCCAGACCATGATCCTAACCCTAACCATAGTGGTGTATTTTTAAGACTCAATTTGATAGCCTAATTGGGGGATAAACAAAGAAATTCTACCTAATCTGACTGCCAACCCTAAAGACAGGGTGGAGTCTATATAAGAGGGAGTGTGCCTCCTCCCGTAAACTCTCATTCTACAAGTCACACTGGAAGGGAGAACACCTCTCCTGATTGCAACAGACATGCA
Organism: Poromitra crassiceps; assembly: GCF_964638095.1. Classification (NCBI taxonomy): domain Eukaryota; kingdom Metazoa; phylum Chordata; class Actinopteri; order Beryciformes; family Melamphaidae; genus Poromitra; species Poromitra crassiceps. Next base: position 55,558,158 of record NC_139628.1, on the reverse strand, counting down.
TAGGACATAATTATTAATTCAACAAGTAATAGCCTGAAGAAGGACAAAATGCTCCGAAATATTGCTAGCCAGGCTTGTTGACAAACTGAACTCACAGCTGCCATGACATGTCTGAAAAACCAGAGGACAGGGGCTTGTCTACCTCAGTGCATACGGATGGCCCGTGCATTGCACCCTGGGTGCCCTAACCCTAACCCCTAATAGCGCTTGCGCACCAGTTTGCGCGTGCTTTAAGGCATGGGAAGATAGCAGTCCGCCAAGTTTTGCTCCCCCGCCCTGATTTGTTAAAACAGCCCCGAAATATGTTGGGGATGCAATTCTCGGCCGGGATGCGGAAACGTTCACGGCACCTGTCGCAGACGCAAATTAGAGCCGTGCCAATTCTGCCAAAAATCATCTGCGCCCCAAAATGCCTGCGCAAATGGGATTTGGGCGGTCTTAACTACCAGAATTATTCACAGGCGTGGCCAGGCAAGGCTGGGCATTACGTCAATCAAAACCAATCAGATTCTTGTCTTGCAATGGCTGTTTGAGCGAGGCATGCAATATGCTGTAATTATCTCCATGCGTAATAGAGTGTACTCACTCGTGCAAGGACAGAGAGAGCTTATTGACCGATCGACCCTCCGGTTAGGAAGGTAAATAGCCTATGTCCATTGTCCAACACGTTTTCTCAATTAATTTCCCTCTTTGCGATGTGATAAAAGTTTCTCAGTGAGTTATAGTTGATTGCCTCACTGAATTATCTGCTAATACCCAATTTTAGCAGCATAATTTGATGTCCTGGCGGGTGTCCACCCGCTATGCCGACCACCCGCAATGCCGACCTTAGGTTTAGGCGTGGGGGGTGGGAGAGGTTAGGTTTGGGGTTAGGGTCTGGGGGAGGTTAGGTTTAGGCATGGGGGTGGGAGAGGTTAGGTTTGGGGTTAGGGTCTGGGGGAGGTTAGGTTTAGGCATGGGGGCTGGGAGAGGGGAGGTCGGAACAGCGAGAGGTCGGAACAGCGACATGGAACCGTCCTGGCGTGGCAAGGCTGTGTGTAATGACATATCCAAAAGGGATTTTACTTGCACTGCGGTGCGCTGCACGGAGATTATGGTGCGCTTCAGCGCAGCGAGGTATTTGCGCCTAAAAGTAATTGTGCGCTGCTGACGATAGCATAATGCCACCTGTCACCACATTTTAACGCTGAAACGCCTGCTTTGGCTTGTGGCAGCCAATGCCCAGTACAATTATCACAGGCATGCGCTTGTGTCCGCCCCCAATTTGCATTGCGCACGGCGTTAAAATGCTTTTGGGAAGATAGAGCCCCTGGACGCTTGCGCCTGGCGGACTGCTATCGTGCCTGCAGGGAGGATAGCATAAAGCAGGCGTTAAAGCACGCAAACAGGTGCGCAAAAAGCGGATAGCGCCTGTACCAAGATAGGGCCCCACATTACCGTTTGGTCCTGCCGCACATGAGGAAGACTGCAGAAGGGACACAGGTGCGCTAAGCACATGAGTTGGCATGACTTTGATCACACACAAAAAACACGCTGTGTGACCAGATTTCCCACTTTGTGTGGGACATCTGCATGCCTTTTTTTCCCACTTCCCACATATTGAGACAATGCCCCACATTTTGATTGGCTCTAGTTTTCAAAAGTCAAAACCTATGAGCGAGCGAGAAACCCACTAATTAAAATAAAAAAAGATCTCTGTCACTCCTTAAAGCCCTCCTCCTGCCAGTTTTCCCACCTGTGTACATCCTGGGTTTGCAGTGGAAACGCAAAGCTGCGCGCGCCGTAATGAACTATATATAATCATTTGCGCCAAAGTTAGTATATTGCAGTGTTTCCCTACCAGCGGTACGTGTCCCCCTATGCCTAGGGGTACTTGAGCAGCTTGCAGGGGGTACACGGAAAGATTGTGGAGTACAATTTATTTCCAAAGTTATTTAAAAAATATATGTACACTATTAGTAGTAATTTCATAAGCCCATCCTACAATGGTATGTGCAACTAGTCCTCCCTGGCAGGTGTCAACTGTTACACTACTCTGTGAAGAGGTCACCCTTCATGCATGCCAAAACTGTGCATACCAGCTAGCTCACAAACATGAATAAATCAATCATAAACTGTCAGAATTGTTAATTAATTTAATTAATTCGTCAACACGCATTATTGAGGGGGTACCATTGGCATGGCACAACAGCTCAAGGGGTACAAGGATCCACAGTATTCTCTCTATGGAACATAGGGGGTTCCTCTGCCTTTCCGACATGCTGCCACTCCGAACGTTAACTTCCATTATTCGGACTGGCGGTCGTTCACCTTAGAAGCCTCAATGCCGACCTTAGGTTTAGGCGTGGGGGTGGGAGAGGTTAGGTTTTGGGTTAGGGTCTGGGGGAGGTTAGGTTTAGGCATGGGGGGAGGTTAGGTTTGGCGTGGGGGCTGGGAGAGGTTAGTGAAAAACGGGGAATATAGACCCCCTTTCGGAGTGCCGATATTTCGGAGTGGCAGAACGTCGGAGTGGCAGCACGTCGGAGTGGCAGCATGTAACCGGAACATAGGTGTAGACTTTACGGTCCTCGGGCGTCCTCGCCAAGTACTCTCTTTCTATTAGTCCTTCTATACGCTTCTTGATAACCAGCTTGTTGAGAAAATTCAGCTAAAATGTTCACTTTATTAACACATTGACTGCCAGCCGTTTTTTTTTTTGCTGTAGGTAGCTTCTGCCAGGCCGTTTTTTGAGGATTCTGGCTCATTTTACAAGAGCCGAGGATTCTTTTCTGCTTGGAGTTTGTGAACACAAAGTTCACAAAAGTACTAATAGAATGTGTGCTTTCTCTGTCTAAAAGAGTTAGTTTGTAGAGTTAGTAGTTATGTAGATATTAGCCGTTGAGTACAGCATGGTTTCAGCTGTCTGAGAGTGGAAGCTGAGATAATCGCAGTTTTGTGAAATTCAATCAAACAGGCAGAACAGTCACTTTAACCATTTATTTTTGGCATCAGTGAGAGATCAGACATCCAAACAATATAGTTCCGAACGCCCTCTCCTTCAACTCCTCCCTCCGTGGGCGTGTCTAGTGGCTTTCAGCCTGCGTTTGTCACAAGCGAGTGCTCTGCTGCAGCCTCCCTCCCTGGCAGCGAGTTTGAGCAGCCTCCCTCCCCGCCTACAGTATGAGAATGAGGCTCGTTCGTTTCTGGGTTTTCGGAATGCGTGCGATTCTGGCCTTTCTGCGGGCGTTTCAAAGTGTGTTTTACCCATAATATATTATGCAAATTTGCAATCCCCCGTGTGCTGCTGCTGGCGCGGCCCGAGAGCGGCGAGTCTGGTGACTGATGACTGTAAAATCGGCAAGCCAATTCCTTGAGAATGGAGGAAGCAGCCGCGGGAGGCGGCTGCTTTTGGTTGACTTTCTCTCTGTCGGGAGGGCACCGTCGCCACCTAGCTGGTCGGTAAAATAGATTATACACATTCTCTTCCTCCAATTCTGCTATAGGAGACGTAAAAGGGGTTGATCGATGTCCCACCGTCAAAAAAAAAAAATGTTTATGTAAGCCGAGATATCTCGTCCTTGGCACTTAACGGTTGGATCATGTAAGCAGAGATATCTCGTCCATGGCACTCAACGTGTTAAGGAACAAACCCCCCCCCTCTCTCTCTCTCTCTCACACACACACACACACACACACACACACACACACACATTTGGCTCACAGTACCCTGCCTGCCCTCTCTATAGAGACATTGGAGTCTAGAGCTTCTACACTTCTGCCACCTCAGAGATTCGTTTCGTCTCCTCCATCAGCAACCCAGGCTTTATGCACATGCAGCAGATAAGTTAATATCAGGGTTTGCTTTTGTCCAGAGAATAGACCTCAGGAACCTGGGGAATCTGTCCTGTTTAAAGATAGCCAAATGTTCATTCATTCAAATGTTTAAGTGAAAATACCCAAAATGTGTTGAAATTATGGGCAGACAACATTTTTGGAGCAGAAAATACATAAAGTGCACACTGAAAAATAATGAGCTCCCAGGTATATATATTTTTAAGTTAGCTCCCAGTTCTCTCTTTTTTTTTGTTAGCTCTCCCAGGTCAGTTTATTGACGTTTTGTGGGTGGATGAAAATGTTTTTTTCCTCTCAGGATGAGAGTGGTCCTCAGGCATTCATCCTGTGTGTGAGGCCGGGAGGCCGAAAGTTGGGGAAAATATTGGACCTAGGAAAGTATTGCTCAATCAGTTGTTTTGGGGAATAAGAAAATGATCTTAGCAATCGGCATGAACCTATCAATCAATATATGCCTAATGAATGTTCTAAGTCCCTAAATGTTCCCTGCAAGAGATATTTTTGTCTGGCCAAATGTCGGGGTGACCTTGGCCTCTACCCAAACAGTGATACTGATGGAGAATATCCTGTTTTGAAATTCTCAGTACACGTGTTCACGTGTTTTGGTTTGTTGTGTCTAGGGTATAAGTACCCTGTGCCCGATGTAAAAATTGTCTTTTTTACCACCACCCCAGATGAAGCAGAGGTATTCAATAAAAGATCCAGCAAACCTTTGAGACGACTCCGTATCCACGTTTGTTGCACTTTTGTTTTATTTGATGCATACTTAGAGGAAAACTTTAAGAATAGGCAGTATTTGGGGATTCATTAATACCCAACAGTTGTCTCAACACAACAGCTCGCCATCTTCGGCTGCTCGGACTCAGCAAAAAAAAACTCAGTTCATATAGCCTAATCATTTCCTTTTAAAGGCAACTGAAGTGGTAAAGCAAAAAAAAATTAAGCAAAAGACTAGGCTAATATTGCTTATCAAGAATATCGAAAAGAAAAAAAACATCCCATTGCCCCCCCCTCCCTCCAGTCTCTTTCTCCTCACATGATCCACAGTATTTTCTCTATGGAACATAGGTGTACACTTTACCGTCCTTGGGCGTCCTCGCCAAGAACTCTCTTTCTATGAGTCTTTCTATACACTTCTTGATGATCACAGGGCTAGGAAGAAAACGCGACTGGAGCTGCTGAGTCACCTGAGGTAAGAAAGACACCAGATGTAAGAAAACACCTTTGACAATCAAAACCAAAAGAATCCTCTCTAAATTATTATGCTTCTTTGTAGAGCAAGGAGTCATGGTCACAATACTTGGAAGAAAATGGATAATTAGTAGATAAAAATGGCTGCTTATTAAAGAGTAATTAAACTAGTAAATTGCTATTCAAGTAGTAGTTTGTGAAATACATGCCGTTCATTTTCTCAGCATTTAAACACTGTGCTGTATTTATCTAACTGAATCTGGCTCAATTCGCCCTCCAGTGGTTAAAATGAACAAACACTGTTCAGCTGGAATTGCAGCCCTGAACAACGGCAATTTTCCTACGACACATCATTTAGTAAAATAATCAAATTGAATATATTTGAGACACTCATCTCCATTCCTCTTCTCACCATAATTTGAAAACCGTTCTGAACATCTCCGCTGGCTTGTGGTATCCACACTTCTCGCAGCCACTGCGCCTGTGGCATGGCCTGCTCTCCCAGTCCCTGCATGGTTGGTGCTGTCAAAATAAGTTAGTTAACTTTATTTGACGTTTCACAAAATGGCGGACGCGTTGGACAATTATTATTATTGTAGGCTAGGCGGTTACATGCCTCCATTCAGACGTGCTGCCACTCCCGACGTTCCGCCACTCCGAAATATCGGCACTCAGAAATATTGGCACTCAGAAATCCCGCCAGAGATCGCTTTTTGTCATTTTTTTAAAATCAGCTTTGTTTAATAGAACTGTTGTATAAAAGCAATATCACACGAGAGGGAGTGCTGTTGTTGGCTAATATGGGCACTGCTGTGATTATCTTCGGCAGGAGGCCGCAGTGCCCATATTAGCCAACAACGGCACTCCCTCTCGTGTGATAGCTTAAATATATATACATTACACATTACACATACTCTCAATTTTTTCACTTTCATCGCGACCACACTGCCATCGCATTTGCGTACAATAGACAGATCACTTCTCATCACTGACGAACAGCCACAAAGAAGATTGTATGCTAACAGTACGTTGATGTAGAAATCTTTCTCGGCGGGGATGCGGAATTCGGCATTTGCAAAAAAGTAACTAATTACAGTAACGCGTTACTGCCCACCACTGTTAATGAGTTATTAATTTGAGTTAGTGTGGACCAGTGATGTCACTGGTCCACACTTTAACACTCAATAACTGTCAAATTAAATGACAGACTTCAAAACAGTTTACAGTTTTCTGATATACTACTGATGTTCTAATGATACAGAGCTGAGAGAGAATGCTGTTTCAGTCCTTCTTTACTGGTATTTGCAACAACATATATAGGTGGTGAGTCAGGGATATCTTCGAACAGTTGTGAACAGTTGTGGTTTCTCTATAAAGAAAGAATAACAAAAAATACGAGTGATACCAAATATAAATAAATCCCATTAATATCCCCATCTGCATAAAATCCTATTACTCCCCTTATTATTACAAAGCCAGAAGTAAACGACATTGACTTATTAATAAGGTTTCCACAACATATTAGCTACTGGTCCTTATATCTCCCGTTTTACTGGTGAGAGCTTTATTCTGAAAATCCACACATCCTGTTGCAGTTAACTATTCGAGCTTAACCTCGATATAACGCAGGCATCAATAATAACCTCGGGAGGCTCGCTCCATCACAGAACATCACTCCACACAATAGCAACAACAGGCAATGAACAATACAACATAAGAACATGCCGAGGACTCGACACGACACACTCAACCGACGTGCTGCGTCGGGGACTGTCAGGCGAGAGGACCGCCAATTAGTGTGCACGAACCGGTGTGTGTCATGCCGAGTTTTGCACCCCCGCCGAGAATTGCATCCCCACCACATTTTGGGTCTGTTTTAACTTAAAAACAGGGATGCAAATCTCGGCAGGTACAAACCGTCTCCCCCTCCATAGCTAGGAGAGACCCCAGGCCTCGAGGTCACCTGTAGCCGGATTTTAAGCACCAAAGTCGGCCTCCGTGAGCCAGAAGAGAGACCCAAGCATGGAAGTCACCTCGATGCGGATTTTATGCATCAAAGTCGGTCTCCATGAGCCAGGACAGACCCCCTGGCCTGGAGATCACGTCTACCCAGACAATTATATCATTTGTAAACAGAGTTGGGGTCCGTTACTCAAAAAAGTAATATATTACACATTACACATTACGGTACTTTCAAAAAAAGTAATGCCTTACTTTACTTGATTACTCCCTGGAGAAAGTAATTTGTTACACTACTCGTTACATTACTTTTGCGTTACTCCGTAAGCCTGAGATGCATTGTCACCTAATTTGCCAGTTAACAATACAACATTAATCCTTACATATATGCCCATATATTAGCACAAATCTCTATCGTAATAAGGTAGGTTGCAAAACTTTTCCTGTCTGATGGTGGCTGTCCGTTCCCTGCCATCTGTATTTTGCTCAATATGTTTCTGAAAAATGGCGATTTCATTCTACTGTTGAAACTGGCAACATTTCCTCTACCATGTAGGAGGAGGCAACACGCCTGTCCATCTCTGATTTTGATGTTACCTGGTGAAAAGCAAGCTGTTCCTGCTTGCTTGGGGTCGAGGCAGGCGACTCAGCTTGGGTCTGCAAGACTGCAACCAGCTTTGTGTTAGCATGTTTCCACTGCAGATGCTTTGAGAGGTTTATGTCGTAGGCTACCGTAGCTAGCTGCTTCTGTCCAGGGCGTTTGCAGTTTCACATTCTTGTCGTTCCGCGCAACAAAAACTTGTTGTAGAAGACGGCGCCTTTTGGCAGATTGCTGGCAGACTATTACGGAACATACGCACTGCGCCCACTTCACTAGAAGACGTATTTACAAGGGGTATTTACAGACCCCATCGTTGTATGTGGGTTTCTCTTATGGTTTACGTTTACATTTAATTTAATTTAATTTTGTCCAATATTCAGATATTCCAGAATTGCATGTTGTGTTAAAATACATATTATTTATATCTAACACTCTTTAGCCTGATTTAATTGTAAAACAGAGTGTAAAAAGTTATGCAAAGCCTTCTGGGAAATTTGACCCGTGGAAGAGGAAAGTGGGCGGAGTTCCCAGCATGCCCTGGGGGTACTGTGTTTTTGTGTCAATTGTTTGTTTGTCAATGTGTTTTGGAGGTTAAAATGATTTATTCTATATGCATGATGTTAGTTATCTGATAACTGATGTGTCGACTAATAGTGCTGTTCTGCATGCTAATACAAAGTTGAAATGTTGGCACCATGGGTGATTCTGCTGTGCAGTTAAGTGACCCGTCTGATGGGACACAGGATCTGCTATTTAAACGGAGATCTTTTCTCTCTATACTTATCTTACTAGTACGCATGTAACGAGGTAAGCGTTTGATTAGTAACTGTAATGTGATTACTGCACTTAGGTACAGTAGTGCCTTACACTACTCGTTACCGACAAAAGTAATGTGATTACAGTAACGCGTTACTTTGTAACGCGTTACCCCCAACTCTGATGATGTGCTCTACTTTTTTGTCATTCATCGAATAAATCAATCAATCAATCAAAATGTTAAAGTGTAACTTACCCCCAAAACACTTTTTCTCAGGTTTTAACCAATATGACTTTGGGGGTGGTGTGTGAAGAATTCTGGTCAAAATTTCCACATTTGAGACCAAACTGTTAACCATTGTACCATTTGTATCATTTTCAGCAGCATAAGTTCCCTCTATGGGTTCAAACCTGTTTTTTTGTCAATCCCTTGAATTCTTGCAGTCTGCCTTTGACGCTGTTCAGTCCCGTCTGACTCAGCTTAAGCTGGTATTAAATGCAGATACATCAAAGACCATGCTATTTTCAAATGGCAAGCAGTTTCCATCTCACATTCCTAGGTGAGATGGAAACCCTTGAACTCAACTGTTCAAGGGGTTGAAATTGAAATGGTCACATCTTACAAATACTTAGGTATTTTAAATGGTGAGAACTTGTCTTTTAAATCTCATGTTGTTAAACTTGTTTCTAAGCTGAAACTTAAATTAGGTTTCTTTTTTAGAAATAAATCGTGTTTCTCATCTCAAGTCAGGAAACACTTGATCATGACAACTTTTCTACCCTTGTTGGATTATGGAGATCTGCTTTTCATGAATGCTCCTGACTAGGGCTGGGTTCAAAAAATCGATTCTCCGATTTTTAATCGATTTTCATTTTAATCCTCGATTATCGATTCATATGTCCAGAGATCGATTTTTTCTTTAATTAATTAATTAATTTTTTTTTTTTTTAAATAAACAGGCTAAAATATTATGCTGTGTGTGGTAGTTGAAACATAGTTTCAAGTTGACGTTTAATTATGTTTGTAGTTGAAACGAAAACATAAATACTGTAGGCTACATGAATGGAAATGTTTGATCATTATTAATATCTACTTTTAGAAATTATATAGGCTGAAATCAAATCACTGTGTATAATTGTGAAAGTGTCTTTATTGACAGATGAAAAGGCTGTTATTTACCCTTTGTCACCACCTGGTGAGTAAATATATGTGTAACTAAAACCATTAAAATTGACAACAATCTGCAACTTTTTTTCCCCATGTATCTACTTGGCTGGTTGGGAACCCCTGTGTTACATAACTGGACAGTCATGTAATTCAGGGTACAGCTCAAAAACCACGTTTTGGTATCACTAACCAAATCAATATTGAAAATTGATCGAATCGGAATCGAATCGAATCGAAATGAATCGATTCGCAACCTTGTGAATCGGAATCGAATCGATTCTTGAAATTTGAACCAATACCCAGCTCTACTCCTGACCAGTACTTAAAGAAACTGGACACGGTGTACCACTGTGCTTTGTGTTTTACGACTAACTGCAGCTATCGTGTACTGTGTACGTGTGTGTGTGTGTGTGTGTGTGTGTGTGCGTGTACTGTTGCAAATTGTCCATCTCTGTCTGTCCGTAGACTCTCTCACTGGCTGACTTTTATCTATAAATCTATTCTTGGGCTTCTTCCTACATATCTGTGTTTACACATGTGTAGAAACCTCAGCCATTATGGCCTGCGCTCTCAGGACATCATTCAGATGCAGATCCCTAGAGTCAGAACTGAACTGGGTAAAAAGGCTTTTAAATGTTCTGCCCCCTCTACCTGGAATGGTGTGCAGAAGGACTTGAAACTATCTAATCTTAGAACTCTGCAGGAATTCAGGTCAATTTTAAGAGACAGAGAAATGAGTTATCTTGGCTCTTGTGATTGCCCTGCAGTGTAACCTCACTATTGTTTCCTGAGTGTGTGACTGACTGTATTTTATCTGTTTATTTTGTGTTTGTGTGTATTGATGTAACTGTCTTTATGCTGCGCTGCCGTTTTGGCCAGGTCGCTCTTGGAAAAGAGGTTTTAATCTCAATGAGTTTTTTACCTGGTTAAATAAAGGATATTGATTGATTGATTGATTGATTGATTGGTCCCCCTGAGCCAGGTATGGAGCCGACGCAAGGCACTGAAAGACCATTCACAGCTACAGCTGCTAACTGGGATGGTCAAGGCAACCTGAATAACTGCTTTCAATGAAGGGCACATCTCAGGCTCCAGTAGTTGGTATAATGTAAGCATGTCTGGAACAGCAACACCAGCCTCTCTCTTGCGCCTCAGATAGTTTCTGGCAACCATCACTTCCTCAGACTTCAGGTCAATGTGGTAATGCAGTGCCAGTTTAGACAAATGTGGCTCAGACAAGAAGTGGGCTGAGGATGGACTGCATGCCTGAATTCCCTTAAAGGGGGACTAACCCCCCAGATATGTATCAGAACAGTGATTTGAAAATACCTCCTCCTCCTCCTCCATCACCTCCTCCTCCGTCAGCTCCTCCTCCTCCTCCGTCAGGCTGGCTGTCGTCCAGGGCGCTCGCCTGCTGACACCAAACACTTTGCTTACACTTACAGCGTTCCCACACATTTTCATGGATACAATTTAAAAACTTTTCCAGGACTTTTCAAGCATCCATAATAGAATTTCCGTGTAATGTGAGGCGGTGACTCTGAATCAATACCAGAAATTATTATTACTACAGTGGACAAATAAGACACACCTCTTTATATTGCATTTTAGTGCTTTAGAGTCACTGCATCACAACACATGGAAGCTACTGAAATAAAACATGAATTTTCCATAAAAATATTTAAAAAAAATACAAGGACTAAAATCCAATATAAAGAGGTGTGTCCTATTTGCCCAATGTAGTAATAATTTCTGGTATTTATTGTGTCACATTACATGGAAGCTATTGGTGTGTGTGTGTGTGGGGGGGGGGGGACCCTGGACTCATCCTGTGTTTAGGAACTACCTCTGAACCTGCATTATCATTATGAGCAGAAACTCAAAGTGAGGGGCGTGAGTGAGTGAGTGAGTGTGTGTGTGTGTGTGTGTGTGTGTGTGTGTGTGTGTGTGTGAGAGAGTGTGAGTGTGTGTGTGTGAGTGAGGGGCTGTCTGCATTCGGCTATTAAACCAATAATTGATTGCAAATTAAATAACAGTATAATTCAACCATGGAGAAATGCATTCTCAAACTTAATACAAAAAAATCACAGAGATTGTAATGTTTTGCAAAAGATTTGACGGCCCACTTACAATAGCTTCGCGGCCCAGGTTGGGAATGGCTGTTTTGTTTAGTTTCTAAAGGCCTGACTTCAGTCACCAGTGTTTTTCTTTCATGTGGTAAAAGCAAAGGGCTTCCTACCAGTATTAGTGCAAACCTCCCTGGATCAACTGGACTATCTAGTCTTTGTTGACAGACTGATGGCTTCATTGGTTCATGTATAGAAAGATAGAAAAGGCTCTCTGACCCCGAGGGTGTCCGCGACCTCCTTGGCATCCATCCGTCCAGCTTCGACCAGGTGCCTAACCAAGTCCCTGGCAGCTTTGGACTCGGCGTCCTTCTTCATGGTCGAGTTTGCACTCCCCTTGTAGTCGGAGCCCTGGACCTGGACCTGATCCACAGAGTGTAGAGGAGAAGCCGTTTAGAGGAGAAACCACCATCGACAGCAGTGGTTCTCAAACCTTTTTAGCTTCAGTAACCCCTTTCACTGATTTCTGAATCCAAGTCCCCCCCTTTACCCGACTACAACGTTTGATTTAGTTTATGCATTAAAAATCTAAATAATACATTCTGGATTTCTTTGGCGAGCTACTTATTGATGGCCTGAGATCTACCAGTAGATCATGGTCTACCTATTGGGCAGCCCTGCTTGGAACAGACAGGACTCACCTGACACAGGAACTCATTTTCTCTAGATCGCATGACGTAGATGGGAGGTGGGAGCTCATTCCTCCCACACCAGTAATGTAGGAAGTTCTCAATGTCCATGGTGGACTGGGAGGGGGGTCTCCTCTGTAGACCTTTCGTCTGTTGACAGGGTTCCTACGCAGGTATGGAAAAGTATTACAAATGGATTTGATCAGTTTTAAAATGTAAACTGTCTGTGGCTGTGAAGAACAATTTTCGTTGATATAACCTAAATAACAGCGCTAAGTCAATTTTGAACCATTTGAAATCATTTTGAACACCAGACTACTTCAAAACAAATCAAGGTCTGGAAAAAGTCTGGATTATTATTATTCACTTTCTATGAACCCAACAGACAGTAGAAAATCAGTTAACTTACAGACTGCGAAACATCAGCAGCTCGTATACTAAGCGCCAAATGGACGCTAGATGGCGCAGTACCGACCCTGTCGCTGATACAAGGCTCTGGGGATCTGACCTACAATATTCATAGCTTTCAAGGGGCGTTACGTGCAGCCGGGAACGCCCACCTGGCGGTCAAAAAAAAAACTTGCCAGCCGAGTCACTAGTTTCTCACGCTGTTTGTTCAGCCAACATGCCGGATACCTGTTGTGCTATCGGCTAGACTTAAGAGCAAGAGCACAGACATATTCGAGATACAAACACCACAATACCATGAAATACCTAATTGGCATAACACCACAAGGAACTGTTTCTTACATCTCAAAAGGATGGGGTGGGAGAACATCAGACAAATATGTGACTGAAAACAGTGGATTGCATGAACCCAGGTGATGTGATACTAGCTGATAGAGGGTTTGATGTGGCAGATTCTATTGGTCTCTATAATGCAGAGCTTAAGATCCCAGCTTTTACTAAAAGGAAAAAGCAACTGAGTCCAGTAGAATTGGAGTCCACACGAGGGCTTGCATCGGTTAGGATCCATGTAGAGAGAGTTATCGGTGAGGCAAGGAATCGGTACACCATACTTCAAAGTACAATTGGAATTCAAATGTGTGAATCTGAGCATCCTAAAGGTCTTACACCTCTAGATAAAATAGTCCATGTGTGCTGTTCACTGATAAATGTGGCTCCCTCAATTGTCCGTTCGGGTTAAAGTAACCATTAGAAGAAAAAAAAATGTTACTGCACAAAGAGTCGTTTATGTACAATGTATGTATCAATTAAATGACAATGACAAACTCATACTTTTATTCATAATTTATTGTTAAATATGATTTTGTCCAGAATTCCATGACCTTCCTTATGTAGGTAGATATTCATTCTTCTACATTTTCTAATTTTGACTTGTAAATGAAATAACGCTCAAGTTAAACAATTCATCACCACCTATGAGATTATAAACATCAAGCTTATTGTTGTGTAGTTTGACATGGAATGCTGTGGAAATGCTAACCTGTCTAATCTCAGTGACTCCGTTCATGCTCCGTTCAAGTCAAGAAAACTTTCTGAAACTATATGAAAAGTAAAATGTTCAAATACAACTATGTACTGCTAGACTGCGTGTACAGTACCCTGTGTTGAATAAAACACTTCAAAATTCCACTCTGTTCAGTTTTTTGGCATGTCTCTTTTGTTTAGCGATTTCCCGCATACAGTCACTGCATTTCCAACTTGAAATTCTTAAATGAGTGGTGTCAAGTTTTAAACAACTTTTATGAATGTATTGCCTTTTACAGATTCCTGATTTACACTCAAGTCTGTCTTCATTATCCAGGACAGGCGCCCCACAGTAACAGCCCTTGCCTAGTTCAGATGGTTTGGTGGTATCATGTGATAGAATAGGAGCTGTAAACACTTTTGCTACTAGCTCTGGAATGACACATTTCTGGACAAATGTATGAACTTTTTCACACATGGCTTCAAAAAAAATTGTATCAGGCAGAATTCTCTCAATGTGGATTTCCCCTTTGCCTCCTTTCCCTGGTCCCCAGACAGCAAAGTCACAGTAGCTTGCTTGTGTCAGATGAATTTGGTAGGTAGTACTAGGTAGTACGGTAGTACTAGGCCTTGTGGAGAGGATGGGCACTAGTCAGTGTTGATATAGTAGGCTAGAGCAATCATGAGCAGTAGCTATTATTATTAGTAGTAGTATTATAACTAGGGTTACTCTTGTCTGAACGTGACAGATTTGCTCAAAAAAAATACAGGGGGGGAGTGGCATTCCAATGCAAGCAGTGCTGTAGTGGTAAAAAAAAAGTGGGTAAACTATACTTTTGACTCGAGGCAGCTTTCTCACACGGCACCGGCAGTGTTATAACGCCGGATAAATAAGCTTCCGTGACCGATATACAAGACAAAATATGAGAGTATATAGAACAACTTAATCTGAATCATATAGCCCTATAAGGTATATCAGGGGGTTCCCCCACATTTCTGAGTAGCCAGCCAGATAGAAAAAGTAGCTGGCTATGGGATGGGCCTTGCCCCTCAAGGGGGGTCCGGGGGGATTCTCCCCCGGAAGATTTTTTTTTTACATTTTAAAGTAAAATTCATCAACCTGGTGCATTTGAGAGCAAAATGAACTACACACATCTCTAATGTGTTGTGACTTTACAAATAATTAGGCCTAAACAATCAATATAAAATGTATTTATTGAACATTTGTTGAATTTCTCCAGGTATGAAAAGTTAAATTATACAGTAGGTAGCCTACTTTAAAGGACCTTGTATGAACCCAGTATATACAGTTTGAAGAGTAATATAGTTCTTTCTCTCATACACACTGTACCTGTGATTGTCAGCTTCAGCTTTATAGCTAAAAGTGTGTAGACAGATTTAATCTGTGATTCTTGAATACCAATATATAATTCAAACCATGTTTCCCCTCGGGGATTAAGAATAAACACCATACCATACCATACCAAACTGTCCACAAACACATTGGGCAAGGATAGGTAGACAACATACTGTACATGGAAATAAAAGTAGTTCTGCCACTCTGGCCACTAAATTTTAGTCAGCCAATATTTATTTATACAGATCTCGGCACAACAAACACCAGTATGTTTCTAGATAGTTTTCAACATGGTCGTATTATATTGGCTTTATACAGTAGCACCTGGACTATTCAAGTCGACTCGCACGCACCTAATGTTACAAACTTTACTTGATCAGAGGGAAATCAATCATGTTTCTTACACCAGTGATTCACTCTTCAGTTGTAAAACGGTGAGCCTATATGATTTTCCCCACTCCGGACACACATTTTTAACCAACCTTACCTATGTTCAGCTCTCCAAATGCGCATTGCGCATCGCTGGCACAATGGCACCGTTAAGTTGTTTGAAGGGAGCGCTGTCTGGGCAGGCAAGCACAGCTCGATAAAGGCACCAACGTGACCGGGGCCGTGTACCTTTCCCGCGGAGCGCTCCACAAAAATAGGCTACGGTTCGCGGAGATCCTGGTCAACAGTTAAGTTTCCGTATAAATCATTACAATACGCTCCCGTGAGGTGGCGATGCATTTGGCGGCGGATCAGCGCTGACCGGTGGTCCGATGACGCGCACCAAAACTCCTACTTTCCCCTCATATCAAACACATAACAGCATCAACACAACGAAAAAGCAACACCACGGGCAAGTACTCACTTTTCATGCACGCACAACTTGAGACGAAATGACTGCCCAACTTTGACGACGACACACCCAAATTGACTGCGCTCGACTGACACGCTCACACTACTGTAATTTGTACACAACTCGTGATGTCAATTAAGCAAGATCAAAAGTCTGTCACGTGGGTCGGCTCAGCCTATCAAATTATAAAAGCAACAACAGATTAGACATAATCAGACATACATACTACTACTATTACTACTGTATGTGTATATTACTATGTGTGTGTATATTGTATGTGTATATGTGTATATTACTTCTGTGTATTTTATTTTATGCAATGTGTGTTATGTGAGCGAGCTACTGTAACTTGTCCCAATTTCCCCCGGGGATCATTAAAGTCTTTCTGATTCTGATTCTGATTCTGATACATATAAACCACCTGGCAATAATATGTACACTCCAACTTTGGAGCCTTTTCTACAAGTAGGCTAATAAACATCACTACAAACAAACATTACAATCATGACATCATAACCAAACAAAACTGTATCAGAATTATATTCACAACTTCAATGGATGGAGCACATGGCCAACTGTCAATTATTCAATTAAGGTGCCATGACGGTGAAATATGACATGTGGAAAACTACTAACTCAGGATATCTACAAAACAGAAAGAATGGCTCAAGTCAAAAACAACAATGAACACAATGTGAAATCACTTACATTTCCTTTCATGAACGCACACAAAGGCAAGTCAATCAAGGTGAAACAGCCAGCCTGCAATCGCGCACCTCTGGAAGTCCGTGGCTTCACATAAGACAAGGCACGCAGATGAAGCCTTTATATAATTATACAGAAGCTGCAGTACCGGGTTGCGCCAGTAGAGTTCGCCATGGGGGCTTTGCTATTAAAATGATAAAGTACACAATAACAACTAAAATAACTTAACATTACAGGGCCTTTTGTACGCAGGGAGTAGTGAGTAAAATCCTTTCCTACTGGATTGACACTATGGAAGAACACATGCGGATCTACATTCCCTGGCTGCCAAGGGAGACAATCCAGGCCACAATGCCTCAGTGTTTTAAGGAGAAGTACCCCAACACCACCTGTATCATCGACTGTGCTGAAACTACTCTGCAGAAAGCGCAACATCCTGATTCCAGAGGAGAGCCACTACAAATCCAACAATACTCTGAAGTACTTGGTTGCCATTGCTCCATGTGGACTTGTTATGTTTATCTCTCCTGCATATGGAGGCAGATGCAGTGACAAGTTCATCACCCAAGACTCTGGCTTCCTGGATTACCTTAGGCCTCGAGATGAAGTTATGGCAGGCAGGGGCTTCACTATCCGAGCTATGTAAAAATCATTGCACAGGATTCAAATCTTCCAATTGAACGATTGCGATTGAACCAAAAAAACAAACACCTATGCTCTGGAAAAATCTAAAAGTCCCACTTGATGCATTGTAAGCAACTCATTTGTTTAAATGTATTTAGCCTACCTGGGGAAGGGATTATTTATTTATATATGTAACCCACACATGCTGGAGCCTCTCTACACACCCTGGGACTCTGCGTTGTGTTTGATGGTGTGTGTGATCATGGGGTGTTGTGCGGAGAGAAGGAGCTTAGAAAATGTGAAACACTGTAGCTCCAGTGTTTGCAGCCTCTGATCAGGCCAGAGATGATCTCAGCCACACAGCGCTGCTTGCTCTCGTGGGAGTCGGCCACTAAGCGCTCCATGTGAGGCTGCAGCAGAGGCAGGAAGGCATCGTTGAAGTTGCGGAACAAACCCTTGAATAGACAGAATCTGCGAGGGCTGAACTTGTCCTTGCCCTTACGGTCCTCAAGAGAGAGGAACTCGATGAGCTGGTTGATGAACACTGGGTCTGAGAAATGGTCATAGATGATCTGCTCTCGCTCTGACATGTCCTCTCTGGTCAGGTTCTGTTTGGGCTGCTCCTCAGCAGGTGCATACATCATCAACTTTCTTGGCCAACTGGAGTATCCCCAGTGGGTCTTTTCCACAAACACACAGCGATCCCAGTCCTGCTGTGTGCGTGGCAGCTTGCTGCTGTGATACTGGAGCCACTGGTTGTCTGGTCGGTCCCCGGCGATCAAATCGCTTGGCTCCTTCCCTCCACAGAGCTCAGTGGGGCTGACTGGCACTTTTTTATGTGCTCTCTTCAGTTGCTTCATGATCCCTGCCATGGCCGATATCGCCACCTTGCGGACCAAGAGGGAGTCGTGGTTGAGGCTTTTGACAAAGAACAGAACAGCAGGTGCCGGGAGCTGGTGATCGTCTCTCAGCAGCAATGACAGGAAGCCGATGGCAATGTGTTCAAACTTCCAAGGCATGTTCGTGTTGCTGATGCAGTCCAGTAGATCACCAATCAGCTTTTTGTATCTCTCTACAGACTCAGAGTTCTGTAGAGGACACAGTGTGTCAGGTAAGTAAGAATGCATTCTCCGTTCCATGTTTTTTTTCTCTCTCTCTCTCTCTCTCTCTCTCTCTCTCTCTCTCTCTCTCTCTCTCTCTCTCTCTCTCTCTCTCACATCTCTTTATGGATCTGGAACAAAAACAGAGCAAACAGTTTAAAAGCTCAACCTCAAAGATATATTCTATACCAGTGGTTCTCAAATGGGGGCCGGGGGAGTCGGGGACCCCCAGGGGTCCTTGAGGGGGTTCCAGGGGGTCCTCAGCCAAAAGGGGGGTAATTAATTTTCGCTATAATTCCATTCATAAGTAACACAATGACTATTTTGGTCATGGGTTTTATACACTTTTTGTAATAAAACATCTAAAAGCATCAATCTTATTATCATATGGGAGACCATAGGACAAAATCCTATCAAATTTGGGGTCTGTGGTCTAATCTTTGTTAGTTTAAGGGTCCCTCATGTGAAAGAATTTGAGAACCACTGGCCTATACTGGTATTGAAGATAAATGAGTGCTGTCTGACATTAAACATTCAGTTGTAACTCATTTAATTATCTGTATAATTCAGCGTATTATAAAGTGTGAAGTTTTAGTGGTGGTGGCAGACTGTCGTCATGGGTACATCTGTTAGAATGCAGGTTTTGAAATGATGATAAACAAACATGATTAGAAAAACATAACTAACCCACATGAATTAGGACAACTAAAGAGCAAAAATTTGTTATGTAATTAATGTCATCTGGGGGGTGGGAGGGGTTTGTTAGGTTATTAGGAAAGTTAGTTAATTCATTTACGTGTGAGACTTTCATAAATCACACAAAAACAGTGTTATATTTTATGCTTTCCTTTAGTAGCATCTGGCTTCACAGACACAGTCACACACAGGCCCCTGAACTGAACAGGTATATTGGAGTGATGGGGGATGATGTGCCTTGCTCAAGGTTCACAGAAATTATTGAAGGAGAGGAGAGGATCACATGGGGTTCAAACCTTCCTTTCACATTAGGGCGGGGTATTCAATACCTTAGTTTAAAGTATCAACTAAAATAACAGTATCAAAACTTCTCCAATCAAATAACACACAGATCTAGAGAAAAGGATGACTATTTGTATGGTTTTGCTCACAGCCAATCACCACAAGCATTCTTCCATTTAATGTGACGCGTGATTGGCCGGGCCCACTACCGCAGCAGCTACAACCCTACTGTCTGTGATGGTGAAGACGAGCGCAGTGTACAGTATGTGATGGAGGTGAAGGAATGAATTTTCAAATGAATGAATGAATGAATGAATGAAGGACATAGGGTAAAGGGTAAAAAAGGTAGCAAATTAACTATTTGTATCAATACAGTATGAAATCAATACAGTATAAAAACACTACTGACAGCTTGCTGAATAAATTCAATGTTTATTGTTGCATAAACTGGTAAAAGACCAAGCTTTAAAAGATACAATATGAAGTCTAAATAAAGTACTTATCTATCTATACAGTTTTAAAAGAACATGGTTAAAATCAAAATGTTCTCATTGAAATCAGTTCATTACATTACAAAAAAAACAATTGTGGACAACTTTCACGCCTATAATATAATAATACTAATAAGATACTGACTTAAAGCTGCACTAGGAAATATGTTTATGTACAAAATAATCCACCCTGCAAGAGAACACAGTGTCCCATCAGATCTAATGGAGATCAGCAGATTCTCTCTATTTGTCCAAATGATGTTCTGCTGGCAGGTCTGATACTTCTCACCCACAGGAAGTGATGAAGCCAAACTAAAGAGTTAAATACAAACTGTCTGCTGATCAGCAGGAAGCAACACAGCCTGAGTGCTGCTTTCAAAATAATGTGACTAAATAATTATATAAAATATATAGACAGTATATAGATATGCATAAACTCTTAGAATGACTAAACTAAAATAATGTGACTAAATAATTATATAAAATATATAGACAGTATATAGATATGCATAAACTCTTAGAATGAATAAACTAAAATAATGTGACTAAATAATTATATAAAATATATAGACAGTATATAGATATGCATAAACTCTTAGAATCACTAAACTAAAATAATGTGACAAAATCATTATATAAAATATATAGACAGTATATAGATATGCATAAACTCTTAGAATGAATAAACTAAAATAATGTGACTAAATCATTATATAAAATATATAGACAGTATATAGATATGCATAAACTCTTAGAATGACTAAACTAAAATAATGTGACAAAATAATTATATAAAATATATAGACAGTATATAGATATGCATAAACTCTTAGAATGACTAAACTAAAATAATGTGACAAAATAATTATATAAAATATATAGACAGTATATAGATATGCATAAACTCTTAGAATGACTTAACTAAAATAATGTGACAAAATAATTATATAAAATATATAGACAGTATATAGATATGCATAAACTCTTAGAATGACTAAACTAAAATAATGTGACAAAATAATTATATAAAATATATAGACAGTATATAGATATGCATAAACTCTTAGAATGACTAAACTAAAATAATGTGACAAAATAATTATATAAAATATATAGACAGTATATAGATATGCATAAACTCTTACAATGACTAAACTAAAATAATGTGACAAAATAATTATATAAAATATATAGACAGTATATAGATATGCATAAACTCTTACAATGACTAAACTAAAATAATGTGACTAAATAATTATATAAAATATATAGACAGTATATAGATATGCATAAACTCTTACAATGACTAAACTAAAATAATGTGACTAAATAATTATATAAAATATATAGACAGTATATAGATATGCATAAACTATTAATAAAGAATGGAGAGAAATGTCAGTTTGTGTTGGGAACAACATACTTCATTCACCTCCATCACCTGTCTGTATAAAATGATTCAATACATTCTGTACAAAACAATGTACATTTTTCTCTGCCTTCCACACAATGCATGCTGGGACAAGCTGATCCAGCCCTGACTCTGAATAGCAATAAGCAGGTATAGAAAATACATGTGCGATGTTTGAATAGCAGAGATGCACGCAATTATATGCACACATCTGTACTTTAAATGAAATGTTGTGTGATGGAAGTAAGAATGTGTGTTTTCTTGTACTCCATCATGTCTCTCTTGTTGTTGTCTGATGCACTTCTCTTTATGGACCTGCAACACATGATTGTAAATGTACAGCTGCTGTCTGACATGTTCCATTCAACTGTAACACATTTAATGATCTGTAGAACATTAAAACAAAACATGAATACGTTATGAAATTAGCTCTAATTTTACCATGGGCAGTTTCCAGTTTGAGAATAACCAGTATCTTCAGTTCCCATCGGAGTTGATGCTGTGAATGGAGAATAAACATTAATTTAATAGACAAATAAATGGATGTGAACAGACCCACAACTCTTTGATGCTCCTTTAGTTCAGTAAATGACAGTAGCTTGAAAAGGCCAGTAGGCTCATTAAAGCTATAACAGCATGGCGATGCCCAAAGTACTCATACATACAGCAGTTAGCAAAGCATGTACACCGTCTGTCTGAATAGTTTTAGCAGTAGTATAGATACAGAACAATAAAACACAGGAGAAAATGCTAATAACTAACTAGCTCTCTGGTTAGCAGAAGAGTTTGCATTGAAATGAATAAAACAGAAGGAGATGTGTGAGAGCTGCAGCATGTTGCACAGTACAAACCACAGCTCACACAGGTGTCTGTAAACCTGGACACACGTCACATATAATAATATAACTCTCCAGTACAGAAGAGACACTTCAAGGCTCATTAAGCAGACTAGATAGAGACAGGCTGATATAAACTGTGCTGTTTGATCTCAACAGTTAAAAGTGATATTTAATATTTAATATTTAATAATTGTAACTATAGAGACAGAGAAGAAACAACAAGCTCAGCCACAGCTTGTCAGCAGGAGTGGAAACAACCGTTTCACAGTTTGTCTTTAACACGTACAGTAAAGGAGAACTGTTGCTGTGATGGCAGAATGTAGTCAGTGTTGTAACCACATTGATGCCAGAGCTCATGTGTGGACACACAGCAGCTAGCAGGTGTCATATAGTGCATAGTGCACCCATAGTGTTGGAGAGGTTGCAGAAACAAGTTCACAATGCAAATGCAACGTAACCATCACAAAACATATTGTTAATATATTATTTTAATTCTTATTTTTTTAACATTGCCATCACTGGTGGTGTGTCAACTTAGTGTGAGAAAATGAGGAAAAGCAAGAAAAGCAACCAATAATTCTGTTTGATTTCACATCATGGACACCATGGCATCATTAGGCCTGAGCATTGGGAGGCTTTTGATTATTATTATTTTTTAGAAAAATTCATCAGATCTATTCATGTGTCATTCATGCTTTAAAGCCCTCAAAAAGGTCATGATATATAGTTGATCAGAAAAATGCAACAATTTGTAACCTATATAGAATATAGAAGGAAGAGACATCACTCTCATCACAGCGTTCAAATTGTGCATTGGGGCTAGACTTTGGGGACAGTTGTATTGAAGTGAATGGGGCACGCATGGAAAGTCCCAATATCAACCATCAGTATCTGTGTTGTTTCACCTTTGATTGAAAAATGCTTCCACAGATTGCAAAATCGAACACTGTGATGTGATGTGATGTCTTTTCCTTCTTTATAGGTTCCTTGTCTGTTTGTCACTCAAGGCTAGTGGTGAAGTTGAACAATTCATGAATTTGCTATGGGGGCTGCCTGGAAGCCTCTCAAGGACCCCTGGTGGTCACTTTGAGAACCACTGATGTAGTTTTTCACTATTCATCTCAAATTGCTCAGAGATTGTGCAATTGTCTGTTGACATGAGGGGGGGGGGGTCCCTAAAGAGGGCTGGGCTAAGCCCCCAATGTCTTCAGACCCTACAAACGCCCCTGATGGACACAATATAGATACACATATCAACAGACAAACAACATTTAAACTATTGGCTGAAACATTTAATTGTCTCATTATTAGAATGATCTGAACATTGATGAGCCAAAGCAAACAGCCAAAGTGACTGAGGTGATTTGAACTGCAGCCTGACTCAGGATTACATCTGTATCATCAGTAATGATGCTGTGATACAGTTTCAGTGAAGAGTTTGTGTCAGTGAGCCAGCAGGCTGAAGGTTAGAGAGGATCATTATAACTAGTTTGTGTCAGTGAGCCAGCAGGCTGAAGGTTAGAGAGGATCATTATAACTAGTTTGTGTCAGTGAGCCAGCAGGCTGAAGGTTAGAGAGGATCATTATAACTAGTTTGTGTCAGTGAGCCAGCAGGCTGAAGGTTAGAGAGGATCATTATAACTAGTTTGTGTCAGTGAGCCAGCAGGCTGAAGGTTAGAGAGGATCATTATAACTAGTTTGTGTCAGTGAGCCAGCAGGCTGAAGGTTAGAGAGGATCATTATAACTAGTTTGTGTCAGTGAGCCAGCAGGCTGAAGGTTAGAGAGGATCATTATAACTAGTTTGTGTCAGTGAGCCAGCAGGCTGAAGGTTAGAGAGGATCATTATAACTAGTTTGTGTCAGTGAGCCAGCAGGCTGAAGGTTAGAGAGGATCATTATAACTAGTTTGTGTCAGTGAGCCAGCAGGCTGAAGGTTAGAGAGGATCATTATAACTAGTTTGTGTCAGTGAGCCAGCAGGCTGAAGGTTAGAGAGGATCATTATAACTAGTTTGTGTCAGTGAGCCAGCAGGCTGAAGGTTAGAGAGGATCATTATAACTTTACCTGTGGTTGATATCATTTTCATAGTCAGAGCTCTCTGCTGGATCAGCATACTGCCCTGTTGAAGTTGATCAGATTATTAAAAAATCACATGTGTTTTTTTGGGGACATTTAGGCATTGCTGGCTGTTCTGTATTCATTTCATGTTTATAATTTGTGTACTCACCATTCTCGTCAACATGTCTGAGCTCAATCGAGGAAAAGGTGATGTCACCGGATCCACCTGCAGCTCCGCCTGAAATATAGATTTGCACTGGAATTTAAATCAGTCAGTTACTCACCTTCATTTGTGTGATTCTACCATTTCAAACTGCTGCATGTTAATAATAAAGTAAATACTCTACCATTTCCACGGTCTTCAGGGGCGTTGATAGTTTGATAGACATCAGCATCACCTGGAGGTCAGCAAGAATAAAGACAAGGTCAAATTAATCACTCCATGATACCAACTTAAACCTCATCTCTTCTAACACTTGTTCAAATAGAGAATGTTCAGTAGGTTATCATTTTAAAAGATAGATGTATGCAAAGCTATGCCATTTTGATTCTTATTAGAGCATTGGATTGTTTTGTAGATGTTAGTATCACATACTGGTTGTCAAGCATAAGATCCAGGTGTAAGACATGACATCAATAGTCTTTTCATACTGTAGAGCCAACAGTGGAGAGTACTGGCTTGGTTTGGTTCAGCAGTGTGAAACTTGCATAAAGAACGTTGTTTGTTATGTTTAGGTATGATCTGGGAGAACTGGCTATGAATGTAGAACAGAGACATGATCATATGTGAGGTCTTTCCTCTCTTTACTCTAACCTTATTGATTAATTGATTGATTGATTGATTACCCGACTGATTGATTGTCTAATTTACCAGCCCAGTGGCATTGTGGTCTGAGTGTCCGCCCTGAGACTGGGAGGTTGTGAGTTCGATCCCCGGCCGAGTCATACCAAAGACTATAAAAATGGGACCCATTTGCCTCCCTGCTTGGCACTCAGCATCAAAGGGTTGGAATTGGGGGGTTAGATGATAGATCACCACTGCTGCCGCTCACCGCTCCCCCAGGGGATGGGTCAAATGCGGAGAACAAATTTCACACATTGTGTGACAATCAGTGGGACTTTAGCTTTACCAATAGATCAACAACAAATTTCAATCTTTATGGCTTGGTCTTTGAAGACACACTTTCTATTGATTAGTAAGTAGTTGTTATAAATGTTGGTGTAATATTAGTTGTGAAGAACAGTCATGATGGTTAGAAGACTGACCATGGAGAAGAGTGCCATATGCATTGTCTTGATCATCTCTCTGGTGTGTAGTGGAGCTCTGGTTGGTGATCTGAGACTGGATGGGTCTAATAAATGTAGTAAATATAGTAAATAACATGGAAGTTATGACTGTTATGGTTAAGATGAGAGAATCTGTGCTGTACTTACCTGCCACAACATGGATCTGTGGAAAACACATGTGTTGTTATATAGTGTTGCTTTACAAACTGTTCCTCTGTTATTCAGTGTCATGACATGAGGGAGAGTTGCTCAGCGATTTAATACATTTAAATCAATGATATAATAATTATTATTATACAGTATAATTATATCATGATTATATCATAATTGAATAGTCACAGTGTAATCCTCCCTCTAATATATACAGGAACATATATCATAATTGAATAGTCAGAGTGTAATCCTCCCTCTAATATATGCAGGAGAAAGTCTCACCCTTGGACTTTCTGCAGATGAGCCACAGCAGCAGCAGGAGGATGATCAGTAACATGACAGCAACCAGTACAATGATCAACCACACAGGAAATGAAGAGCTTGCAGGACTGGACACTGCAAGTAGAGAGTTATTATTATTAAAACAACACACCTGTGATGTCACCAGTCTGTGAACAACACCAAATTATTTGAGTGAAATAACATCACGCAACACAAAGTATTTTGATTAAACTCTTAGAGGTCCTTTGTCACATCCACATCAGACTAACATTGAAAGCAGGAATAGAAAGTGATTACAGTTACCTAACCCTACTCCTTTCAAAACCTCTGAGTAATCTCTAAGAATTCACACCTACTTTAATAAGACTTCCAGCTGTGGAAGAGTCATTTAATTATGAAGAGTTTCCAAACTGATATATATACACTTCAACCTGGACAAATATTACTATAGACAATACAATTCAGTATGAAACCTCAGCTACATAAACACTCTTGCTTAAAATATATTTAGCTTGTTTGTTAATTTGTTTGTTTGTTTTTCAAAATACACAAGCATGTAGGATTTTTGATACATATCCACATTAGGAATTTGCCAAGAATATATAATGAAACGTTGAATGAAACGTTTAAAGCATGGCACCCATTCTCTTTCTTTCCCCCTTCCCCTGCTCCTTCCCCACCTCTCCTTCTCTGTTCTCTCCTCCCCCACATTTCCCATTCCCTCCCCACCTCCAATAAACTTGACTTGAATAACTTCTATTGAATGTTGTAAATAAATGTTATATTGTTTTTTTTAAGTGAAACGCACCCTGTACAGTGATGTTGACTGCGTTGCTGAACTCTCCTGATCCAGACTCACACCAGTACACTGCACTAAACCATATGTTGTTGATGTTGCATTTGGATCCAGTCATTGAGCCCCAGTCAGATGAACAGTGTGTCAGGTATCCTCTCTCAGTAAACCTCTTCACTGTCCACTCAGTAGAGTTTCCCTCACAGCTCAAAGAGACAGACTCAGAGGAGAAGTGCTGCGCTCTGTTGGGACTCACTGTGACAGAAGCTGATGAGCCTCCATCTGAAAGACAAAACACAATCAGAGGTCAAACTGACAGCAGAGATATTATGACATATTTAAAGTTAATAATGCAACTTTTCACCCACACAGCAATTATGAGTAAGCGAGCGAGTGAGTGAGTGAGTGAGTGAGCGAGTGAGTGAGTGAGTGAGTGAGTAGGGGGCTAATTTGTAGGCTGCTATGTGGGTAGATCGCTCGCCCATGAATGAATGAATGAATGAATGAATGAATGAATGAATGAATGAAACACACTCACCTCCAGACCAGATAAACTTAGTTGAACTGTTACGAGTGTAAAACACAGGTTCTCCTCTCCCAGCTCTACACATATATCCTCCTGTGTGTGTGGGTCCATGAAGGATGTAGGAACCATCTGCAGTGCCATCGTTGCTACCAGGCAGCAGCTCATAGTTGTAGGAGTTGTCTGATAGTTTGGGAACAGCCTTGTACCAGTAGAACCTCCATCCTGCAGGTGAAGCTTCAACCTCACAGCTCAGAGTTACTGAGGCTCCAGGACTCAGCCACTCAGGAGAGACTGTGAGGACAGGTGTGGGTTTAGCTGTTGAAAAGAAGTTTTCTCAGAATTAAAAGATGACATGATGTAGACCTTACCTAGTCTTCTCAGTGTATTACATACAGTACAATGCTTGGACGCTGCCCCAACAACATTTACGTTGCCTCCAAATCATCGTTACCTTCTAAATCATTTTGCTGCTACACTGACTTCTAATAGGGATAATGGCACCTCTATCATTCCTAGACTCTGTAACTTTGATGCTGCGTCCCAGAGCATTGAAGTTACCTGGATGTACCGCCACTGTTATCTGTAGGCTACCTGTCCCCTGTATCTGTTGCCTGTTGCCTGTATCTGTTGCCTGTGTCTGCTGCCTGTTGCTTGTTTCTTGTTTTACTGTTAAGCGTCTTTGAGTCTTGAAAAGCGCTAAAATAAATGCATTATTATTATTATTATTATGTAACTCCATGTCCTGCTGCAGCTCCTTCATATTAAAAGCTTTCCTCTGACAAACTAACGGGACACTTTTATTGTGAAGAACCTATAGGAAGTCATCGCTCTGGGTTAGCAAGATTGATTAGCGGCACTATTCTTTAACAACTCGACAATCTCAGTAATCATGAACACACATTTTTCATTCCAAAACACATTGTCAAACTCACCATTGTTACCAATGTTGACTGAGTCACTGTACTCTGTGTAGTAAAGTGAGTCTCCTCTGGCTCCTCTGCACCTGTAGACTCCTTCCTGTGAGACAGTGATCTTATTTGAGTTGGGATCTTGTGTGGTCAGGAGTTCAGAGTCTTTCTTCTCTCTGTACCAGTAGAACTTCCAGTCAGAAGATTCCTGCACAGAGCAGGTCAGCGTCACACTGCCCCCTACTGGGATGGCTGCTTGGTCAGCACTCAGTTTGGCCTTCGGTCCACGTGCTGTTAAAATTAGAGTGAAAAAACATGAAGTATTTTCCCCTCAAAGAGCTGAATTGACAAACTGATGTAATGGTGTAACGATGAATCTCATCCCTCTCTCTCTCATTTCCCACAAGACTACACTAATTGGCTCAAAGGGGGCGATACAATTAATTGATAAAAAATATGCATTTCAAAAGCTGCAGTCCACTGAATGATGGCTCCTCCTCAGTTATTTATTTCCCCACAAGAAGAAACCACAAGGTGACTATTTGTTCCTGATTGGTCCTGAGAGGACTACATATTCATGAGGGACAACATGTTTACTATTGTCTTGTTTGGACGTGTAGATAGATGAAAACATAAACACATGTGACATAGTGACATATTTATTATGAATGAAAGATGATCTGACTTACATGATACTGTCAATGTGGTGGGGTGACTCCACTCAGTATAAGAATATAGGTCACTTCTCTGTCTGGCCTTACATGAGTAGTCTCCACTGTGGCGTGTAGAAGCATAGCTAATCCTGTATTCATTTTGGTTCAGAGGTTTGTATGAGTTGGATGTTCTCCATTCATACTCCCAGGCAGTGTCTCCTCCTCCCTGGATCTCACATGTGAGAGTGATGTTCTCTCCACTGTATATCTGAGGCCAGTTGGGTTGCAGGGTCACAACAGCCATGTTTGCAACTGTTCACACCAAGAATCCACAATTATGATACACATAGAAATATAAAATGAACAGAACAAATGTAATAATAGCTTTCTTAATACTACTGTAATCATGAATGCATCTTTTATTCCAAAACAAGACTATAGGTCGAACCTAGTATAATGGATGCTGTGTGCTGTCACTCCCCCTCTCCTCTCTCTCTCTTGCTCCTCTGCGTGTGTGTAATAATAATAATAATAATACATTTATTTTATAAGGCGCCTTTAAGGTCGCCGTACAACAGGTAAATGCATGGGTATCACAGCAAACACTCAGATTAAGATTAGTAACATTATTACTAGTGTGTGTGTGTGTGTGTGTGTGTGTGTGTGCATGCGTGTTTGTGCTGTCACTCCCCCTCCTCTCTCTGTGTTGCTGCAACCAGTGTCTCTCTCTCTCTTATGTGGAGTAGTTTTCCCCCTCCTCCTCCTCCCATCTGTGTGTGTGTGTGTGTGTGTGTGTGTGTGTGTGTGTGTGTGTGTGTGTGTGTGTGTGTGTGTGTGTGTGTGTGTGTGTGTGTCTGTGTGTCTGTGTGTGTGTGTGAGCATTCTGCTACTCGTGTTGCCACTGGTTTGTCCTACAGAGCTGCCTTCCTTCCTTCACACAAAGCCTTGTAGACTGGTTGGTTCCGTCCAGCAACAAACTCACCTAGTTTGGTGATAGTGATGACATCACTGGCCTGTGTGAAGTAAACCGGGCGTCCTCTCTCTCCTCTGCAGCTGTAGACTCCTCCCTCTGAGACACTGATAACTCTGTTTAGAACGGCTGCACCATCCTGCATGATCTGTGTGTAAGAGCCTGTGGTTTTTCTGTACCAGGAGTATTTCCAGTCAGAAGAGCCCTCCACAGAGCAGGTCAGCCTCACACTGCCCCCTACTGGTATGACTGTTGTGACAGCACGCAGTGTGGCCTTTGGTTTATCTGCTGTTTGGTTTAGAAGAAAAACATTTGCCATGTAAATTCACTATATTAAGCCAAACACATCTATTCATTATGCACTCAATTTAGGCTTAGGTTGTGCTGTTAAGATTAGAGTGAACAAAATATTTGTTTTGTTATTTTCAACTGTCATCTCTGGCCTGCGGCAAGATGTCATAAGCCATCTCATTAACTTATCTTATTTATCATTACTAAATTACTCAATGAGTCGAATTTGATGACTCATCCTTTTTTTTAATCACAGACCACACTGATTGCCTCAAACGGGGCATTAACAATTACATGATTAAATAAATAAATAAATAAATAAATAAATAAATAAATAAATAAATAAATAAATAAATAAATAAATAAATAAATAAATAAATAAATAAATAAATAAATGCATGCATGCATTTCAAAAGGTGCAGTCCACTGAATGACGGTTCCTCTTCAGTTATTTCTTTCCCCCACAATAAAGTAATTGAAGCAGTTGCGCACATCCAAAAAATGTCCAGCAGGTGCAGGAACCAAAAAGCGCTACAATAAGGAAAAAAGGAAGGTCCACACACTGAAGCTTTGTTTACCCTTTATTAAGCCATCCAACATTAATGTGTGTAAGACATACAAATCATACAAAGACACCATGTTAACATAACTTGCTGTCTTTGTATGATTTTTATGTCTGAGGAAGAGCAGTCGCTTGAAACGTCACACATTTCTGTTGGATGGCTTAATAAAAGGTAAACAGAGCTTCAGTGTGTGGACCTTCCTTTTTTCCTTATTTCCCCACAAGAAGAAACCACAAGGTGACTATTTGTTACTGATTGGTCCTTAGGGGACTGCATTATTCATGAGGGACAACATGTTTACTATTGTCTTGTTTGGACGTGTAGATAGATGAAAACATAAAAACATGTGACATAGTGACATATTTATTATGAATGAAAGATGATCTGACTTACATGATACTGTCAATGTGGTGGGGTGACTCCACTCAGTAGAAGAATATCGGTCACTCCTCTGTCTGCCCTTACACCTGTAGTCTCCACTGTAGTATGGAGAAGCCTTAATCGTGAATTCATTTTGTGTTGGAGGATTGTATAAGTTGGATGTTGTCCATTCATACTCCCAATCAGTGTCTCCTCCTCTCTGGATCTCACATGTGAGAGTGATGCTCTCTCCACTGTATATCTGAGGCCAGTTGGGCTGCAGGGTCACAACAGCCCTGTTTGCAACTGTTCACACCAAAAATACACAATTAGGACACAAATAGAAATATAAACTCAACAGAACACATTTTGTATTCATGTTGAATGCATGTTGTTTTATTCCAAAAACAGACTCACCAAGTTTGGTTATAGTGACTGGATCACTGTCATGTGTGGAGTAAACCGGGTCTCCTCTCTCTCCTCTGCACCTGTAGACTCCTCCCTCTGAGACTCTGATAACTCTGTTGGTTGCACCATCCTCCATGATCAGTGTGTCAGAGCCTGTGGTTTGTTTGTACCAGTAGTATTTCCAGCCAGAAGAGCCCTCCACAGAGCAGGTCAGCGTCACACTGCCCCCTACTGGTATGACTGTTGTGTCAGCACGCAGTGTGGCCTTTGGTTTAGCTGCTGTTTGGTTTAGAAGGAAAACATTTGACAAGTAAAGACTTGATGACAAACACAGCATGTGTGTATCTATATATGTATATGTGTCATCACTTTGACTACAGCAGACATGGCAACCAAGTTTTTCACTGGCACTCAAGTCGCATGATGTACAAAATGACTTCAGACTCGACTCAAAATCTTAGAATTTTAAAACTACACGGTCCAAATAAATAATTCATTACATAAAGTAAGTTAAATATTTTCTTAATGTGAACATTTTCAAAATATTATTTGTGTGACAAACATTTGGGTGCGGTGGGGCTATGGCTTTACAAAACTGAAATCTTCCTTTCACTTAAAGGGCTCTGGTATTCATTCTGTGTAGTCATTTTAAAGCCCAGTTCACACCAATGATTCACAATGCAACAAAACTGTCCTAGAACACATTTGCAGCTGTCTGAACAGACCCGTCTCATCTCGACTCCAAGGTAGCCACAGTTGCAGAGGATTGCAAACAATTGCAAGTTTCAACTTGTTGGGTTATGAATCATTGGTTTGAAGTTGAACTGGGCTTAAAATGATACCCAGGCCTAATGGCATCAGCTGCAGTGCTGTTTTCAACAGCATTTGGCTACAAAGATGTTCAATCTTTAAACAGCTGAGCTTACATTGTGAGTATGATGCATTAATTGATCCTGTGCTGCACATTCTCATTCCGATTGAATGCATCTAACATCGAATAATTACTACATTACACTATTAGAACAACACAAACACATACAGCACTACACTATTAGAACAACACAAACACATACAGCACTACACTATTAGAACAACACAAACACATACAGCACTACACTATTAGAACAACACAAACACATACAGCACTACACTATTAGAACAACACAAACACATACAGCACTACACTATTAGAACAACACAAACACATACAGCACTACACTATTCGAACAACACAAACACATACAGCACTACACTATTAGAACAACACAAACACATACAGCACTACACTATTAGAACAACACAAACACATACAGCACTACATTATTAGAACAACACAAACACATACAGCACTACACTATTAGAACAACACAAACACATACAGCACTACACTATTAGAACAACACAAACACATACAGCACTACACTATTAGAACAACACAAACACATACAGCACTATATTATTAGAACAACACAAACACATACAGCACTACACTATTAGAACAACACAAACACATACAGCACTACACAATTAGAACAACACAAACACATACAGCACTACACTATTAGAACAACACAAACACATACAGCACTACACTATTAGAACAACACAAACACATACAGCACTACACAATTAGAACAACACAAACACATACAGCACTACACTATTAGAACAACACAAACACATACTGCACTACACTATTAGAACAACACAAACACATACAGCACTACACTATTAGAACAACACAAACACATACAGCACTACACTATTAGAACAACACAAACACATACAGCACTACATTATTAGAACAACACAAACACATACAGCACTACACTATTAGAACAACACAAACACATACAGCACTACAGTATTAGAACAACACAAACACATACAGCACTACACTATTAGAACAACACAAACACATACAGCACTACAGTATTAGAACAACACAAACACACACAACACTACACTATTAGAACAACACAAACACATACAGCACTACACTATTAGAACAACACAAACACATACAGCACTACACTATTAGAACAACACAAACACATACAGCACTACACTATTAGAACAACACAAACACATACAGCACTACACTATTAGAACAACACAAACACATACAGCACTACACTATTAGAACAACACAAACACATACAGCACTACACTATTAGAACAACACAAACACATACAGCACTACATTAGAACAACACAAACACATACAGCACTACACTATTAGAACAACACAAACACATACAACACTACACTATTAGAACAACACAAACACATACATCACTACACTATTAGAACAACACAAACACATACAACACTACACTATTAGAACAACACAAACACATACAGCACTACACTATTAGAACAACACAAACACATACAGCACTACACTATTAGAACACAAACACATACAGCACTACACTATTAGAAGAAGGAAAGTGTCACGGAAAAATAGAACTCTTCACTGAACTGAATAAAAGAAATGTCCAAAGACGAGAAAATATCTTTGTTGGTTTTTATTTATCACACAGAGTATAAAAGGTTGCCGCTTGTCTGTTTCCTGTCCGACCCAAACTGCGTCTGAGTATGAGGG
Source organism: Poromitra crassiceps (assembly GCF_964638095.1). Classification (NCBI taxonomy): domain Eukaryota; kingdom Metazoa; phylum Chordata; class Actinopteri; order Beryciformes; family Melamphaidae; genus Poromitra; species Poromitra crassiceps. The sequence goes on along the minus strand of NC_139628.1, from coordinate 55,524,261 downwards.
AAAGAGCAAGCAGCTGCACTCCGAGGCAGTCTCTTATGGTGCATCATTACAATACAGTAATACAAGAGTTAATGCAATTATCATCAGTACAGCAAAATCCCAGAGCACATGATTTTCATAATGACAAACAGTACAATAGCCCGATGACTTAAAAGTATAAAAAGTATAAAAGTATAAATGTATTAAAGATAAAATTAGTAAAAATAAGTAGATGTATAATTAGGAAAAATATAAACCCCTAAAGGGAAATGGAGATTTAATTTTGCCATTACAGAAAGAAATCCTGTGAATATCTTTGTTTTGAACTATATACAATGTGACAAACTTAGTCATAAGTTGTGCAGAAACATACAGTGATATGATACAGTATGTAGGCAAAATGTTCACATAGGAAGAGGAAGCCATACATAACAATAGAGTAGAGATTAATCTTGAGTGAATGAATAGATAAAGAGAATAGAGAAAGTTCAGTCATCACCTTCAGCATGTCCTTGGTAGAGGAGTGTACTCATCACTAAAATAAAGATTGAAACCTCATCAGACACTATCAAACTGTCAAAATAACAACCAACAAAGTTCAAACAGCTCGACTTTCATCAATAAATAGAAACATATTGATTACAGCCACTTGTCATTATTCTGCAGCATTGGAAGACAGAAAGTCAGTATGTTGTACTCACAGAATAACAGGAGCCCAGCACAGAGCCAGGTGCACCCCATCCTCACATCCAGCTCAGCTCCACTCTGTCTCTCTGCTTCTGACTGACTGTTCCACTTCCTACAGAGTGAGCTTATAACCTCTGTGCAGAAAGAGACAGACAGAGAGCTGCCGTGAGAAAGAATTCACACCTTGCCAGTGTGAGTTCTAACTTAGTTTAGACCATCGCTGTTTCCTTCCTCTTTATTGGAAGCCCTCACAAAATGTTTATTTTGACCAAGACATATTTTTAATATGTATGATTACAGGCGCAGAAAAGACATGTAATTGTTGTATAAGATACGTATACGTTATGACATCAGATCCTTGCATCAGTGTTTTAAATAAAGTGACATCAGAGGCTGACATGGTGAGGATTGGGGTTAAGTCAAGTCAAGTCAAGTCAAATTTTATTTATATAGCACCTTTCATACACAAAGGCAATTCAAGGTGCTTTACAAAAAAAAAAAATCGAAAAAACAAGCAGCAAAGCAATGCACATATAAAAAGTTAAGCAGTGGCATTGTGTAAATCTTTCTGTTTAAAGTTGACTCTTGTTGAGCACATATAGTATAATACTATACTTTGATGTACTGTATAACATGGATTGGGAACTTGGGACAAAGAAAAAGGTGTGTGTGTGTGTGTGTGTGTGTGTGTGTGTGTGTGTGTGTGTGTGTGTGTGTGTGTGTGTGTGTGTGTGTGTGTGTGTGTGTGTGTGTGTGTGCCCGTGCATGCGTGCTATCAATCAGTCAATCAAGTCAATGGTGTTTAAGCCGTGTCATAAGCAGACTGATCTCCAACACATGATGGAGGGTCGGCCAGGAGACCAATAAGATGCAGGCAGGCTGAGGAGGAGAGAGTGCTCACCACTTCCCCTCAAAGCTCTCCACTTGAAGATCACCACTCAAACAGTGTCAGATTTTTTATTTTTACATAACTATTTCCTTTTCAAACAAATTGATTAACCTCCCTTTGATTAACAGTATCTGTTAAAAAAAAAAGATGGGGCTTCTTACCCTATGGTTTAAGAGCAGGCTTCACAGAGAATCACACACATTCACATAAGGACCTAGGCTGCACTGACCTGGTACAGTATATTGGAGTATTTGCTCCTCAACAGCTTTTTACACATGGATGTAGATACACATGACAAGTATCTACATGCTGATGACATGGGCCTGTAGGAGTTTCAATAAGTCCTGCTTGTTGAACATGTCTGATCTGCTGGGTTTACTAACATTATAGACCAGCTGATGGCTCATAGCTGCTGCTGCCACATTTACATCATAGTACTACAGTAGACTAGAGGAATAACCTGCAGTGTATCACAGTGTCAGCATCATAGTACTACAGTAGACTAGAGGAATAACCTGCAGTGTATCACAGTGTCAGTATCATAGTACTACAGTAGACTAGATGAATAACCTGCAGTGTATCACAGTATCAGCATCATAGTACTACAGTAGACTAGAGGAATAACCTGCAGTGTATCACAGTGTCAGTATCATAGTACTACAGTAGACTAGAGGAATAACCTGCAGTGTATCACAGTATCAGCATCATAGTACTACAGTAGACTAGAGGAATAACCTGCAGTGTATCACAGTGTCAGCATCATAGTACTACAGTAGACTAGAGGAATAACCTGCAGTGTATCACAGTGTCAGCATCATAGTACTACAGTAGACTAGAGGAATAACCTGCAGTGTATCACAGTGTCAGCATCATAGTACTACAGTAGACTAGAGGAATAACCTGCAGTGTATCACAGTGTCAGTATCATAGTACTACAGTAGACTAGAGGAATAACCTGCAGTGTATCACAGTGTCAGCATCATAGTACTACAGTAGACTAGAGGAATAACCTGCAGTGTATCACAGTATCAGTATCATAGTACTACAGTAGACTAGAGGAATAACCTGCAGTGTATCACAGTATCAGCATCATAGTACTACAGTAGACTAGAGGAATAACCTGCAGTGTATCACAGTGTCAGCATCATAGTACTACAGTAGACTAGAGGAATAACCTGCAGTGTATCAGTGTCAGCATCATAGTACTACAGTAGACTAGAGGAATAACCTGCAGTGTATCACAGTATCAGCATCATAGTACTACAGTAGACTAGAGGAATAACCTGCAGTGTATCACAGTGTCAGCATCATAGTACTACAGTAGACTAGAGGAATAACCTGCAGTGTATCACAGTGTCAGCATCATAGTACTACAGTAGACTAGAGGAATAACCTGCAGTGTATCACAGTGTCAGTATCATAGTACTACAGTAGACTAGAGGAATAACCTGCAGTGTATCACAGTGTCAGCATCATAGTACTACAGTAGACTAGAGGAATAACCTGCAGTGTATCACAGTGTCAGCATCATAGTACTACAGTAGACTAGAGGAATAACCTGCAGTGTATCACAGTGTCAGCATCATAGTACTACAGTAGACTAGAGGAATAACCTGCAGTGTATCACAGTGTCAGTATCATAGTACTACAGTAGACTAGAGGAATAACCTGCAGTGTATCACAGTGTCAGCATCATAGTACTACAGTAGACTAGATGAATAACCTGCAGTGTATCACAGTGTCAGCATCATAGTACTACAGTAGACTAGAGGAATAACCTGCAGTGTATCACAGTGTCAGCATCATAGTACTACAGTAGACTAGAGGAATAACCTGCAGTGTATCACAGTGTCAGCATCATAGTACTACAGTAGACTAGAGGAATAACCTGCAGTGTATCACAGTATCAGCATCATAGTACTACAGTAGACTAGAGGAATAACCTGCAGTGTATCACAGTGTCAGATATGATGCAGGGCTTTCCACAAGGATATGACGTTAGCCAGACAGTGGAGACAAAGTAGCCAGCTAGTGTTTGTTAGCCACTGGGCTACTTGTGGGATGAAAACAGACGTATATTGGAATAATTGATTATGTGCCTTGCTCAAGGTTTATAGAAGTCAGTGAGTGAAGGAGAGGATCACATGTGGTTCAAACTGCTGACTTTCCAGCATGGAGTTCATTTCTCCAACTATTACAAACTATTATATTACTAAGCATACTGTAAGCATATTGTACAGTAGATCCCCCTTGTATTTTCATAAAGTCCTCATTGAACTGTGCATATCTCAAATGCTTGGTGTCAACCACTAACATTAGGCCCGCTGATGGCTTACAGGTTACATTACACTCAGAAGAATAAATAAAATAAAAAAAACACTGAAGCAAAACTATTTTCTTCTGCTTTTTGTCCAAGTGAAATGGTCTCTCCTGATTCATAATATAGCTGACTTACTTGGTTTGATCAATAAAACGATTTTTATTATTAAGCATTTTACTAAATGTCAATGGAAGAATCAATGGCGGATGGAATCTCTTGGTTCGTATGCCTAACCCAGAAGAGGGTGTGACTTTGGCACTCTATATAGGCGTTTAGCTTGACAGCTTGGAGCACGGTGGCTCAGTGTGGAGCACGGTGGCTCAGTGTGGAGCACGGTGGCTCAGTGGTAGAGCTGTCGCCTCGCAGTCAGAAGGTCCTGAGTTCGATTCTCGCCTGGGACACTGTGGGCGCTGTGGTTGTGTTCCACCCATATCTTCAGTGCCTACTGCCCAGGTGGGGTATCTCGTCGTAAGGGCCTTTCTGTCTGTGTGGAGTTTGCATGTTCTCCCCGTGCTCCCCCAGGGGGGTTCCTCCGTATATAACCCCCCCCCCCACTAAAAACATGCAGAAGATCAGATCGTCATCGTCATCCGACCAGTGACGACAACATCCGAAGTCGGTCCCCGGGCGCTGTACGAGAAAGCGACCACTGCTCCTGGCCTGCCCCAGGAGGAAAGGACAAAGCCAGGATGGGTTAAATGCAGAGGACAAATTTCACCGGCCACCGTCAGCATGTGTGTGTTGTGGCCCTCCGTGCATGTGTTGTAGTGTGTTGTGTGACAATAAAGACGGGCTGCCGTCTGAAAAATCGAAAAATCGTTTATTAGAGAGTGTGTACGGACAATAACGTTATATGCAGTTGGGTCCTCTCCAGCATTTCCGTGAAAAAAAGTCAAGACGAACTCACATCTCTTCTCCACAACACAACAACCAACAGTGATACAGCTGATCAATGGACAGGGCTGCCTGGGCTGGCAGTTAATGAAAGCAGAACTTGGACACTGGCTACAACTTAAAGGTGAGCTAAGCTGTTACAGAAATAATCTTATATAGGGTTATATAGGGTACAGATACCCCACCTTACATTTACATTTGTTGAACTTTATACTTACTTTATATTATTTATTTTATTATTGAACTCGAAATTGAAGTGTTAGATTATGATTTAGTTATAAGTTATGATTACAAGACTTACAAAAAATGTACTTGAGAGAACTGTGATGTTTACGTGTGTGTGTGTGTGTGTGTGTGTGTGTGTGTGTGTGTGTGCGTGTGCGTGCGTGCGTGCGTGCGTGCGTGCGTGCGTGCATGTCTGTGTGTGTGTGTCTGTGTGTGTGTGTGTGTGTGTGTGTGTGTGTGTGTGTGTGTGGTGGGTGGGTGTTTGTGAATGAGTGTGAAACCAATGAGCAATAGATAGTATTGGATCAGCGTCATCACGGTCGCTGCGGTCATGTGGTTGACATAGCGCTCTCACGTGACAGCTTACTGTATCTAAGAGCAGCGCTTATAGGAAGCTAGCCGCCGTTAGCGCTACCTCTATCGTTCCTGTTGTGTTCGGATGGTGACCTGCGTTATACATGGCTGTAGTAGTGACAGCAAGAAAGTCCCTGTGGTTGTTTCTATGCTTTCTCTACCTAGTGGATGTGAGGATAGTTAGGAGAGACAGGTGAAACTTTCTGACAGCTCCTCACACCAAAGTCTGTTCACCTCGTTTTTTCTTTTGTTTATTATTACAGACATTAACGGCAGCATACAAACAACAACCCTGGGGTTTTTATTGCTGTCATCACCATCGCTATTTAGTAATAGAGACAATAAGGCCGTTACTAGCTGTCAGCTGCTGTGCGTGCAGGACGCCATGACCGCGGCCACCGTGATGATGCTGATGCAATAGCACCTATACAGAGAAACAAAGTGTTAAACAGGATGAGGTTTAATTTGCGTATTGACGCATTATGACACCTCTCAGAGAAACACAGGCGTGTGATAAAGGAAGTGACCTGCTGTGGTTTCATACCAACGCAACAAGTCAAGACAACCTTACATATATGTTATAGGATGAATGATATACATGACTAAGCCCTTTGACTATAGGGCTATAAGTTAGTGACAACATCATGTAGTTCAGACTATCAGGCTCTGGCTCAGGGCCTCCTGAGCTTTGGGGCCTCTGGGCCTGTGCCCAGCTGACCCGTTCAGTTCTCCATCCATGGCTCTAATTAGAATGATGCTGTGATACAGTTTCAGTGAAACGTTCATGTCGATGAGCGCAGGCTGAAAGTTATAGAGGATCTACAGTATATAACTTTACCTGTGGTTGATATAGCTCTCTGCTAGATCAGCATAGCTAAGTGTTGACTGTGTAGAGAGGATGATCAGATTTTAAAAAAACTGTCTTTTACGTTTAAGCAGTGCTGGCTGTTCTATTAATTTCATGTTTAGGATTTGTGTTCTCACCATGAACGTTTCTCAGTTCGAGGAAAAGGTGATGTCACTGGATTCACCTGCACATCCACCTGTGTAGATTTCACTGGAATTTAAATGAATCTGTCAGCTCTCTGGGATTCTAGCATTTCTAACTGCTCCATGTTAGTAAATACTGTAGCATTTTCCATGTCTTCAGAGCCTTTGATAGTTTGATAGAGATAGCATCACCTACAGCAGTGGTTCTCAAAGTGGGGTCCGGGGACCCCCAGGGCTCCTTGAGGGAGTTCCAGGAGGTCCCAAGCAAAAAGGGGTGTTAACATTCATAAAGAGATGTCTGTATAAGTGAATTTCCTTACAGGTATTTTGTATTGCACTGTATAGACCCTTCTGAGCCACCATATGTCTTACGGCCTCTGACGTAATCACGCAGAGGCAAGAGTATACATTATATATAGGAAGAGTGACGCACAGCGTCAGAGAGAGAGAGAAAAGAGTGTCAGAGCGGGCTCAGTTGAACTGAATGCAGAAAGCAAATATAAAGAGAAAATAAATACGCCAACAGGCTAAAGAAAGCTGTGGATCCAGTCTGTTTATTTGGACGCAAGAAACCATCCGCAAGACAAAGAACCTTAACAAGGGGCATAATTTATTTTCACTATAATTCATCATTAATCATCCATACAGAATGTATGACTATTTTGGTCATGGCTTTCATACACTTTCTGAAATAAAACATCTAAAAGCAGAAATCTTATGAGATGGGGGATCCTGGGACAAAATCTGGGACTAATTTGTGTCAGTTAAGATGTCCTTGATGTGAAAAAGTTTGAGAAACACTGACCTACAGTTCAATAAAAATAAAGACAAGATCAAATGAATCGCTTTTATTCCATGATACCAACTTAAACCTCATATCTTCTATACATCCTGTTCAAATGCAGTGTGTTCAGTGGGATATCATTTTAGAGATATGTCACCAAAGGCAGTTTGATTCATATAGAGCCTTTGTAGATGTTATTATCTCATGTTGGTTTGCCAAAACACAGGTGTAAGTTATGGCATTTATTATATCAATGTGAATGTGAGGTTTCTTTGTAAACCTGTATTTTCTGATTATGTAAATAAATTTGTAAAAAAAATAAAAAAATAAAAAAATGTGAGGTTTTAAGTGTAAAGTATTTTGAGCAGTCGATAGAGTAGAAAAGCGCTCTATAAATATAGTATCTTACAGTAATGTTGTTGCAGAAGGGAATTTAACAGCCAAAAGGTCAACAGTGATGAAAACCACTTGAGATCAAAAACTGAGTCGTTAGAAGTTGTCTTAAATGAAGTATTACTGTAACATTTATCTTGGCCAAGAGTTGCACTCTTTCATGAATGGACACACAGGCTTACATGCCAACAGACAGTCAAAGATACTTATAGGACACATATCAGATGACATCTGTTTTGACGTACATTCTGAAGGCAACTCTGCAGACTCAACCTATCTGTTATTCTGGTCCTGTACAGGGCACAGTGGGAGAGAGAGGAACTGCAAATGTAGGCTACAGGTTATCTGAATATTGTGTCTGTCTGTCTGTGTACAGTATGTATATCTACAGTAACCATTTTATTTATTTATCATGTATTAGTTTAGGGACAGATACACAACATATAACATTTATCAAAACATCTGATGTCATATCACAACATTTATAGCCTAAGCTAATTTGCAATGCCCGTGCCTAAATGTGTAACTTAAACGAAAATGTATATGAGTAAATTAACTACTGATTGTCTAAATACAGGCTAATGTGATTTAAAATGTCCATATCAAATGTTATTTATGTTTTTATGGCAACATTGCACATAAGTTGCACAATAATTGAGTCATAACAGCACAGTGACATTCAAAGTGGTTGTCGAGTGACGATGCAGTGACGTTCTAGACCTGTGGTGTTACAGAAGGCTGAACAAATGAAGGAGAAGACAAGTAAAGAGGAGGAGAAAAGGAATAAAGGAGAGCAGGAGGAGAGAGGGAGTGAATAAGGAACAGATGAAGGAGGGAGGAGAGAACTTTGGAGAAAGAAAATGAGGTGTGTGGAAGAGAGAGAGAGAGAGAGAGAGAGAGAGGTGGGGGAGGGAGAGAGAGAAAGAGAGGTGGGGGAGGGAGAGAGAGAGAGAGAGGTGGGGGAGGGAGAGAGAGAAAGAGACCGGGGAGAGCGAGAGAGAGAGAGGAGGGGGGAGCAGAGGGGTGGTGGGAGGAGAGAACTTGCGAGAAAGAAAATGAGGTGTGTGGAAGAGAGAGAGAGAGAGAGAGAGAGAGAGAGAGAGAGAGAGAGAGAGAGGGGGGGAGCAGAGGGGTGGTGGGAGGAAGAACATTGAACATGCAGAGGAGGAAGTGGTCACCAATTCCCGTCAAAGCGCTCCACTTTACGCTCACCACTCAAAAGGTGTTAGATTTTCATATGGTACACGAAAACAGCTGTTCTGTTCTGTTCAAACAAATTAATTACTGTCTCTTTGATTCACATAATCTTCTGTAAAAATAAATACATTTTAAAATCAAATCAAATAATACATAAAAGGTCTCTTACCCTCTGGTTTCCTTCAGCATCTGGCTTCACTTTCACAGTCAACCTGCCCAATAGATGGATGGTCTGCTGTTGTCCGTTGAACTGAACAGGTATATTGGAATAATTGGGGATTCTGTGCCTTGCTCAAGGTTCACAGAAGTCATTGAAGGAGAGGAGAGGATCACATGGAGGATGGAGCACATGGCGTTCAAACCTTCCGTCCACATACAGTTATACATACATACATACAGCTATCAGCTGATGGCTTATAGCTGCTGCTGCCATGCATTTTCAGTGCAGCTGCATTGGAAGATAGATTTTTCAATTCCACATTTATATGATCACAAAACGACTTATACAGTTTAAATGGCTGCTTGTTGGTTTTATGTTTTATCAATTGAAGAAACAGCTTTAATTAATGTTTATTATTGGACATTTCATCATGGTTGCATAATTGTTTATTCGTCAGACAGCTGCTGTGAGGGAGGTACGGTGATGCAGTGGTAAGCACTATCGCCTCACAGCTCGAAGGTCGTGGGTTCGATTCCCACCTGGGACAATGTGAACGCTGAAGGAATGCGTGCCCGTCCGCATGTCCTCGAGTGCCCACCGCCCGGGTGGGGTCGTCAGAAGGGCCTTTCTGTGTGGAGTTTACATGCCTCCCAGGGGTTTCCTTCATATAGGAACCCCCTTCACAAAAACATGCAATACCCTGGTTGCTAATGTGGTTCCTCCTCTGGTCGTTAAGGGCGCCTGTTCAGAGGGAGGGGAACTGGTTGGAATAGCGTGAACCTCCCATGTGCTATGTCCTACCGGTGAAGCTTCCTCTGTCAGGTGAAAAGAAGCGGCTGGCTGACTGCCCATGTCTCGGAGGAAGCATGGAGCCAGTCTCGGCTCTCCCCAGATCGGCAGAGGATGGAGCAGCAACCAGGACAGAGAAATCAAGCGAGCACTAATGGGGGATAAAATGGGATAAAAAAAATCGGGAATTTTTTTTATAAAAAAAAAAGAAAAAAAGACAGCTGCTGTGATCCTTGAATTGAAACCATCACCTCAAAAGAGAGTAGCGTTCAAAGACACCAGGCTACAAAATGATTGTGCTTTCTACAAAGATGTATCCTACTAAATAAATACATAAATGTGAATGTTATTATGTTTGTTTTCATGCCCTCTACTCTTAACCCAGTGACTAAAGAATGTGCTGTTCTGCTGATGCTGGCTTTTACTTTGAAGCATCATTGTTAACCCTTTGGCCTCCACAGTCCTGTTTGGCCTGTTGTTGATGGTGCTTTGACCTGAGCAGATGTCTTGGCTTCTCCAGCACACTGTACACTGTGTCAGCCTGCAGGGGGTGCTATGTTTCCTCTAGGGTGACAGAGTTTCTTCTGGTAACTGTGAAAAGCAGCAGAGTGCAGCTGCTTTCAGAGGTGGTTTGGATCCCACCACCTCTTCTGGTGTGATGGTTGTGTTGCAGTCACAAGACCGTCTTCTCCAACCTCTAGGGCGGCGACTGCTGCCCCTAAAGGGGACCATTACTTGACTGATCAATAGTACAAGGAGGACTATATAGAAGAGATGACTCTAAACATTACCGGAATGACTAATTATCATATCAGTATAAAAACACTACTGACAGCTTGCTGAAGAAATTCAATGTTTATTGTTGCATAAATTGGTAAAAGACCAAGCTTTAAAAGATACAATATCAACTCCAGGATAAATACAGAACTTATCAATCTATACAGCTTTAAAAGAATGGGGGGCGGTATATCATTAACATCAATTCATTACATATGAAAAACAAATCTGAACATCACACCTATACACTAAATAAGATATTGACTTAAAGCTGCACTAATATTGTTTTATGTACAAAATAATACACCCTGCAAGGGGCTGCAAGAGAAAAGAGAGCCCCACCCCATCTAATGGAGATCCAGTAGATCTTTTTTTTTTTTTTTTTTTTTCCCTCTCTGGTCCCTTTGGTATAAAGTGATCACAGGTCACAAGTCAACATTTGAAATAGTTACCTCTCTCTGATTGATTGACTTTGACAGTTTGACCCACAAAAGGGAAAGTCAGCATAACGCAAACACATTTCCACTGTGGTCCCATTGAGGGAGGAGGGGAGGGGTCAGGGGAGGAGTCAGTCAGGGGAGTGGTTAGGGGAGGAGTCAGGGAGGCAGATCTGACACAGCAATGACACAAAAACATTCATCAAAACAATAATACATTACACTCAGCAAGTTCTTCACTGTATTAACAACAGCAACCACTACCTCAGTGCTTCTTGGCACAAATGTTAATAAATCTTATTCAAAACTCTGTACATCAAAAACTATATGTCAACGTTATTTCACAACCCCCTCAGCACATTACATAAGTCTGGGTCTGCTATAATAATTAAAATGAATAAGCTACGTCAAAACAAATCAAGAAAATAAAATATAGAAAGACATCCTATCATCAGACATACTATCCTATTATATACAGTATAACCTCTGAGCCAATTGTTAAGCACCAACTTGAATCCTCCTGTTTATGATTTTAAGATTTCCAGCTTTCAAAAATTTGAGCAATTCAGAATTTTAATGACACAGCAAGGATTATTCATGCCTTCATTTCATCGCAGCTGGATTATTGCAACTCATTATTCTTCCGTTTTAACCAAAACGTACATCCTTCAAAACACTCCTAAATACATATCTTCATCAGAAGGTCTTTTTATAACCTCTCTACTCTCTCCTGGTTGAGTTTTATTCTATTTCACAAATTTTATTATTTTATTTATTCTATTTTATTTTTATCTTATTACTTCATCTATCGTAAATTGCTTTACTTGACAGTTTATCTGAACGAGTTTGTGATGGTTTTTGTTTCATGTTTTATCTTTGTGTGAAGCACTTTGTTTTGAAAAGTGCTATACAAATCAAGTATTATTATACATTGTAGATATGTGCAAACTCTTAAAATGACAAAATGTCTGAGTGATCCTGCTGTTTGCGCTGGGAACAACAAAGCTCATTCAACTACATCACCTGTCTGACTTAATGAAATGCTATCAAAATAATCTGTACAACATAGCGTGCATGTGCGATATCTGAATAGCAGAAATGTGTACAATTATATATTATTATTATATACAATTATATATATATAGCACGTCAGATGCTTAGAAAGGCGATACATTTTAAAAGACGTTGCTTGAATTTGCATGTGTGAATTTGCATGTGTGAATTTGCAGTTGCATCTGTGTGGTTGTTCTGTATCAGTGGATCTCAAACTTTTCTCAAACATCAAGGACCCCTAAACTGACACAAATGAGACCACGGACCCCCATTTGATCAGGTTTTGTCCCAGAGTTCCCCAATAGACCAAATCAGCGGGATGTTTACATTTACTTCCGGGTACCCCTGAGGTCCACACATTATAATGGCGGTGGACGGCACAAACTGACGTGTTGAAGACAAAAACAGACAAAGAAGACAAAAATGGTTCGTCCGTGTTGTGTTGTTGTTTAATATCATTCATAACAACACTTTCACTAACGTTAGTGGAGACCAGACTAGCTAATTTACCTGTTGGACCAGACCAGAGTAGACTTGAAGCTAAATTAAATTAACGTGGCGTCAGTAGCTCTTTCTCGCCGAGAAGAGCCTGGTGACGCGAGGTTAGTAGCTCTGTCTGTAACGTTAACAAGTCTGCAAAAAAACAGCGAGTTTGACAGACAAACAAACGTTATTAGCTAGCTAACACTACATAAAACAAACACAGAAGAAAGGCTAGATACGTCGGACAAGCATGTTTACCAACCGTTTAACCATTTAAATTGAAAGTAGTCGGCCGAAAACAGCGAGAGGGTTTGACAGCATTTATTTGACAACACGCACATTTAAACCTGCCGCCTTCCCCAAGTGGTACCCGGAAGTAAATTTGTTTACATGGTGACGTCACGGTGATTTGGTCTATAAGAGTTTAGCTTTTGTGACGACCCTCCCACTCTCCTGGCCCTGCCTTGCAGGTCTTTAGGCTGATTGGGTGCACCTGGCCAAGGCACTCATTGGGCCTTCGGACCATTCAGTCTCTCTCCCTCCTCACTGATGCACCTTTGATGGTTGGAATTCTAGCTAAAATAAATTACCCTTTTTGCTGGGGACCCCCTGGAACCCCCCTCGAGGACCCCTGGGGGTCCCCGGACCTCACATTGAGAATAAATGGTATACCTGTCATAAATAAAATGATATAAATGATACAGTGTATCAGGTAAGTAAGAATGAATTTTCCTTGTCATGTTTTCTTGTCGTCCATCTCTCTCTCTCTTTGACTGCCTGACACACTTCTCTTTATGGATCTGGAACAAAAACACAGCAAACAACTTAAAGACTCCACCACATGACATCGCCTCGAAGATGTAAGAGTGCTGTCTGACATTTTACATTTGATTGTAATCAGTTTAATTATATGTAGAATGTAGCTTTAATAAAAGACAATGATATGGCAGCCGCAGCATTAATCTATAAGTTTGATTAAAAAAAATAGCTTAACATTACCAAGTGTTGTTCCCACGTTGACTCCAGAATAAACAGTATCTTCATCTTTCACAGGAGTTGATAATGCTGTGGAGCACAAAACATGAATTCAATTAAAATGTTGAATGGATGTGCACAGATAGACCCACAGTATTCGATTATTGGTCTGCAAATAAGTTGCAAATCTGTAGCTCTGTAAAACACAGTAGCTGGTAAAGGTCGCCATAGGCTCCGCTTGTACAATGACAAAGTACTGTACTGGTGAAAACGCTATGGTAATACCCAAAGCACCGACAACAACAGGTACCAATTCATGTATTCACTGACTGAGTGAATAGTTTTCTCGAAAGTAGTATGCATAAAAATCAAACAAATGATCACTATAACTAGCTCCTTATTGGTTACCACAACAGCTGGCATTGAAATGACTCAAATGAATAAAGCAGCTACCATTTAATTAACATGGCAGGGTCATGTGTGTGGAGGGAGACTAACATGGCAGGGTCATGTGTGTGGAGGGAGACTAACATGGCAGGGTCATGTGTGTGGAGGGAGACTAACATGGCAGGGTCATGTGTGTGGAGGGAGACTAACATGGCAGGGTCATGTGTGTGGAGGGAGACTAACATGGCAGGGTCATGTGTGTGGAGGGAGACTAACATGGCAGGGTCATGTGTGTGGAGGGAGACTAACATGGCAGGGTCATGTGTGTGGAGGGAGACTAACATGGCAGGGTCATGTGTGTGGAGGGAGACTAACATGGCAGGGTCATGTGTGTGGAGGGAGACTAACATGGCAGGGTCATGTGTGTGGAGGGAGACTAACATGGCAGGGTCATGTGTGTGGAGGGAGACTAACATGGCAGGGTCATGTGTGTGGAGGGAGACTAACATGGCAGGGTCATGTGTGTGCAGGGAGACTAACATGGCAGGGTCATGTGTGTGGAGGGAGACTAACATGGCAGGGTCATGTGTGTGGAGGGAGACTAACATGGCAGGGTCATGTGTGTGGAGGGAGACTAACATGGCAGGGTCATGTGTGTGGAGGGAGACTAACATGGCAGGGTCATGTGTGTGGAGGGAGACTAACATGGCAGGGTCATGTGTGTGGAGGGAGACTAACATGGCAGGGTCATGTGTGTGGAGGGAGACTAACATGGCAGGGTCATGTGTGTGGAGGGAGACTAACATGGCAGGGTCATGTGTGTGGAGGGAGACTAACATGGCAGGGTCATGTGTGTGGAGGGAGACTAACATGGCAGGGTCATGTGTGTGGAGGGAGACTAACATGGCAGGGTCATGTGTGTGGAGGGAGACTAACATGGCAGGGTCATGTGTGTGGAGGGAGACTAACATGGCAGGGTCATGTGTGTGGAGGGAGACTAACATGGCTACTGTACTACACAATCTGAAACAGACTGCAAGAAAAGCAACACAAGGCAGGGTATGGAAATACTAGCCTAGGTAAACCCAGCCCCCACGTGACTGTAAGCAGGGTGAGCCTGAGAGCAGGTCACTGGGGGCTGGGTTTACCCAGGCTATGGAAATACTAGAGAGGGCACAAGACCCTTGATTTGACTGGACATGATATAATATGGATACGATAAATAAAGATAAAACTATATTTACACTCGATTGGCTGAAACCTATCAGACACCTTGGAAGTATTTGAATTGTCTCATTAGAATGATCTGGGCATTGACGAGCCAAAGCAAACAGGCAAAGTGACTGAGGTGACCTGCATCCTGACTCAAGATTACATCTGTATCATCAGTAATGATGCTGCTGTGATACAGTTTCAGTGAAAAGTTTCTGTTCATGAGTTTGTGTCTGAAAGGTTAGTGATGATTATGAATCAGTGATTTTACCTGAGGTTGATGCTATGTTCACATTAGAATAGATCGAGTCCTCCGCTGGATCATCATTGCCTGTTGAGGATGATCAGATAAAAAAAGTTTTTTTAAACACTTTGTTTATTTTTATATTTCGGCATTGCTGGCTATTCTGTATAATTTCATGTTTATAATTTTTTGTGCTCACCATTCTTGTGAAAGTTTTTGAATGCAATCATAGAATAGGTGGTGTCACTGGATTCACCTGCAGCTCCACCTGAAATGTAGATTTTTTTTTCTCGATTTTCAGTCAGTTACTTCTTCAGTTATATCAGTTAGTCAAGTATTTCTTGATTTGACTGGCCATGACAGTCTAGCCTGGGTAAACCCAGCCTCCACATGACCTGCTCTCAGACCTGCTCTCAGTCACTACTAGTGACTGAGAGCGGGGTAAGCCTGAGAGCAGGTCACGTGGGGGATGGGTTTACCCAGGCTAATGACAGTCATGGATATAATATGGATACAAATGTATTTCAATCATGAGAGACCAGTGGGTAAAATTTGATAAGCAAGCTTTATTCACAAATAGCATGGCAACTAATTGTTGGCGTAATGACTCCGCGGTAAGATGACCCTCTTCTTGTAGTGAGAGAGGAGGGCATCTGCTCAGTCTAGGATAGAGAATCCCCATATAAACAAACTCTTAATTTATATGCTAGCAATTCGCTGAAACGTATCTGACACTTTGGAAGTATTTTAATTGTCTCGTTATTAGAATGATCTGAACATTGACGAGCAAAAGCAAATATCCAAAGTGACTGAGGTGATTTGAACTGTACCCTGACTCAGGAATACATCTGGTATCATCAGTAATGATGCTGTGATACAGTTTCAGTGAAAAGTTTCTGTAAATAAGTTAGTGATGATTATGAAAGGTTAGTGATGAAAGGTGATGATTATGAATCAGTGATTTTACCTGAGGTTGATGCTATGTCCACATTAGAATAGATTGCGCTCTCCTCTGGATCATCATTCCCTGTTGAGGATGAGCAGATATTTTTTTAAACACCTACTTTACTCTAGATAGATTTGGCATTGCTGTCTATTCTCTATTCATTTCATGTTTATCATTTGTGGACTCACCATTCTTCTTAAGGTTTTTGAGTTCAATCAAAGAATAAGTGGTGTCACTGGATTCACCTGCAGCTCCGCCTGAAATGTAAATGTTTCGACTTATTGGATTTTCAGTCAGTTACTTCAGTTATTTCAGTGACTCATGTATGTCCAACTGCTCCATAATCATAAAGTAAATACTGCCATTTTCAGTGTCTTAAAAGCATTTGATAGATTCATACACATTAGCATCACCTACAGGTCAGTAAAAAATAAAGTCAAGGTCGAATTAATCGCTCTCATCCAACTTAAACCTCGTGGATTCTAACATCTGTTCAAATGGGAGTCGTTCAATGGGGGGATTTTTTTTTACAAACATGTCGCCCTTTTCCCCTCTTATGAGTTTGCATGTCTGAATAATAATATGATGCTCATTTTTATTGCCACACAACGACCCCACAGACTCCAAATGCCACATCACACATTGCCAAATTGGTAAATACAACCCAGAAAAACAACACAGTAAGGGGACATTCACACCAAAAGCATTTTTTTCAGTCAGAACGCTATGGAAATCATGTTAAGAGCGCTTCCATTGTGCACAAAACACAGCGCACGGAGCGTTTTTTTTTGTGCTCCGTTTGTTTTGCCCTGTAGTCGCGTGCACTACAGATCAGAACACAACGACCACACGGACGGTAGCCAGCTGGTTTTGTCTGTTTGATGTTGTTCACTGTCAACATGAAAGCCAGATTATTGCCAATTCTGGCAGCAGTGGAGGTTGAAAATCCCTCGGGAGGAGAAAAGGTAGGAGTAGAGGAAATGACGAGCAGCGCACTTTTCCTCTAATGTTCAACTTTTTTCAGCTTTAAAACGCCCACAGCGCTCCTCCAAAAAAAACAGACGCCACCAGCGTTTAAATGCCAGGTGTGTTCATTAAAAGAGGAGCACGTTTAGCGCGTCCTTACATAGAGAATTAATGCAGAAAGACGCTGGCAGCTCCAAAAACGCTTTTGGTGTGAATGTCCCCTTAATGTGTAAAAAGCACAGGCCAACAAAAAGTCCTGAAAATAAATTGATACCTTCAGATACCTTCACTCGACGCGCCTACTCAACGCATACACATCGCATTTGATTGGTTAATACTGTACAGTACGCGCTACTGTATATTCAAAACAATGTAATCCTCCCCAGCATCTACAACGCCACTGGTGGACCCAGGCCCACCCACTGGGAGGAGCCTGGCCCACCCAATCACGAGCCTCGTATTTTTTTTAAACCCACGTGGGTTTAAAGCTGCCCAAAGCTTTGAGTCAAATCTGCTTATCCAATGAGCTGCTTTTTGACTCCATGTTTGGGCTCCTAGACCCACCCACCTGCAGCGTCACACCGTGTGTGATCAAATGAAATGAATGCGTCTGTTTTGCATGCAGGATGCAGGAAGCAGGAAGCAGGAAGCAGGAAGCAGGAAGCAGGAAGCAGGAAGCAGTGCATGACCGCTTCCTCACCGTCTCGGCCTTTGTCTAGTTCAGCACAGCGGACAGCACCGAGCCACACTGGACAATGGTCCCTGCAGCAGCGTGCTGCAGAGAAACCCTTATTATAGTCTTTTATTATTGTCTTTCTTTGGCCCACCTGCTCGTCTGTAGGCCCAGCATGTACTGATAAGTGTTACCTATAGGTGGCAGTATAACATCTACAGACGGTATGCTGACACAGGAAGTAGAACAGAAGAAGACACGTGGATATCTAAACAGAAATAAACTAACTGGCTACATGCTAGCATGATGTTCAAACGTAGCATGTCTTATTTGTAGACTAAGAACATTACACCACCCACATGGATGGTGCCCTAGGCGCCCGCCTATGTCTGCTATAGGACTACTGACTGCAGGTTTATACAGTAGGCTTTACTTACCTTTGTTAGCCTTGGCTTTATGTTTAGTTTGGGGGTTAACCCGTGCATAGGTCGCATTTGGGTCATCTAGAACAGAAGACATATTTCAGGAATCATTTGTACAGCAGACATGATACACAGCATTTGATATTAATAGTTAAAACTGATGTTTTGTTCGTCTGGTTTTAGGATATAATGTGGCCTTTTGGATGGCTGGATGGATGGAGTAAATAAAGATATTTGAAATTTGGGATCCACCTCTTTTAACTCTGAGGCGATACCCAGGATGATCAGATGAACAAAAGTTTTTAAACATTACATTATTTTTACACTTTGCTGGCTATTCTGTATTCATCCCATGTTTATTGTGTACTCACCATCGTTGTCGACGTTTTTGAGTTCAATCAAAGAAGATGTGACATCACTGGATTCACCTGCAGCTCCGGCTGAAATGTAGATTTTCATCCTTCATTTCAATCAGTCTCATGATAATTTAAGTGATTATTTCAAACTGATCCATGTTCATCATAAAGTCATTCAGAGCCTTTGATTCATATAAGCATCACCTACAGGTCAGGTAAGCATACAGGTCAAAAATAAAGGCAAGGTCAAATGAATCACTTTCATTCTATTATACCAACTTAGACCTCATGGGTTCTAACATAATTATGTCTTGTTCAAATAGGATTCCGTGAGACATTTGACTATTTCGATTTGTTTTAAGAGACGATTTGTTTTATAGATGTTAGTATCAAATCCAGGTGTAAGAGATTGCATTAAAAGTATTATATGAGTCAACATTTGAAAGTAGTGGCTTGGTTTGGTTCAGTGTGAAACAGTGTTGGATTATGTTTAGGTACAATCTGTGAGGTACAATCTTGTGCCGTAGAACATCAGGTTATAAATTCATTGTCTGACCATCAACCTAACTGGTTGACTGTTTGATCAACAAAAAGATCCGATTCTATAGGTTGTTATTTGAAAAACCATCAACTGACTACAGTAGAAAGTGATTGGGTTATGATTAGTTGTAAAGAGCAGTCATGATTGGTTTGAAGGCTGACCTGGGAGAGGAGTCCGTCTGTTCACTTGATCGTCTCTCTGGTCTGTAGTGGAGCTCTGGTTGGTGCTCTGAGACTGGATGGGTCTAATAAATGTAGTAAATATAGTAAATAACATGGAAGTTATGACTGTTATGGTTAAGATGAGAGAATTGGTGCTGTACTTACCTGCCACAACATGGACCTGTGGAAAAACACATTTAAAGTTAAAGTGTGGCTTTACAAACTGTTCCTCTGCTATTCAGTGTCATGACATAAGGGAGAGTTGCTCAGTACATTTAAATCAATTATATAATAATTATTATACAGTATAATTATATCATGATTATATCATAATTGAATAGTCAGAGTGTAATCCTCCCTCTAATATGCAGGAGAAAGTCTCACCCTTGGACTTTCTGCAGAGGAGCCACAGCAGCAGCAGGAGGATGATCAGTAAAATGACAGCAACCACTGCAATCAGTCCAATCAACCACACAGGAAATTAAGAGCTTACAGGACTGGACACTGCAACTAGAGAGGTATAATTAAAACAACACACCTGTGATGTCACAAGTATGAACACTGACTTATTTTAGTGAAATAACAGATCAAGCAACAACAACAAAGTAGCAACAACAACAAAAATAAGATTAAACTCTTAAAAGCTGTTTGTCACGTCCTCATTTCACTTGTAACTATTTTTTTTTTTGGGAGATACATGTTAATACTGAAATTAAATATAAGACACGTTCTCTAACTTTCTACTTGAGTAAAATGTTATGTTTCCATAGCTGATTGTAACACAGTTGATGGTTTGGGGAGGGGATAATTCAGAAGAAGCTGTTTTAATATGACTCACGTTTGACTGCCATCCAGCTCTGTGGTGATTCTGTTCCAGAGTGTTTACACTTGTAGAAGCCTTGGTGTGACTGAGACACAGCATGGAGAGTCATCTCCCCTCTGGTGTCATTTTGGATCAGTTGGTCATTTTGATAGAAATCCAGATTAGAAAGTAATGATTCTGTTCTGGATTTACAGCCAAGAGTGACAGAATCTCCCTCAGTCACAGGATGGACAGGACTCAGCAGGAGAAGATCTCCAGCTGTGAAAGAGTTAATTAAATATTGTAGCGTATCGCTCATACGCCAAGGAACGGAGAGTTGTAGTTGGTACAGGGTCTTTATTCACAGGCTTCTTTAGCTCCTAGCAGCTAGCTTCACACCGCTAGCTCTACACATAACAACCGGTCTCGCTCACTCTATAGCTTGACTGACCCCCGGCACACCGGCCGCTGGTCCTATATACTCCGTTTCCCCTAGGAACACACCCACACACATTAGTTCCTAGCTACAGTCCAGACACTTAGGTTGCACATCACATTACAGGTAATACCTGGATTACCCAAACACGTTACATACTCCTCACCCAACATTAGCTCGACGCCCACGTCGACACCCACAACCCACACATATCCCCCTGTACCAAAACACACCACCCCACAACATTTTGTATTCCCCCAATTTGTCTCTTCTTATTTCAGCACACTTTTCAATTTCCGTTCCACCACCACCATTTGCATTTCTTTTCATTCCTTCCCTCTTTTCCCATTCCTTAAATTCAACCCACATTTCAATTCACATTCCCATCATCATTTAGTTACTTCCCATTAGCACCCTTTTCCCCAACATTTAAATTCCCTCTTTTCTCTTTGCACTCATCTTCAATTCAACCCACATATAATTTCAGTTCGACAACAACCCCAACATTTACATCATTCTTTTTCCATTACCTTCATTTAAACCTTTTTCCTTATTCACATTATCCCACTTCACTCCAACCACTATTTCCATCCCCCCTTTTACAGCTTCTGTCCCATCTGAAGCACATTAGTCCTGCTCAAACCCCAGTGGGGTTAGCCCTCCGCAGGGTGACTCTCCTCGGTCTTCCCCCCGTGTTCCACAGTCCACACATGCACTGCAGTATCTCCGCACGTCCTCCTTTTGTTTGCCCCAGTAGAAATGTCTACGGAGGAGGCTGAGTGTCTCTTCGGGCCCACGATCACCGTATGGGCCATCGTGCGCCCCCTTCAGTGCCAATTCTCGCAGGCAACCGGGTACAACCCACTGGGTCCCGCTTTTCCCGTGCCCCTTTCTCTCTAAAACCCCATCTCCACCCAGATGCAGGTCCGAAAACATGTTCCACAGTCCCCTCGTGGCCCCGGAACATGTGTGAATCTCCTCCACAGGGGGCCGGCATCCGGCCGCCACCCACGCATACACCGGACCGATATCCGCATCCTCCATCTGTCTGCGTCTCCACTCACCCCCGTTGACATGCGTGATGTGCCTCTCCTCGTCTGTCGGCTCCACCGCTTGCACTCGCTTGTCCTCCCGTCCCGCTCCCCCAGGGTGCGGCGTGTTGAGGACAGCAGGGCGGACACCATCGGCGTCGATCTCCACCTCGACTTTCTGCAGCGCAGCCGTGGGGGCTGTGCAGCGGCTTGGCTGGGCCGACTCCTCCAGCGTTGACCCCTCTCGCTCCCCCGGGGACACGAGCGCCGCTCCCCCGACTGTTACAGCTCTGCAGATGATGTCGCTCACCTCCCTCTGGCTGTTCAAAACGATTCCCATTATCCTGATGGTCTCGTCGCTGATGGCGATCTCCCCCACCACTGGCTGGCATGCAGAGCAGCTAGCCTGGGCCGGCTCAACAGTCACTCTCCTGCCCAGAACAATCGGCTCTATACTGCTCCGCTGCTCCGCCGCTTGTTGCTCAGGCTGCTCCACTGCTTGTTGCTCGGGCTGCTCCCCCGGCTGTGTGTCTCTTCCAGCGTTCACACTCTTAGTGCAGTCTCTAGCTAAATGTTCAGGCGACTGGCAAGCCCAACAAAGCCTCACCTGTCTCTCCTCTCCCGCTGTCCTCCAATCCCCGACAGCCTCTTGACATTCTCTGGCTAAATGTCCGATCGCGCCGCATGCCCAGCAGGCTCCCTGCTGTCCAGGTCGTTGTCCCTCATACCCGGTCCGTCTCCCGGGCTCGCCTCGGCACCACCTCGCCACGTGGCCCGGTTCTCCACAGCTCCAACACAGTCTATTTTGTGGCTCCTCCGTCCGCTTCTCTCCGTGCTGCGCGACCTCTCGTAGCAGCTCCATAAGCCCCTCTGCCCAGGCTGGTATCGTCTCCAACAGCCGTCTGACTTCTTTCAACACACTGGCTTCCATGCCCGCCAGCATCGAGCTGATCTCTGTCGTCAGCCCCTCTTCTCTCCCGTTCGCCGACAGGCTTTCTTCTAGACGCGCCATCACACGTGGCGCTCGTAGCAGCTAGCTCTCCCAGCTAGCTCGCTACAGCTAGGTCGCTCGAGCCTTTGATCTCCAACTTTTCTCCGCCGTTCCTCCTCACTCTCTCCCCTCTCGACCGAAACAGAGGCGCTACCGCTTCACTTGCTGACACCAATGTAGCGTATCGCTCATACGCCAAGGAACGGAGAGTTGTAGTTGGTACAGGGTCTTTATTCACAGGCTTCTTTAGCTCCTAGCAGCTAGCTTCACACCGCTAGCTCTACACATAACAACCGGTCTCGCTCACTCTATAGCTTGACTGACCCCCGGCACACCGGCCGCTGGTCCTATATACTCCGTTTCCCCTAGGAACACACCCACACACATTAGTTCCTAGCTACAGTCCAGACACTTAGGTTGCACATCACATTACAGGTAATACCTGGATTACCCAAACACATTACAATATGAAGAGTTTCAGTCAAAACTGAGATATCCATTGTGTGACGGCCCTCCCCCTCTGCCTGTTTGTGGCTGACACCTCCCAATAGTGGAGGTGATTGGCAGAGTGGGGCAGGTCGTCAGCCCAATATTCCTCACCTGGGCTTGGTTAGAGAGGCAGACTACTTAACATGGCTTACCTGACATTTCTCTCTCTCTCCTCCTCACCTGAGCTGCTGATCCCAGGTCTCAGGGTCCTGCCATATTATCCTTTACTTTTACATTCATACATCCATACACTCACACACACTATACTTCACTCATCCATACACTGCAAACATGACTGATTCTTACCATTTTCCAATACTGATACTTTTGTTTGGGTTGGTTTTGGGGTTATTTTGACTTATTTAGTTTACAATAAATTACTTTTTGGTATTTAAACTCATGTGTGGACTCCCTTTTGTCACTGACTACACCCGGTTCGTGACAAATGGGGGCTCGTCGGTTCTAATGATAAGTTACAATTTAATTTATTCATTGGAGACTTATTTGGTTTGTTTTGGGTGCAGGTTAAACTCAGACTCTGAGTTATTGGTTAACTCTTGCTGGCATTTGTTGAGTTCCTGTAAGGAATTTGTTTGGTTCATCTATTTAGATGAGCTAATTGGTTACAAATATTTGTAGTCTTACTGCATGGTAGCACCTGGTGTGCTTGTAGGAGACTAATTGTTTGCCAGTGTTGGGAGCACCACATGTGAGATTTGACCTGTGTTTCTTGATTTTGGAGCAGGTTTGTTTGATTGGCAATTTGGAGGTAGGAGAGGAGCATTTGTTTTGTCCCCAGAGTTAATTTAAATTAAGGGGGGTTTTGATTTGTTTTTGGTAGTTTGTGGTAAGCGAGGTAAGTGTTGAAGTGTGATGTTGGTAATGCAGGTTGGGATGGCGTAACTTGTTGGAACCAATGCCATTTCCCTTTTTTGTGCACGGCGGTAAAAAAGATCCACGGGGGTCTAGGGGACACACCCAGAGCACCAGGGGGGTGATCAGCATAGCTGAGGGCCTTCCTGCTGTTCTGTGCAGAGTTCCGTGCTCTGCGTAAAGGGCTCTTAGTGGTCTGATTTTGGACTTACTGGAGCAGTGTTTAAAAAGCCCGCCACCAAACTGTATGAAAAAGGTTGTTTTCTGGGGAGGTTCCATTTTGTTTTGGCTACCCCAATCTGAGTTATTGTCATGTTTTCAACACTGCTTGTGCTTACTAATTTTGTGATCACACTGTTTTTCATTTTGTAGGCTGCGTATAGTGGAAATATGGCTGCAATTGTTTCTGATTTTGTAGATTCTCCTTCATTAGAGCTGTTGGAGCAGTGCACTAAGGACCAGTTGGTGTTAATTGCTGAGCAGTATGATATAGAAATAACTGATAAAAAAAAGGAGTCTGTTAAAAACAGTTTAAAAGCTGCTTTGTTTGAAAAGGGGATTCTTCAGCCTGCTGACGTTCAGTCTGGAGGAGTTTCTTTAGCGGGTGCTAGGTTGACTTTTGAGCAGCAAAAAGAGCTTTTGTTGTTAAAACAAAAACATGAGTTTTCATTGGAATTGGAACGTGAGAAAATTAAACATGACAAAGAATTGGCTTTAGAGGAGCTCAGACAAAAAACTGAGTTGGTCAAATTGGACTTGCAGCGTACAAGGCTGAGTTTAATTCGAGACGGTAAACTATCAAGTTCATCTATTAGTGACGGTGGACAGTCGTTTGCTCAAACTTCATCTTTTGATGTGATTGGTAATTTACGTTTGATTCCAAAGTTCAATGAAAAGGATCCGGACACATTCTTTTCATTATTTGAGCGTATTGCTGAATCTAGACACTGGCCGGACGAAGATCGTACATTAATGCTACAATGCGTTCTGACTGGTAAAGCCCAAGAGGCGTACTCTGCTTTGAGTCCAGCTGACTGCAAAGTCTATGACCGGGTTAAAACGGCGGTGCTTAGAGTATATGAATTGGTACCAGAAGCGTATCGGCAGCGTTTTCGAAATTGGAAGCGAGGAGATAAACAATCTCATGTGGAATTTGTTCGTGATTTGTGTGCTCAATTCGGTCGTTGGTGCGTGGCGTCGGATGTTGACACATTTGATCAACTATGTGATATGTTGATTTTGGAACAGTTTAAAAACTCTGTGTCTAATCATGTTGCCACTTACATTACAGAGCAGAAGGCAAAGAGTCCTGGTGCTGCAGCGGTCTTGGCGGATGAGTATGTGTTGATTCACAAAGGTAACTTTGGTGGGTCAGGTACGGATAAAACACAGTTTTCTCCGCGACCAAAGTTTGTCTCAGACCAAAATTTCCATAAAAATGATCATGGCGTACGGGACAAAGCGGCACCAGGCAAGACTTGTAATTACTGTAAGGGCAGCGGGCACTGGAAAAGCGAATGTCTAATCCTTAAATCAAAGACCCAATTCAACGCACAGGTAAAACCTGTAGCACTGGCCAAGTCACTAAGTTCACTGGCAGCGTCCACACAACAGGTGGAGCCATTACAACAGAAATGTCTGGACGAGTATGGCCCATACATATCTGACGGTTCTGTATCTTTGGTTGGGAGTGATAAACGGGTGCCAGTAAAAATTCTGCGCGACACTGGTTCACTAGATTCATTTGTGCGTGAGTCTGTTTTACCGTTTTCATCTGACACTGACACAGAAGATGCAATTCTAATCCGGGGGATGGGGATGGTTGTCTTCACTGTTCCTATTCACAAATTGTCTCTCAAATCAGATTTGGTGACTGGAGATGTCCAGATGGGGGTCCGCGCTGAGCTGCCGGTTCCTGGCGTCGACATCATTTTGGGTAACAGTCTTGCTGGGTTGCGGGGAAGGACTGATGGGTCACCACCTAATGTCGTCATTAAAAAGTTGCCTTGTCCATTACAGTTGGAAAGTGTTGACGATGGCGTCGTCGTGTATCCAGCCTGCGCAGTTACGCGTGCCATGACCCTGGCTAGTTATGTGCCAAATATCACCCAGGGGGCAGATACTGAGATTGCCCATGGAAATTTGACTTTGCCTGAGCAGTTCCAGTCAATGTCACATGCTGATTTGGTTGCGGAGCAGAAAAATGATTCTGGTTTGACAGAGCTGTTCGACAAAGTGTTGCCGTTTAGTGTAATAAATAGCTCTGCGCATGGTTATTTCCTCCATGATGGTATGTTATTTCGGAAGTGGGTGCCTCATGCAGAAACGTTTGTCGGCGATCCTGTTTTTCAATTTGTTGTGCCATCAAAGTTTCGGGATTTGGTTTTGCAGACTAGTCATGACAATCTGGCTGGGCATTTGGGTGTAAAAAAAACATACGATCGTGTGCTGCGCCATTGTTTTTGGCCCCGTTTAAAGCGTGACATTTCTGCATACATCAAAACTGTCATACTTGCCAGCTGACCGGCAAGCCGAACCAGTCAATCAAACCAGCTCCACTTTGTCCAATTCCTGCGGTTGATCAACCGTTCGAGCATTTGATTATTGACTGTGTTGGTCCGTTGCCCTGTTCAAAGCAGGGACACAAGTACTTGCTTACAGTCATGTGCCAAGTAACCAGGTACCCAGCGGCGTATCCACTCCGAACAATAACTACCAAGTCCGTGGTAAAAGCTTTGACACAGTTTATTTCTGTGTTTGGGGTTCCAAAAATACTTCAGAGCGACCAAGGGTCTAATTTCACCTCTCGCATGTTCGCGGAAATCCTCCAGCAGCTTAAAATTAAGCATAACAAGGCTTCAGCGTATCATGCACAATCTCAGGGAGCGCTAGAACGTTTCCATCAAACGTTGAAGTCCTTGTTGCGTTCTTATTGTACAGAGCTGGGCGGCGACTGGGAGGAGGGACTTCCCTGGTTGCTATTAGCAGCCAGAGAGGTGGTGCAGGAAAGCACGGGTTTCAGCCCAAATGAGTTGGTGTTTGGTCACAAGGTTCGTGGTCCCATGGCTGTCTTAAAGGACAGTTGGGAAATGACAGTACCCCCTCAAAATCTTCTGGATTATGTGAATTGTTTCAGACAGAGGCTGTTTTTGGCTGTTGAAAAGGCAAAAGAGAAGTTGGGTAAATCACAGGAAAGAATGAAAAATCTCTATGATAGGCGGGCAGAGCCTAGACAGTTTATGCCTGGTGATCAGGTTTTGCTTCTTAAACCTATTGTCACTTCTCCTTTTGAAGCTAAATTCTCCGGTCCTTACACTGTGGTGCGACAGGTGTCTGGTGAGAATTACAGCATTGCAACGCCAAAAAGTAGAAAAAAGACAAAGATATGTCATGTAAATCTGCTGAAACCTTATTATTCACGTTTATCAGATGATGAGGGGGGAAATGAGAGTGATGTTAATCCTTCTCTCTGCACCGCTACAGTTTCATTGGCTTCCTCACCGGAGGGTCTGTTTGAGGACAGTACCATGGAGGGCTCCATTCCTGATGGGGTGTTGCAAGGTCGGTTGAAAAATTCAGAGACCTTGGAAAATTTGAGTCATGTATTATCTTATTTGGATGATTCTAAACGTGCAGAGTTGAGTGCTCTTGTCAAAAGTTATCCTTCACTGTTTTCGGACGTACCTTCTCGCACACATCTTATTGAACATGATGTGGATGTGGAGGGTGCGACACCGATAAAGCAGCGCTTTTATCGTGTTTCGCCTGACAAGCGTAAACATTTAGATCAAGAAGTGAATTACATGTTGGATAACCACATTGCTGAACCATCTTGCTCAAGCTGGGCGTCACCTTGTCTGTTGGTCAAGAAACCTGACCATACGTATAGACCGTGTACTGACTTTCGTAAAGTTAATAACGTTACGAAGCCAGATGCGTATCCTCTTCCTCGCATGGAAGACTGTATAGACCAAGTGGGCTCGGCGAAGTTTGTCAGTAAATTTGACCTACTAAAAGGTTACTGGCAGGTCCCACTGTCTCAAAGAGCACAGGAGATTTGTGCATTCATTACGCCATCTGGTCTGTACAACTATACTGTGATGCCTTTTGGCCTACGAAATGCGCCCGCGACATTTCAGCGCTTAATGAACCGGGTTGTGTCTGGTCTGGAGGGATGCGCGGTTTACCTTGATGACGTCGTCATTTACAGTGATACATGGTCTGAGCACGTTCAGCGTATTCAAGCACTATTTGACAAACTGGTCTGGGCACGGTTGACCATTAATTTGGCAAAATGTGAATTTGCGAGGGCCACAGTCACATATTTGGGCAGAGTGGTCGGCCAGGGTACTGTGCGTATGTCACAGGCTAAGGTTGAAGCAGTCCTCAAATATCCACGTCCAGCCACAAAAAAAGAGCTATTGAGCTTTTTGGGCATGGTAGGATATTATCGAGTCTTCTGTAGAAATTTCTCAACCGTGGTGGAACCGTTGACTGCTCTATTGAAAAAAGAGTCCAAGTACATCTGGTCTGACAGATGTCAACAGGCGTTTGCAAATGTAAAGGCTCTCTTGTGTTCGGCACCAGTGTTGGCTGCTCCAAGGTTGAATGATCCATTTACCTTGCAGGTGGATGCTTCCAATGTGGGGGCAGGTGCCGTCCTCTTGCAGACAGGGGAGCAGGGGGTCGAAAAGCCGGTTGCGTTCTTCTCAAGAAAGTTTAATACTTACCAACTTAATTATTCTGTTATCGAGAAGGAGGCCCTAGCACTCATATGGGGTTTGCAGCATTTCGACGTGTACTTGGGGTCAGGAGTAACTCCATTAGTTGTGTACACAGATCACAATCCCCTTACATTTTTGCGGTCACTCCAAAATCCCAATCAGAGACTCATGAGGTGGGCATTATTTTTGCAGCCTTTTCATTTAGATATCCGTCATATCAAAGGTAAAGAGAACGTGATAGCGGATGCACTTTCGCGTATGCCCTAGTTCTATTTGCTTGTTCTCTTAGTGTAACTACTTTTCTACTCTGTTAATCTGTCCTGTCTTCCTTCTCTCTTAATTTGCTCCTTAGGATCCAAGGTTGCTGATAGAGGGGCAGCGGGGTGGTGTGGTGGAGGAGACTAGAGGTATTACTGGGGATCTTGCTAATGTTATGCTGGGCAGTCGTTTTGGCTTTTGGGAGTTAATTATGGGACTTTTTGTTTATTAGAATATTGGGTGTAATGTTGTGTAGCTTTTTAGCTGCAGGGGGCAAAATTTAAACATGTTCACTAAAATAATTGGTGTGAAGTTGAATATGTTTATTACATTGACTTAACTTTTAATATGAAGTCTAATTGATTTGTTTTTCTTTTTTTCTTAGATTATGTGGTGGAACCACATTCTTTAGGAGGGGGGTGTGACGGCCCTCCCCCTCTGCCTGTTTGTGGCTGACACCTCCCAATAGTGGAGGTGATTGGCAGAGTGGGGCAGGTCGTCAGCCCAATATTCCTCACCTGGGCTTGGTTAGAGAGGCAGACTACTTAACATGGCTTACCTGACATTTCTCTCTCTCTCCTCCTCACCTGAGCTGCTGATCCCAGGTCTCAGGGTCCTGCCATATTATCCTTTACTTTTACATTCATACATCCATACACTCACACACACTATACTTCACTCATCCATACACTGCAAACATGACTGATTCTTACCATTTTCCAATACTGATACTTTTGTTTGGGTTGGTTTTGGGGTTATTTTGACTTATTTAGTTTACAATAAATTACTTTTTGGTATTTAAACTCATGTGTGGACTCCCTTTTGTCACTGACTACACCCGGTTCGTGACAATTGCAAATTAGAGACATAGACAATGAAATTCAGTATATGAAACATCATTTAAGTTATAAGCTACCTTGACCCTTTCTGAAAGATTTCTTAATGAATAGAATACTTAGGAAACATGTCCACATGTTAGGATTTTACCAGGGAAATATAATGAAATGTTGAATGACTTAATGTAATGTAGAAAAACATACTGTGTCCAGTGATGTTGACTGCATTGCTGAACTCTCCAGATCCAGACTCACACCAGTACACTGCACTACTAGACAGTATGTTGTTGATGTTGCATTTGGATCCAGTCATTGAGCCCCAGTCAGATGAACAGTGTGTCAGGTCTCCTCTCTCAGTAAACCTCTTCACTGTCCACTCAGTAGAGTTTCCCTCACAGCTCAGAGAGACAGACTCAGAGGAGAAGTGCTGCGTTCTGTTGGGACTCACTGTGACAGAAGCTGATGAGCCTCCATCTGAAAGACAAAACACAATCAGAGGTCAAACACTTGTCACTCATCTTTATGAGCGGTCTACTTTGAAATGCAAAATAAGCTGTTATAAGAAACACACTCACCTCCAGACCAGCTAAACTTAGTTGAACTGTTACGAGTGTAAAACACAGGTTCTCCTCTCCCAGCTCTACACATATAACCTCCTGTGTGTGTGGGTCCATGAAGGATGTAGGAACCCTCTGCAGTGCCATTGTTGCTACCAGGCAGCAGCTCATAGGTGTAGGAGTTGTCTGATAGTTTGGGAACAGCCTTGTACCAGTAGAACCTCCATCCTGCAGATGAAGCTTCAACCTCACAGCTCAGAGTTACTGAGGCTCCAGGACTCAGCCACTCAGGAGAGACCGTGAGGACAGTGGATTTAACTGTTGGGAAAAATGTATTCTCAGAATTAAAACATGACATAATGTAAAACGGGGTGTCAAACATACGGCCCGGGGGGCAGAACCGGCCCTCCAAAAAGGGTTAAATCCAGCCCTCAGGATGAATGAATAATATGGATGAAAGTAATTATTTTAACTTAGCACACACTCTCTATTTGGAAATATTCATGCCTTTACACAGTGAATGATTCCATAGGGTAACAAACAAACTGGATGTGTTGTCTGCTGTGTTCTTACCTCTACAGTTCTGAGTCCCGGTCCAACCATTTCTCCCACAGGTACGAGTAAAGCTTCCTGTATAATCACCCTCACAGTTATACTGGACCTGCTCTTTGTTCTTGTATATCTGCTTTCCAGTGCCGACAATTGCAGCATGAGTGACAGCTCGTTTCAAACATGTTATCTCTGAAATAAAATAAAATCAATGATGAAGAATTCTACACACTGATTGGCTGCTGATAATCATAACAATATGATACACTGCTTCCTTATTACTATGTAGGCTTATATCTTTACAGGTAATAAGTAATGATTAACTACCATACTCACAAACTGACCATTCACTAACCATTTACTATAATGAACTACTCTACTCAGGAACTGACCCACTAATGATTAACTAATGATTAACTAATGATTACCTACTATACTCACAAACTGAATTTAACTCATCATTAACTAATAGTTCCTCATTAGTTCCTCAGTGACTACTGTAAATGTTGTGTACCTTATTGTAAAGTGTTACCATTACCGGTAACACTTCCAGCCACAAGCCCCTAACTCAAAACCAGGGTGGTAGTACCATCTCCTGGGCAGAACTACCATATTTCCCAACTCGTCCTCGATGATGAGCCTGAGGGTGTGTTTGATCTTTCCCTGAACCCACAGCTGCAGAGCGCTTTTTGTGTTCCATAAAACGCTATAGGCTCTGCATAGCATTATGGAGGTCGCCAAAGGCTCTTGCCAAAGAGAGGCTCTGAGACGGGTTTGGAATGAGAACGTGTTGAATGATCCAGTTTCAGTGACTCGTCATGAGTAGCTCTAATCTCATATCTCCATGCAACCATTATATATGTTGTAATTCAATAAAGAACAGATCTGCAGCTACTTCACTCTCCAACCAAAGTGCTCAACAAAAGCATGAACAATAATATGAATTAATGAATAATATGGATGAAAGTCATTATTTTAACTTAGCACACACACTCTATTTGGAAATATTCATCCCTTTACACAGTGAATGATTCCATAGGGTAACAAACAAACTGGATGTGTTGTCTGCTGTGTTCTTACCTCTACAGTTCGGAGTGCCGGTCCAACCATATCTCCCACAGGTAAGAGTAAAGCTTCCTGTATAATCACCCACACAGTTATACTGGACCTGCTCTTTGTTCTTGTATATCTGCTTTTCAGTGCCGACAATTACAGCACGAGTGACATCTCGTTTCTCGCATGTTATCTCTGAAATAAAATAAATTAGATGATGAAGCACTCTACACACTGATTGGCTGCTGATAATCATAACAATATGAGACACTGTTTCCCTATTACCATATAGGGTTATATCTTTATTTTTAGCTATGGCTTATAAGTCATAAGTGTGTGTGTGTGTGTGTGTGTGTGTGTGTGTGTGTGTGTGTGTGTGTGTGTGTTAAGGTGTGCATTTCTTTATTTTTTATATTACCGTATTTATATTTCTTTCCAGACTTGTTTTTATCCAATCTTTATCCCCCATTAGTGCTAATTTTAATTTATTTATCCTGGTTGCTGCTCCACCCTCTGCCGATCTGGGGAGAGCCGAAACTGGCTCCATGCTTCCTCCGAGACATGGGCAGTTAGCCAGCCGCTTCTTTTCACCTGACAGGGGAAGCTTCACCGGTAGGACATAGCACGTGGCAGGATCACGCTATTCCAACGAGTTCCCCTCCCTCCGAACCGGCGCCCCGAACGACCAGAGGAGGCACCACTTCAGCGACCAGGATATTGCATGTTTTTGGTGAGGGGTTCCTATATGAAGGAAACCCCCAGGGGGCACGGGGAGAACATGCAAACTCCACACAGAAAGGCCTTTTTGACGACCCCACCCGGGCGGTGGGCACTCGAGGACATGCGGACGGGCACGCATTCCTTCAGCGCTCACAGCGTCCCAGGTGGGAATCGAACCCAGGACCTTCTAGCTGTGAGGCAACAGCGACCCTGCGCCACCGTGCCCCCAAGGTGTGTATTTCTGTTCATGCCAATTGGCTAAAAGCAGGGGGGAAGGGGGGGACAATTTCAAAATGCAGGGTGGAAGAGGCAGAGTAGGGGGCTGCCTCTACTATCCTGCATTTTGGAAATTCACGTTTGTTTTTTAATTGGTAAATTGCCACAAGGGGAACACTTAGCCCACATACTTTCGGACCTCTACACTTAGTTTGCACAAGGCCATTATCGCCACCATATAAGTTACTCAACATATAAATAGACTATGAAGAAAACAATACAATCATATTCTTGAGAAGAATTCCTGTCACATCTTCTACTCCACCCTCCCTACCAGTCACCAAAGGCTCTTGCCAAAGAGGGGCTCTGAGACGGGTTTGGAATGAGAACGTTCTCAATGATCCAGTTTCAGTGACTCATCATGAGTAGCTATAATTTCATATCTCCATGCAACCATTATATATGTTGTCAAAAATGAAGGATCCAACTGCGCTTCAGCTGTAGGAACTGGCAGGTCCGGTGCATCACAGGAGGGACGCATAAATACTTAAAGAAATAAGTCTGGAGCAGCTCGGATCAATTGATGCCTTTTATTTAAGGTGCATAATAGTCAGACAACGTTTCGACGTACATACGTCTTCATCAGGTCTAACAGAGTAACAGGCAAGGAGAGCATTTAACAGGTAGGAAAAAGGGGCAGAGCTTCCAATTAGCCAATGGCTTAGTCCTGCCTATTATTCAAATAGCCTCAAACAGAGCCTTTGCAATCAGCAATTATACAGTGAGCATAGTGAGGAGGCAAAAATAAAAGCCTGGAGTAAAATTAAAATGTACAGTGCATTATAGGAGGGGAGGGGAAATAGGCTATAAAAACAAGGTACAGCAGTTTATTAGTGAAAAGCCCAAACAGGCCTAATATAAGAATAAAATGTACAGTGCATTATAGGAGGGGAGGGGAAATAGGCTATAAAAACAAGGTACAGCAGTTCATTAGTACAGAGCCCAAACAGGCCTAATATAAGATTAAAATGTACAGTGCATTATAGGTGGGGGGAAGGGGGTAAGAGGAGGGGGGGGGGGGCTATAAAAACAGAATACAACAATATCAAAACCCAGGTAAAGGCCTAATAGAACAATATCAAAACCCAGGTAAAGGCCTAATAGAACAATATCAAAACCCAGGTAAAGGCCTAATAGAACAATATCAAAACCCAGGTAAAGGCCTAATTTGACCAAGGTGCAAATATTGTTCTACCGCAGTCACTCTTCAAAGACTGCTTCCAGCCTCCTGTGCCATGCACACTCTCCCTCACAAGAGAACTAGAGGACCTGAAGAAAACTGAATCCAGGTATCTCTGGCATTCCATAACTCTCTCAGAATATTGGCGTGAAAAAAGGATTCCTCGTGGACTCCATAACAACAAGACCCCGTCCTTTGGGTTGGACGACAAGGAATTCATGCAAAAGTGGGAGCAGATCTTAAATAAATGCTCCTTGGACCTTATGCTCTTAATTATTCAGAAAACAAGGTCTGAAACAGAAAAAGTCAAGACCAACATCACACGCCTTGAGATTGAAATCAAAACCAAAATTGACACTGTGGCGTTTAATGAGATGACAACCAAAATCTCTGCATCCCTGTCTACATTTGTGAAAGATCTACAAACCTACAAGATGAAGAAGAATGAACGTGACACAATCCTCCGATGACGTCAGCGACAGAGGCGCCCGCAGAAACGCCGCCAAACCACCTTTTTTGGCCAACGCCCGGCCCAGAGGAAAACGAGGAGGGGCTCGCGGGGTGGCAGGAGAGCCCCCCCCCCCCCACGTCGCTCCCCACGCAACAGTCAACGGTGATCAACCTTTCCGACTACAGCCTCACAGAAGCCGAACAGACTGTCCTTGGCAAAGGTCTCTCCTTTACAACCAGCAACAAAGTTGACCAGTTTTCTCTCAAGGTAGACACTTTTAAATTTGTTAGATTACTCCACCTCAAACACTTTTTCTCCAGGCCTAATCAGGGGCGTATGCAGAAATTGAATTATAGGTGGGCCTGGATCAAATTGGGTGGGCCTGGATAGGAAGGGGTGCAGATGCCCGGCCAAAGGCCGGGCCCACTCGGGTGGCCGGCCGAAGGCCGGCCGCCCGAAAAATTTGACGTGTTATTTTACTAAAAATAATGCATTTGACCATCATTTCAAGTAGAATGATACCACCCAAGCAAGAATATTTCAAGTGTTTCAAGTGCTTTACTGAAATATTTGGACCATATAATGATAATACAATTATCTCAACCTTAAAAGGTTACATATAGGTGACAAATGTTGCATACATGAATGCTTATACGTGTGTGTATACTGTTACTTTATACAGAAATTAGAACCACTGATCCATATACTGCTGTGAGTTTAAAAAATAACAACACTGAGGCTGCTTAAAGTTTGAACAAGACGCCCTCTGGTTTATTTATCCACAGAGAGAACAAAATTCCTAGATGTCATGAAGTTGTCATGCATTAGACTCTGGAGATGATGTGCCCTGCGTTTTTACAAAAGTAACAAAACCATTGGCTAGCAATGCAGCAGCAAGTTTGCCTCTAGAAAACAACCAATTAATTTTTTTTTTTTTTTTTTTTTTTTTTTTTTGGGTGGGCCAGGGCAAGAAGTGGGTGGGCCTGTGCCTACCCAGGCCCACCCGTAGATACGCCCCTGGGCCTAATGCCTCAACAAATCATAACACTGTTTGCACCGATCAGGGCCCGTATTTATCAAGCTTCCTAGAATTACTCCTAAGAACACTGCTAAGAGTACACTTATGAGCAAAAAAATTCCCAGCTAAAAGCTGCACTTAAAAGTCAGTTATTATGCATCTCACTCCCTCTTTCAGCGAGGTGTAGGACTGAACCCTAAGTGTCAATCTCAGAGCTGATTTACGACAGGTGTGTGTGCCGTAAAGGGAAATGTTGATGACGCAATTCCAAGTACACAGGAATGGCCAATCGCTGAATGGAATCCCTTATGCACGAATATCCTAAATAGAGATGATTCAACAGTGAAATGCACAATGGGAGTGTAGCATATATTCACCAATAATTTCAGAAGAAATTATCAACAAAATAATACAAGATAGCCTACATTGAAAATGACTCAAGAATAGGCTAAATGTTTCCTAATCCACCCAATTTACCTAATCCCACAACTGACTCGAAACTGGTGTGCTGTCAATTGACTACCCTATATAGCCAGGTTCTATAGGCTGTATGATGAGCAAACATGTTCTGCTGTTATGGCATTGCTGCGAAGGGTCAGTGGTGTGATGATGGCCCTGATCAAATCGGTCACATAGATGATGCCCGCTCTGTCTAATCGATATCGTTTGATCAACTGCTCGTTGTCAAATAATTCAAGTACATCCTTCCGCTCTCTGAAGATTCGCGCACGTCTCTGTCTCCTGAATGCCATGATGTCAACATTGCCCTGCTGGCAACTCCTAACCACTTAGGACACCTCCTGAGGACTCCTAAATAGCTGGGGGAGTAGGAGTGTTTCCTAGTCTTAAGAAGGTTGATAAAAAGCTTTTATTCTTAAGTGTGAGAGTAGGACTAAATTTCACAAATTCTCAGCACTTACGACTAAAATGGCACTCTGAGACGCTTGATAAATACGGGCCCTGGTCTCCAACCCAACTTCTAGAGAAACCACTCCTTTTAAGAAGAAATCCTCCTTCTTACCCTCTTCCTTTCTTAGCCCTTCAATTGTCACTTTTGGCCAACTAGTAGAAAAAGACCTGGCTCAAATCTGCCAAACTACTAAATATAGACATGGAAATATGACTAAGAGTGAATTTGAAGCACTACGCAACCTTGAACTGAAGCAGGACATAATTATATGCCCAGCCGACAAAGGGGGCGCTGTGGTGGTCATGAACTTTGATAATTATGACCTTGGCATCAAAAAACAATTAATGGATATTAACCACTATTCCACATTACCTTCTAACCCCACAACTAATATTAAGGCTAAGATCGATGAATTTATTGATGTTTCTCATAAGAGAGGTTTTATTACTGACAAAGAAAAACTTTTTCTGTCAATGGATCACCCTATTTGTCCAGTTTTCTATGGTGTACCCAAGGTCCACAAATGCAATGTTGACCCTCCTCTTCGTCCCATTGTATCTTCCATTGGCAGCCTCACTGAGCCTTTGTCAAAATATGTTGACTACTTTTTGAGAAAATATGTCCATGAGCTGCCATCTTACCTTGGTGATACTGCTGATGTCCTGAATATCATTAAAAATGTCAAATGTGAACATGGTGATATTTTAGCCTCACTTGACGTACAAAGCTTGTATACATGTATCCCCCACAATGTGGGTCTTGAGGCTCTGACATATTATTTAGACAAACGTCCAGCTGGTGTCTTACCTCCTTCTGCCTTTTTAGTGGATATAGCTGAAATAATTTGATCTAATAACTTTTTTAAATATACAGGTAACTATTACCTCCAAACCCAAGGTACAGCCATGGGTAGCGCCTTTGCTCCCTCCTATGCCTGTTTGGTCATGGGCCGCTGGGAAGAAATATTTATCTTCAACCCACTTAATAACATCTTTCACTCAAAGATCTCTTTATGGCGTAGATATATTGATGATGTTTTACTAATCTGGAAAGGTACTGTTGAAGAGCTAAATGCTTTCCTTCAATATGTTAATTCAACCACCAATTACCTTTCTTTTACTCTGGAGTTTGACATCAACCAGATCAACTTCTTAGACCTCTCCATTTACAAGGGAGATGATGGTATGCTGGAAACCACTATATATCGCAAACCCCTCAGCAGGAATACTCTGCTTAGAGCAGACAGCAACCATTCCCATCACCTTATCCGCAATATCCCGGTAGGTCAATTTTTGCGCCTCAGAAGAAACTGCAGCTCACTTCCTAATTTCAAATCAAAAGCCACAGAGCTAACTACTCGCTTTCTGGAAAGAGGTTACATCAGTGCTGACTTAGATAAAGCATACCAAAGAGCACTTAACACTGATAGAACATCTTTACTCAGTAAAAAATCCAAACAATCACCTGCTCATCTTTGTTTTTCTACTCAGTATACTCCAGCAGCAGGCAGAATTAAGCACACCATTTTAAAACACTGGCATATTTTAAAAAGTGATCCTCGACTTGCTGAGTTTTGTATTAATCCTCCTCTCTTTGCTTTTAGACGTTCCCGCAGCCTAAGAGACCGTCTTGTCCACTCGGACATGACCCCTCCTTCTCCCTCCACCTGGCTCCCCTCCAAACCTCCCCAGGGCTTCTTCAGATGTGGCAACTGCGCCCAGTGCTCCAACTCTGCAAATTCTAAAACTTTCACCCACCCCCACAATGGTAAAAAATTTGGCATACGCTCATTCATAAACTGCAACAGCACCCATGTTATTTATCTACTTATTTGTCCATGCTCTTTGGCGTACATAGGCCAAACAAAGAGACCTCTTAAAATCAGAATCTCAGAGCACAAAACTGCAATACGCACTAAAAACATGGACAACGCTATGGCCAGACATTACAGTCAAGCCAACCATGGCTCCCCAGCAACCCTCAGGTTCTGTGGAATTGAAAAAGTGTCAATGTCCCCTAGAGGTGGTAACATTATTAAAAAACTCTTATGCAGAGAAGCTTTTTGGATTCACACACTGGAGACACTGGAGCCTGCAGGCCTCAATGAAGAACTCTCCCTCTCCCCCTTCCTTTAGACGGTCTCCTTTAAGTTATCGGCTGCCTTTAATTTCTTGGTCTTGTTTTTACTCCTTTATTGTTGTACTTTGTTTTTATAGCCTAATCCCCTTCCTCCCCTCCCCCCTATAATGCACTGTACATCCTCTATTAGGCCTTTACCTGGGTTTTGATATTGTTGTATTCTGTTTTTATAGCCCCCCCCCCCCTCCTCTTACCCCCTTCCCCCCACCTATAATGCACTGTACATTTTATTCTTATATTAGGCCTGTTTGGGCTCTGTACTAATAAACTGCTGTACCTTGTTTTTATAGCCTATTTCCCCTCCCCTCCTATAATGCACTGTACATTTTATTCTTATATTAGGCCTGTTTGGGCTTTTCACTAATAAACTGCTGTACCTTGTTTTTATAGCCTATTTCCCCTCCCCTCCTATAATGCACTGTACATTTTAATTTTACTCCAGGCTTTTATTTTTGCCTCCTCACTATGCTCACTGTATAATTGCTGATTGCAAAGGCTCTGTTTGAGGCTATTTGAATAATAGGCAGGACTAAGCCATTGGCTAATTGGAAGCTCTGCCCCTTTTTCCTACCTGTTAAATGCTCTCCTTGCCTGTTACTCTGTTAGACCTGATGAAGACGTATGTATGTCGAAACGTTGTCTGATATTATGCACCTTAACACATTGACTGCCAGCCGTTTTTTTTTTCCTGTAGGTAGCTTCTGCCAGGCCGTTTTTTGAGGATTCTGGCTCATTTTAGAAGAGCCGAGGATTCTTTTCTGCTTGGAGTTTGTGAACACAAAGTTCACAAAAGTACTAATAGAATGTGTGCTTTCTCTGTCTAAAAGAGTTAGTTTGTAGAGTTAGTAGTTATGTAGATATTAGCCGTTGAGTACAGCATGGTTTCAGCTGTCTGAGAGTGAAAGCTGAGATAATCGCAGTTTTGTGAAATTCAATCAAACAGGCAGAACAGTCACTTTAACCATTTATTTTTGGCATCAGTGAGAGATCAGACATCCAAACAATATAGTTCCGAACGCCCTCTCCTTCAACTCCTCCCTCCGTGGACGTGTCTAGTGGCTTTCAGCCTGCGTTTGTCACAAGCGAGTGCTCTGCTGCTGCGAGTTTGAGCAGCCTCCCTCCCTGGCAGCGAGTTTGAGCAGCCTCCCTCCCTGGCAGCGAGTTTGAGCAGCCTCCCTCCCTGGCAGCGAGTGTGGATAGGGCTCACTCGTCTCTTGGGTTTGAGAGCCCCGATGAAGCCCCGTGCGACTCTAGGCTTTATGCTGCCCACCCAGTCCATTTCTGGAACCCCCCACCGCAGCAGCGCGAAAGCGTCCCCGCCTACAGTATGAGAATGAGGCTCGTTCGTTTCTGGGTTTTCGGAATGCGTGCGATTCTGGCCTTTCTGCGGGCGTTTCAAAGTGTGTTTCACCCATAATATATTATGCAAATTTGCAATCCCCCGTGTGCTGCTGCTGGCGCGGCCCGAGAGCGGCGAGTCTGGTGACTGATGACTGTAAAATCGGCAAGCCATTTCCTTGAGAATGGAGGAAGCAGCCGCGGGAGGCGGCTGCTTTTGGTTGACTTTCTCTCTGTGGGGAGAGCACCGTCGCCACCTAGCTGGTCGGTAAAATAGATTATACACATTCAATACTTCCAATATCTCCATAGGAGACGCGGGGGGCATTGATCCACGTAGCACCGTCAAAAAAAAAATATATTTTTTTTTTGACGACTCAACTCGTCGTTGGCAGTGAACGGTTGGATTCTGTTTGACGACTCAACTCGTTGTTGGCAGTGAACGTGTTAAATAAAAGGCATAATTTGATCCGAGCTGCTCCAGACTTATTTCTTTAAGTATTATATATGTTGTAATTCAATAAAGAACAGGGCCCGTATTTATCAAGCTTCCTAGAATTACTCCTAAGAACACTGCTAAGAGTACACTTATGAGCAAAAAAATTCCCAGCCAAAAGCTGCACTTAAAAGTCAGTTATTATGCATCTCACTCCCTCTTTCAGCGAGGTGTAGGACTGAATCCTAAGTGTCAATCTCAGAGCTGATTTACGACAGGTGTGTGTGCCGTAAAGGGAAATGTTGATGACGCAATTCCAAGTACACAGGAATGGCCAATCGCTGAATGGAATCCCTTATGCACGAATATCCTAAATAGAGATGATTCAACAGTGAAATGCACAATGGGAGTGTAGCATATATTCACCAATAATTTCAGAAGAAATTATCAACAAAATAATACAAGATAGCCTACATTGAAAATGACTCAAGAATAGGCTAAATGTTTCCTAATCCACCCAATTTACCTAATCCCACAACTGACTCGAAACTGGTGTGCTGTCAATTGACTACCCTATATAGCCAGGTTCTATAGGCTGTATGATGAGCAAACATGGAATCCAAAAGAAAGCCGAATTGGAGGGAGGATGACACGCTGTGCTTAGTGGAGAAGATTCGCGCACGTCTCTGTCTCCTGAATGCCATGATGTCAACATTGCCCTGCTGGCAACTCCTAACCACTTAGGACACCTCCTGAGGACTCCTAAATAGCTGGGCGAGTAGGAGTGTTTCCTAGTCTTAAGAAGATTGATAAAAAGCTTTTATTCTTAAGTGTGAGAGTAGGACTAAATTTCACAAATTCTCAGCACTTAGGACTAAAATGGCACTCTGAGACGCTTGATAAATACGGGCCCAGATCTGCAGCTACTTCACTCTCCAACCAAAGTGCTCAACAAAAGCATGAACAATAATATGAATGAATGACTAATATGGATGAAAGTCATTATTTTAACTTGGCACACACATTCTCTATTTGGAAATATTCATCCCTTTACACAGTGAATGATTCCATAGGGTAACAAACAAACTGGATGTGTTGTCTGCTGTGTTCTTACCTCTACATTTCTGAGTCCCGGTCCAACCATCTCTCCCACAGGTACGAGTAAAGCTTCCTGTATAATCACCCTCACAGTTATACTGGACCTGCTCTTTGTTCTTGTATGTCCGCTTTTTAGTGCCGACAATTACAGCATGAGTGACATCTCGTTTGCTGCATGTTATCTCTGAAATAAATTCAATTAGATGATGAGCCATTCTACACACTGACTGGCTGCTGATAATCATAACAACTTACAGAGGTACGGTTATATATATATTTTTAATTGATAGTATATTAAATGGTAAATGGCCTGCATTTATATAACACTTTTATCCAAAGCACTTTACAATCAGTAGGTACATTCACCCATTCACACATACATTCATTCACCACCGATGACGGGAAGCTGCCACGCCATCAGGAGCAATTTGGGGTTCAGTATCTTGCCCAAGGACACTTCGACATGCAGACTGGAGGAGGAGGGAGATCGAACCACCGACCTCTTTTATCCAAAGTCATTAGTGGATAACCCGCTCTACCTCCTGAGCTACAGCCACCCCTTAAGATGTATTGATATTGCTTTTCTGATGAATGTCGACAACATATTTCACATCTTAAAAGCAACTTCAATGAATTATGGCACACGTTCTCACTCCGAACTCATCTCACAGAACTGCTTTTTAAGCGTCTGTGGTGGGAATGGTCAAGGGCTCTTCATCCACAATGAGCTGGGATCTTCAAGCTGAAAGTTCTTCCAGCCACAAACCCCTAACTCAAAACCAGGGTGGTAGTACCGTCCCCTGGGCGGTACTACCATATTTCCCAACTCGTCCTGGATGACGAGTCTGAGGGTGTGTTTGATCTTTCCCTGAACCCACAGCTGCAGAGCGCTTTTTGCGTTCCATAAAACGCTATAGGCTCAGCATAGAGGTCGCTTGCCAAAGAGGGGTTTGGAATGAGAACGGGCTGAATGATCCAGTCTCAGTGACTCGTCATGAGTAGCTCTAATCTCATATATCCATGGTAGAAACCATTATATATGTTGTAATTTAATAGAGAACAGATCTGCAGCTACTTCACTCTCCAACCAAAGTGATAAACAAAAGCATGAACAATAATATAAATGAATGAATAATATGGATGAAAGTCATTATTTTAACTTAGCACACACTCTCTATTTGGAAATATTCATCCCTTTACACAGTGAATGATTCCATAGGGTAACAAACAAACTGGATGTGTTGTCTGCTGTGTTCTTACCTCTACATTTCTGAGTCCCGGTCCAACCATCTCTCCCACAGGTACGAGTAAAGCTTCCTGTATAATCACCCTCACAGTTATACTGGACCTGCTCTTTGTTCTTGTATATCTGCTTTCCAGTGCCGACAATTACAGCACGAGTGACATCTTGTTTCTGGCATGTTATCTCTGAAATAAAATAAAATCAATGATGAAGAATTCTACACACTGATTGGCTGCTGATAATCATAACAATATGATACACTGCTTCCTTACCATGTATGGTTATATCTTTATTTTTAGCTGTGGCCAGCAGTCCTATAAGTTGTGTGTGTGTGTGTGTGTGTGTGTGTGTGTGTGTGTGTGTGTGTGTGTGTGTGCGTGCGTGCGTGCGTGCGGGGGGGGGGGGGGGGGGGGGGCTGAAATGCAGGATGGCAGAGGCAGTG
Source organism: Poromitra crassiceps (assembly GCF_964638095.1). NCBI lineage: Eukaryota > Metazoa > Chordata > Actinopteri > Beryciformes > Melamphaidae > Poromitra > Poromitra crassiceps. The sequence continues at coordinate 55,481,117 of NC_139628.1, read as the reverse complement.
AATGATCCAGTCTCAGTGACTCGTCATGAGTAGCTCTAATCTCATATCTCCATGTAACCATTATATATGTTGTAATTCAATAAAGAACAGATCTGCAGCTACTTCACTCTCCAACCAAAGTGCTCAACAAAAGCATGAACAATAATATGAATGAATGAATAATATGGATGAAAGTCATTATTTTAACTTAACAAACTCTCTATTTGGAAATATTCATCCCTTTACATATTGATTCCATACGCCCTATGGAATAATAATAATAATATAAGGAGTTGCGGGCCAAACAATATTAAGCGCAGCAGTTTTCGGGGCAAACAAATTGGACCAAAAAACCCTTGTGCCATCAAAAATTTAATTTCTACCGAAATAAATATATGACATAGTTTATTGATGTGCTCACCTATTACAATGGGTATTTCTGTATGTTTTCAAATTTTATTTTCCTGTGCCAACAGGTTAAGACAGAAATAATTTAACATAACATTAGTATTAAACATTCATTATTATTATATATTATTATATATAATAGTAATATTTTTTTTATTTTTTATAAATAGACCAGGTCATGGTACTCAAGTATAACCCATTGTCAATGGTTTTAAATTGAAAAAATGAGATGGAGGGAATCCGTTTTTTTGTTTTTGTTTTTCTGTTTCTTTTTCCGTTTTTTTCCCGTTTTCGTTTTTTTGTTTCGGTTTTCCGTTTTAAACTTTAAAACGGAAAAACGGAAAAACGTTTTTAGCAAAAAAAATTGCTAAATTCATGGCGGGCCACTTAGAAACGGGCAGCGGGCCGCAGTTGGCCCGCGGGCCGTAGTTTGGCCACCCCTGCCATAGGGTAACAAACAAACTGGATGTGTTGTCTGCTGTGTTCTTACCTCTACAGTTCTGAGTCCCGGTCCAACCATCTCTCCCACAGGTAAGAGTAAAGCTTCCTGTATAATCACCCACACAGTTATACTGGACCTGCTTGTTGTTCTTGTATTTCTGCTTTTCAGTGCCGACAATTACAGCATGAGTGACATCTTGTTTGTTGCATGTTATCTCTGAAATAAAATGAATTCAAATTATGAGCCATTCTACACACTGACTGGCTGGTGATAATCATAACAACTTACAGAGGTACGGTTATATATATTTTAATTGATAGTATATTAAATGGTAAATGGCCTGCATTTATATAGCACTTTTATCCAAAGTGCTTTACAATCAGTAGGTACATTCACCCATTCACACAGACATTCACACACCGATGACAGGAAGCTGCCACGCCATCGGGACCAATTTGGGGTTCAGTATCTTGCCCAAGGACACTTCGACATGCAGACTGGAGGAGGCGGGGGATCGAACCACCGACCTCTTTTATCCAAGGTCTTTAGTGGACAACCCGCTCTACCTCCTGAGCTACAGCCGCCCCTTAAGATGTATTGATATTGCTGTTCTGATGGATGCTGACAACACTGTTGACAACACTTTGTTTGGAGAGTGAACTCTCCAAACAAAGTGCTAAACAAAAGCATGAAGAATAATATGAATGAATGACTAAAATGGATGAAAGTCATTAACACTGCACAGTACGTGTACTGAGAGCGGGTTGAAGCAGCCCTAGCACTCTGAATAGTGCACGCCACATTATCGGGCAAGCCCTGGGCTAGCAAAGGGTCCCGTTCAGGAGCCAGGCTGCTAGCTTCCACCTGCTGGGGGAGGGGTGGAGTACCTCCCCTTCCGCCTGGGATAGAAGATCCACCCGCAATGGCAACACCCAGGGCGGACCTTGCGCCAAGGAGATCAGGTCCGCAAACCCAACACGTTCTCACTCCGAGCACGTAGCATATTGACGCTTTGTCCCGTCCCTTGTGCGTCACTTGTTACTAACATGGTACCCTTGAGCGACCCATGAAACGACTTGGGCTTTCCGACTAATCTCAATGTAAACCCATGGAAGTCATCTTTGACGCTTATGGCAACTGCTCCCCCATTAGCCTAACTGCTCCCCCATTAGTCAACTGCTCCCCCATTAGGGTCTGGGGGGAGGTTAGGTTTAGGCGTGGGGGGTGGGAGAGGTTAGGTTTAGGGTCTGGGGGAGGTTAGGTTTAGGCATGGGGGGTGGGAGAGGTTAGGGTTAGGGTTAGGGTCTGGGGGAGGTTAGGTTTAGGCATGGGGGGTGGGAGAGGTTAGGTTTAGGGTTAGGGTCTGGGAGAGGTTAGCTCCTCCAGACCCTAATGGGGGAGCAGTTGACTAATGGGGGAGCAGTTAGGCTAATGGGGGAGCAGTTGCCATAAGCGTCAAAGATGACTTCCATGGGTTTACATTGAGTTTAGTCGGAAAGCCCAAGTCGTTTCATGGGTCGCTCAAGGGTACCATGTTAGTAACAAGCGATGCGCAAGGGACGTGACAAAGCGTCAATATGCTATGCGCTCGGAATGAGAACGGGTTGGCAAACCATATCTGCTTGGGCCAAAAGGGGGCCACTAAAATAAGCCGTAGGCGCTGCTCCCTCACCCTGTCCAACATCTGTCGGATCAGGGGAAACGCATAGAGCCCGTCCCGGGGCCACGCGTGCGCCAGCGCGTCGTGACCCAGCGGGGGGCTGTCCTCTTGGATCGAGAACCACAGTGGGCAGTGCATCGCGCGCCGCAATGCGAAGAGATCGACGTGGGCGCGGCCGAACCTGGCCCAAATCTGTTCCACCACCTGAGGCTGGAGGCACCTGACAGGGATTGGCCCGAGACAGCAAGTTGGCCCCGAAATTCAGCCGGCCTGGCACATAACCCGCTGACAACGAAAGGAAACGGGGATACGCCCACAGGTGAATCTCCGCGGCTAACCGGTTCAGCGCCTCTGACCGCATACCGCCCTGCTTGTTCAGCTGGGCAATCACAGCTGTATTGTCCGAGCGGATCAGAACATGACGCCCATGTATGAGCCGCTGGAAGTGAACCAGAGCCAGGCGAATCGCCTCCAGCTCTAGCACGTTTATGTGGCGAAGCTCCTGAGCTCTCTACCGGCCGTTCGCCGAAAAGCGCCCGCAAACCGCACCCCATCCCCAGAGGGAGGCGTCCGTGCGAATGACCAACCTGAGCGGGACAGGGCCCAACCGAGTGCCTCTCGAGAGGTAACGGGGGTCCGCCCATATGGCCAGCGCCCGCCGGGCCGGACACGTCAGAGGAACCCTGTGATGACGGTCCCTGGCCGGGTCCAGGCGATGCCTGAGAAACCAGATCTGGAACGGGCGCATGTGTAGCCTCCCCAGTGGGAGCACATGCACCGCTGAGCAGTGTTGGGCACGTTACTTTAAAAAAGTAATATATTACATATTACTTGTTACTATTTTCAAAAGTAATATTATTACTTTACTTATTACTCCATGCCAAAAGTAATTAGTTACATACTTGTTATATTACTTTTCTGTTACATTCCACACAAATGGCAATAGGCCTTTTTCACTGCAGCGATTTTGTGTCTAAAAGGCGAGTTAATATAATGTTGGCAGCTATCACCAGGCCCAGTGGTAGAGGTAGAGTCTTTCCTCTGCACCATTTCCAGGTCCAGTCTATATATTTAGATGTCATAGATCAGAGCAGCTGAGGCAGAGCCATGAACACAGAGATGGATTACATCATCCAATTGACCTGATCTGACTCTCTGTTCACATTAATATTATACAATCATCGAGGAAAGGTCGAGAGCAGTTCTTTTGAAGGAGTTTGAAACCTTGATGTCATGTTGCCATGACAAAAACATCTTCAGATTTCTCACCATATGACATCATCTTACCTTCCACTTTCAGTTCCCTCTCTGTGGATTCTGCACCGTCCTGCTCACCAAATGTACACTTGTAGGATCCCTTATCTGTCTTTGATACTGAACTAATGGTCATTTCGTTGGTTGTTTCAGATATTTTGATTGAATGATGGTTTGTGTCCATTTTAACGAGGGAGTCATCTCTGTAGAAACTAGCTCTGTTCTTATTTCCCTGAACACGATGTCTACAGCGCAGAGTCACTGACTCTCCCACAAACACGACAGAAGCAGGACTTTCCAGGAGCACATTACCATCTATACAGCAGGAGAGGAGGCTTGTTTCAGTATAGGTAAAAAAAAAAAACTCTCGTAACGGACAAGCCCGTCTTTTATTGTCACACGAACACCACAACACATGCATGCGGCCACAAATACACACTCATGCTGACCGGTGGCCGGTGAAAAGTGTCCTCTGCATTTAACCCATCCAGGCATGTCCTTTCCTCCGAGGGGCAGGCCAGGAGCAGTGGTCGCTTTCTCGTACAGCGCCCGGGGATGTAAGTCCGCTCAGTCACATGATCACATACTGTATACTGTCTTATATAATATTGCAATGTTGGGTAAGTGTTGTGGCAGCATATCACATAGCCTAATGCACTCATATTTGAAAGTGCAATCAGAATTCTATATTGTATATATATTTTTTATTATAATTAAAACAGATTCTCTCAGCGTTCAAGGGGTCTGAATTTAAAACCAATCTGACACTGTTAAGATTAAAATCAGAATTGCATCTATACATCACACACGCACAGTAGACTACCAAACAGTGTTATACTGTAACTCCATTGAACAACATTGTTAATGACTGAATGATAAATAAGTGCTATAGATGATGGTAAACGAAATAGTAGTGATAATAAGTTTGTTGACTTACCTGATACAGTCAGAGTGACTTTATTACTCTCTTTTTCATGGCGTGTGTCACTTTTGAGATAACCAATACACTGGTATTCACCACTGTGGTCAGTTTGTAGAGGTTGTGATGTGTAGCTTTTATGTATAGAGCCTCTAACAAAGATATGCCCCTTATTGTAGATTCTGTACCACCAGTCAGTCTCCTCTCCTTCCTTCATGTCACATGTGAAGGTAACAGACTCTCCAGCAAATACATGGTCGGGTTCAAGGATCAGCACAGCATCTGTTCTCCCAACACAAACACATACAGCACTACACTATTAGAAGAACAACTAAATACTCTAAATATCTTTGTTTTGAGCAATATACAATGTGACAAACATAGTCATGAGTTGTGCAGAAACATACAGTCAAATGATAGGAAAATGTAGAGATAGGAAGAGCAAGCCATACACTTGAGTACAACACAAACACATACAGCACTAAACTATTAGAACAACACAAACACATACAGCACTAAACTATTAGAACAACACAAACACATACAGCACTACACTATTAGAACAACACAAACACATACAGCACTACACTATTAGAACAACACAAACACATACAGCACTAAACTATTAGAACAACACAAACACATACAGCACTACACTATTAGAACAACACAAACACATACAGCACTACACTATTAGAACAACACAAACACATACAGCACTACACTATTAGAACAACACAAACACATACAGGACTACACTATTAGAACAACACAAACACATACAGCACTACACTATTAGAACAACACAAACACATACAGCACTACACTATTAGAACAACACAAACACATACAGCACTACACTATTAGAACAACACAAACACATACAGGACTACACTATTAGAACAACACAAACACATACAGCACTACACTATTAGAACAACACAAACACATACAGCACTACACTATTAGAACAACACAAACACATACAGGACTACACTATTAGAACAACACAAACACATACAGCACTACACTATTAGAACAACACAAACACATTCAGCACTATTAGAACAACACAAACACATACAGCACTACACTATTAGAACAACACAAACACATACAGCACTACACTATTAGAACAACACAAACAAGTGCGCAGGCGTCGACCAGGAAAGGTCGCTTGTTGCAGCTGCTCGTTCGTTTCCGTGCTCTTTGTATTATTATTATTATTATCGCTCTTTTCTAACACTTATCGTGTGTATATATTGTGTAAATAGTGTATCCGCCTGTAACCATGCGGTTCAGAGGAATTTTTAACGTATTTTTGACCGGTTTACTGCTCTTACAATGTATCGCCTGGGGACAACAGCTGGCGCCAGGACATGTGGCCATTGTTTACAGCAGAGCACAGCTGCTGGAGCTCCGTTCGCCGGCCGGCGAGTCGGTCCCAGCGCCGCTTATTCCGGAGGAACTGATAAAGAATGCACGGCGTGGTAGGAGGGGGAGAGGCAGGAGAGCGAGGCAGAGGAAAAACGAAGCCAGAAGAGAACGTCGGAGATTCAAGCCAAATCTCCCCTCGCTGATAATGGGCAACGTCAGATCGATATCGAATAAAATGGAGGAATTAACAGGTCTGGCGAGGACTCAGAGGGAATTTCGCGAGAGCAGCCTAATGTGCTTCACGGAAACCTGGCTAAATAAGGACATTCCGGACTGCAACGCATCAATTGATGGCTTCCAGACTATACGGGCAGACCGTGATAGCACCTCGAGCGGTAAAAGTAAGGGAGGTGGCCTTGCCATTCTTGTTAACAATAAATGGTGTAATCCGGCTCATATCAGCATTAAAGAACGCTCGTGCTCACCTGACACGGAGCTTTTAGCCGTGGGATTACGGCCATACTACGTACCTAGGGAATTCTCTCACGTGATTGTTGTGGCGATCTACATCCCACCTTCCGCTAATCCGATATCAGCGTGTGACATTATCCACAACGCCATTGCGGGACTCCAGTCTAAGCACCCGAGTGCATTGATAACGTCCTGTATCGTTCCTGTACCGAAAAAGCCAAGACCCAGCGGCTCCAATGACTACAGGCCGGTAGCTTTGACGTCCCACATCATGAAGACCCTGGAGAAACTCGTCCTGCAGCAGCTCAGGCCTTTGGTCAAATCATCCCTTGACCCCCTCCAGTTCGCCTACCAGCCCCGACTGGGAGTGGAGGACGCGGTCATCTACCTGACCAACCGCGCCTACGCTCACCTGGACAACCCAGCCAGCACTGTGAGAGTCATGTTCTTTGACTTCTCCAGTGCGTTCAACACCATCAGGCCGGCTCTACTGGGTGAGAAGCTGACGGCGATGCGAGTGGATGCCCCCCTGGTGGCCTGGATTGTGGATTACCTGTCTGGAAGACCACAGTATGTGCGCTTACAGAACTGTGTGTCAGACAGAGTGGTCAGTAATACTGGAGCTCCACAGGGGACGGTCTTCTCTCCCTTCTTCTTCACCATCTACACCACGGACTTCACCTACCTGACTGAGTCTTGCCACCTTCAGAAGTTCTCTGACGACTCTGCGATAGTGGGATGTATCAAAGATGGTGACGAAGATGAGTACCGGGATGTGGTGGCCAACTTTGTCACATGGTGTGAGGAGAACCACCTGCAGCTCAACGTGTCAAAGACAAAGGAGCTGGTGGTGGACCTGAGGAGGGTCAAGGCTCCGGTGACCCCTGTTTCAATCCACGGGGTCAGTGTTGACATAGTGGATGATTACAAGTACCTTGGAGTGTACATTGACAACAAACTGGACTGGGCTAAGAACTCTGATGCACTCTACAAGAAGGGGCAAAGCCGTCTCTACTTTCTGAGAAGACTGAGGTCCTTCAACGTCTGCCGGACCATGCTGAGGATGTTCTATGAGTCGGTAGTGGCTAGTGCCTTCCTCTATGCTATTGTGTGCTGGGGCAGTAGGCTGAAGGCGGCGGATGCCAACAGACTTAACAAACTGATCCGTAAGGCCAGGGACATTGTGGGGCTGGACCTGGGCTCTCTGACTGCGGTGTCAGAGAAGAGAACGTTATCCAGGCTACGCTCCATCATGAGCAATGACTCGCACCCACTCCATGGCGTGCTGGTCAAACACAGGAGTACATTCAGTGAGAGACTGATTCCACCTAGATGCAGCACGGAGAGGCACAAGAAATCATTCCTGCCTGTGGCCATTGGCCTATTTAATGCCTCTCTTAAAAGAGCACCTCGGAGACGCTCAGTCTCCCTGAGATTGAGCCAGCCGATAGGCTAACTAGAAAAGTGTCTGGCTGAGCCACGTGTAACGTATAGGGCAAGCCGAATAATAATACATGTTCAGTGTGCAATAATTTAGATAGGCTAACTGGAAAAGTGCCTGGCTGAGCCACGTGTAACGTATGGGGCAAGCCGAATAATATAAATATAAGTTCAGTGTGCAATAAGGACAATTTGACACGTAAGGTATACTCACTCTACGTATTTGCTTACTTAAACGTACTCCACTACTTTGCTCCTATCGCAGTAATACTGGTTAACGTTTATACTGTTTATACTGTTTACTCCATGCTATGTTGTGTTGTTTGTTTCTTCTATTCTGCTTATTTACTATTGCACTACTACTGTGTATTTATTTTAGGATATGTGTGTTTTGTGAACGAGCAACTGTGATTTGTCCCAATTTCCCCCCGGGGATTATTAAAGTCTTTCTGATTCTGATTCTGATTCTGATTCTGAACACATACAGCAATACACTATTAGAACAACACAAACACATACAGCACTACACAATTAGAACAACACAAACACATACAGTACTACACTATTAGAACAACACAAACACATACAGCACTACACTATTAGAACAACACAAACACATACAGCACTACAGTATTAGAACAACACAAACACATACAGCACTACACTATTAGAACAACACAAACACATACAGCACTACACTATTAGAACAACACAAACACATACAGCACTATACTATTAGAACAACACAAACACATACAGCACTACACTATTAGAACAACACAAACACATACAGCACTACATTATTAGAACAACACAAACACATACAGCACTACACTATTAGAACAACACAAACACATACAGCACTACACTATTAGAACAACACAAACACATACAGCACTACACTATTAGAACAACACAAACACATACAGCACTACACTATTAGAACAACACAAACACATACAGCACTACACTATTAGAACAACACAAACACATACAGCACTACACTATTAGAACAACACAAACACATACAGCACTACACTATTAGAACAACACAAACACATACAGCACTACACTATTAGAACAACACAAACACATACAGCACTACACTATTAGAACAACACAAACACATACAGCACTACACTATTAGAACAACACAAACACATACAGCACTACACTATTAGAACAACACAAACACATACAGCACTACACTATTAGAACAACACAAACACATACAGCACTACACTATTAGAACAACACAAATACATACAGCACTACACTATTAGAACAACACAAACACATACAGCACTACATTATTAGAACAACACAAACACATACAGCACTACACTATTAGAACAACACAAACACATACAGCACTACACTATTAGAACAACACAAACACATACAGCACTACACTATTAGAACAACACAAACACATACAGCACTACACTATTAGAACAACACAAACACATACAGCACTACACTATTAGAACAACACAAACACATACAGCACTACACTATTAGAACAACACAAACACATACAGCACTACACTATTAGAACAACATAAACACATACAGCACTACACTATTAGAACAACACAAACACATACAGCACTACACTATTAGAACAACACAAACACATACAGCACTACGTATGATTGGTATGATTGGTATGAATGTAGACATGAATGGTTTGATTGGTATGATTGGTATGAATGTAGACATGAATGATGGTGGTTCGGAGGAGCCGTTGAGCGCCAATGTGTGGCTGCCACGCTTCTGAACCACCGGTACGAATGGTGTGAACGAATAATGATTCTGTGAAGCGCTTAGAGCCTTGGAAAGGCGCTATATAAATCCAATCATTATTATTATTATTATTATTATTATTATTACTACACTATTAGAACAACACAAACACATACAGCACTACACTATTAGAATATAAACTAAATACTGGAAATATCTTTGTTTGGAGCAATAAACAGTTTGACAAACGTAGTCATAACAAGTTGTGCAGAAACATACAGTGAAATATAAAAAAATGTAGGAAGGAGAAGCAATAAAGAATAACAGGTGGAGATTCATCTTGAGTCATTGAATAGGTAAAGAGAATATAGAAAGTTCTGTCATCACCTTCAGCGTGTCCTTGGTAGAGGAGTGTACTCAGCACTAAAATAAAGATTAAAACCTCATCAGACACTATCAAACTGTCAAAATAACAATCAACAAAGTTCAAACAGCTCGACTTTCATCAATAAATAGAAACATATTACATATTACATATTACAGCCACAAGACTGTGCTCTATTCAAACTGTCAGTGACAAAGACATGAGACAAACCACTGATGCTGTGTTCTGTTCACCACAACATTGTCATTATTCTGCAGCATTGGAACACAGAAAGTCAGTGTTGTACTCACAGAATAACAGGAGCCCAGCACAGAGCCAGGTGCACCCCATCCTCACATCCAGCTCAGCTCCACTCTGTCTCTCTGCTTCTGACTGACTGTTCCACTTCCTACAGAGTGAGCTTATAACCTCTGTGCAGGAAGAGACAGACAGAGAGCTGCCGTGAGAAAGAATTCACACCTTGCCAGTGTGAGTTCTAACTTAGTTTAGACCATCACTGTTTCCTTCCTCTTTATTGGAAGCCCTCACAAAATGTTTAGTTTGACCGAGACATATTTTTAATATGTATGATTACAGGCGCAGAAAATATGTGTAATTGATGTATAAGATACGTATACGTATCTTAGAACAAATCTTAGTAATGGCTCTGGGATCAAAAGCCTGGACGTGTGGGTCTTTAAGGTCCTGTAGCAGCTTCCAGATGGGAGCAGAGAGAAGAGGTGATGACAGGTGTGAGCTGCATCCTTCAGAATGTTGAGATAGTATGAAGATATTGAAGAGGGCACATGGCCCTTTATTTGAACAGAGTGTCTATTTGCACCCGGGTGATAATAGACACACAGTAGCTATATTCAGCTATTTGCACGGGTGGTGTTCGAGTCCACTGGACCCGAATAAATACAGTGTGGGAATTGTACTACTGTACTACTGCCACCACTACGACTACTGCTACTACTACTACCACTACTGCTACTACTACTACTACTACTACTACTACACTGATTGGTTAAAACTTATCCGACACCTTGAAAGTATTTTAATTGTCTGATTATTAGAATTATCTGGGCATTGAGGAGGTGAAACTTTCTGACAGCTCCTCACACCAAAGTCTGTTCACCTCATTGTTTCTTTTGTTTATTATTACAGGCATTAACGGCAGCATACAAGCAACAACCCTGGGGTTTTCATCACCATCGCCATTTAGTAATAGAACAGAAAGACAATAAGGCCATTACTAGCTGTCAGCTGTCAGCTGCTGTGCGTGCAGGACGGCATGACCGCGGCCACCGTGTTGATGCTGATGCAATAGCATCTATACAGAGAAACAAAGTGTTAAACAGGATGAGGTTTCATTTGCGTATTGACGCATTATGACACCTCTCAGAGAAACACAGGCGTGTGATAAAGGAAGTGACCTGCTGTGGTTTCATACCAACGCATGCAACAAGTCAAGACAACCTTACATATATGTTATAGGATGAATGATATACATGACTAAGCCCTTTGACTATAGGGCTATAAGTTAGTGACAACATCATGTAGTTCAGGCTATCAGGCTCTGTCTCAGGGCCTCCTGAGCTTTGGGGCCTCTGGACCTGTGCCCAGCTGGCCTGTTCAGTTCTCCATCCATGGCTCTAATTAGAATGATGCTGTGATACAGTTTCAGTGAAACGTTCATGTCGATGAGCGCAGGCTGAAAGTTATAGAGGATCTACAGTATATAACTTTACCTGTGGTTGATATAGCTCTCTGCTAGATCAGCATAGCTAAGTGTTGACTGTGTAGAGAGGATGATCAGATTTAAAAAAAACTGTCTTTTACGTTTAAGCAGTGCTGGCTGTTCTATTAATTTCATGTTTAGAATTTGTGGTCTCACCATGAACGTTTCTCAGTTCGAGGAAAAGGTGATGTCACTGGATTCACCTGCACATCCACCTGTGTAGATTTCACTTGAATTTAAATGAATCTGTCAGCTCTCTGGGATTCTAGCATTTCTAACTGCTCCATGTTAGTAAATACTGTAGCATTTTCCATGTCTTCAGAGCCTTTGATAGTTTGGTAGAGATAGCATCACCTACAGCAGTGGTTCTCAAAGTGGGGTCCGGGGACCCCCCAGGGCTCCTTGAGGGAGTTCCAGGAGGTCCCAAGCAAAAAGGGGTGTTAACATTCATAAAGAGATGTCTGTATAAGTGAATTTCCTTACAGGTATTTTGTATTGCACTGTATAGACCCTTCTGAGCCACCATATGTCTTACGGCCTCTGACGTAATCACGCAGAGGCAAGAGTATATATATAGGAGGAGTGACGCACAGCGTCAGAGAGAGAAAGAGTGTCAGAGCGGGCTCAGTTGAACTGAATGCAGAAAGCAAATATAAAGAGAAAATAAATACGCCAACAGGCTAAAGAAAGCTGTGGATCCAGTCTGTTTATTTGGACGCAAGAAACCATCCGCAAGACAAAGAACCTTAACAAGGGGCATAATTTATTTTCACTATAATTCATCATTAATCATCCATACAGAATGTATGACTATTTTGGTCATGGCTTTCATACACTTTCTGAAATAAAACATCTAAAAGCAGAAATCTTATGAGATGGGGGATCCTGGGACAAAATCTGGGACTAATTTGTGTCAGTTAAGATGTCCTTGACGTGAAAAAGTTTGAGAAACACTGACTTACAGTTCAATAAAAATAAAGACAAGATCAAATGAATCGCTTTTATTCTATGATACTTAAACCTTATATCTTCTATACATCCTGTTCAAATGCAGTATGTTCAGTGGGATATCATTTTAGAGATATGTCAGCAAAGGCAGTTTGATTCATATAGAATCCTTGCACACTGGAACGTGAATGGATGGACATTAAGAAACTGTGAGTTGAGATCCGCCGTTATTCACTTCATGAAACCAGATATAATTTCAATCAATGAGACTCATCTGGTTGGAGAGGAGTCAATTCATTTGAAAGGCTATGTGTGGTTTGGAAACAACAGAAGTAAACACACCAGAGCTCCAAAGGGATCCGGCGGAGTAGGGTTCTGTATTAGTCACGATCTGCTGAAATTGTACAAAGTGGATGTGATAGACACTCATAATGGAATTCTAGGTCTCCAGTTATCACATTTAAAATCTGGATATATTTGTGTGGTGTTTACATGTTATATTCCTCCAGAAATGTCAGTGTGGGGGAGAGATGTATCTAATGTTTACAGTCATCTTTTGAGTCAGATTTATTTATGTTCAGAAGCTGACGCGATTTATGTTTGTGGAGATTTAAATAGTAGAGTGGGGACATTAGATGATTATGTTAAAGAAATTGATGCTGTTCCTATAAGAACCCCATTAGATGAATGTACTAATAAACATGGCGAATCACTAATTGAGTTTTTGAGAGACGCTAAATTTTGTATTGTTAATGGAAGAATTTGCCCCCTTAAAGATAACTATACATCTGTATCAACTAAAGGAAAAGCTGTGGTTGACTTCATATTAGTCCCACATGACTGTCTGCAGTCCTGTATTTCTTTTGAGGTGTTCACCCCAACTCAACTGGCAGAAATGGCAGTTCAATCAGGAGAGGCCAGTTGGTAGGATTAGACAAACTTTATTTAGCAATCGGCATGCATGGCAAATGCTTTGGCGCTTGACTCCATTGGCCAGTGGCGCTGCTCTTGAGGCAGAGGAGGGCGCCTGCATGGGCTAGGAGATCCCCCCCCCGTGGGGGATCGGGAGTCAAGACTCGTTGGTGGTGGACTGGGGAGGTGGGTGGGGCAAAACAACGCTTCGGAGGCCGGCTTCAAGGGAGATGGACTGCCGTGGGCTGCTGCTGCTATGATCGGCCAGAGAGAGAGAGGTGACGTAGAACCCTTGCTATATATATGAGGATTAACTGACGTCATGTTTGACGTCATAGCAGACGTCATACTAGGATTTTTGACCACGTTGAGATCGGATTACGCGTGAGTGGCCTTCTGCTTGAACTATGGTCTGGAGACCTCACTTCAATCAGGAGAGGCCAGTTGGTAGGATTAGACAAACTTTATTTAGCAATCGGCATGCATGGCAAATGCTTTGGCGCTTGACTCCATTGGCCAGTGGCGCTGCTCTTGAGGCAGAGGAGGGCGCCTGCATGGGCTAGGAGATCCCCCAAAAGGAAGATCTGATTACCGGAAGTTAATTGAGATCTGCAGGCGCCAGTAGTTGATTGTACTTTTCTGGCCTTCGACCTTTTAGCGACTTACAGCTATTTGCGGCTGGCGCTCCCAACTCGGTCGGGCCTTCGATCTTGATACGTTAATGTTTCCTTGTACGTGCTTATCCTGCCTTCGACCTTTTTTGCGACTTACGGCTATTTGCGGCTGGCGCTCCTAACTCGGTCGGGCACCTCGCGATAGCGCTTCCCAGCTTGGCCTACCTGGCCGCCTTGGCGCTTCGCGATTGTACTTTTCCGGCCTTCGACCTTTTTTAGCGACTTACGTTATTTGCGGCTGACGCTCCCAACTCGGTCGGGCCTTCGATCTTGGTACATTGATGTTTAGCTTGGCGCTTCCCGGCTTGGCCTACTTGGCTGCCTTGGCGCGACTACCCTGACTTTCTCCGGCTCTCTCTTTCTGTTTAGCTTGGCGCTTCCCGGCTTGGCCTACTTGGCTGCCTTGGCGCAACTACCCTGACTTTCTCCGGCTCTCTCTTTCTCTATCCCCCCCAAAAATTGTACTTTTCCGGCCTTCGACCTTTTTAGCGACTTACAGCTATTTGCGGCTGGCGCTCCCAACTCGGTCGGGCACCTCGCGATAGCGCTTCCCAGCTTGGCCTACCTGGCCGCCTTGGCGCCTCGCGATTGTACTTTTCCGGCCTTCGACCTTTTTAGCGACTTACAGCTATTTGCGGCTGGCGCTCCCAACTCGGTCGGGCTTACCTGACTTAAGGCGCTTCCCGGCTTGGCCTTCCTGGCCGCCATGGCGCCTTACCTGACTTAAGGCGCTTCCCGGCTTGGCCTTCCTGGCCGCCATGGCGCCTTACCTGACTTAAGGCGCTTCCCGGCTTGGCCTTCCTGGCCGCCATGGCGCCTTACCTGACTTGGCGCTTCCCAGCTTGGCCTACTTGGCCGCCTTGGCGCCTCACCATTTTAACTTGGCCTTCTTGGCCCCCTGACTTGGCCTTCTGACTGACCCTGACTTTCTCTGGCTCTCTCTCGGGGTTGACGTAGGACGACGGGACCCCCGGGCGACTCCACCCGCAAGCCGCACTCGTGCGACGGAGCGGGGAGGAAGCGCATTAAGCCCCCCGCCTCCCCCGGAAGGGGAGAGCGAGTAACGGGCACCCGGAGGCGCACGACGCGAGGAGTGGAGCGCTCCCCGTGCCGCACTAATTTTCAGGTTCCGAGGTCGGATGGCGTCCGGTTACCAGACAGCCCCCTGCCCGAGGCGCCCCGTGTCAAGCCCGCCGCTCCCACTCCAGGAGACGTCGGGACAGGCCACGGGGACGAGTGCCCCGGGAGGGACCGCAGCGTCCGGTCGGATCGGCCACCCAGAGTCAGAGGTGTTCAACGCGCGCCCGCCGCCACGCAGCCTCTCCCCGGGGGGAGAGAGAGACGCGACGGACGGACGCGGCCTCGAGCCAGGCCGGGACAGAGGAGGGGGTTACCCCCCCCAAAAATAACCGGGAGATTTACTGCGCCTTGCTGGGCACCCTGCTTTTCGGGGAGCCACCACCAACGAGACATTATTTGGCACGGACGTCCGGGACACTGTTCGTTGCCATGCTTGCCGATGAAGGGAGGAGGGTCCTTTGGGCCGCCGGTATGGCCACCCGCTCCGGGCGGATGTAGCTGGAGAATGCTGATGAAGACCGGCGGCCCGTTTGCTGGAGGGAGGCGGAGGACGCTCCTTGCACGGCGGCTGAGGTGGCCGCTCCGATCCTGAAGGAGTGGCTGGAGAAGTTCTTTGTCGGGAGGTTGCACTTCTGGAGCGTCCGCTCGAGGTGCAGGACGAACCGGGATCTTGTCATGTGGTGACGAGGTGCGATGAGGAACAGGGGAGCCGGGGGCCGGTCTGGGGCCTGAGCGGTCTTTCCCCTGATTTTGGGCTTAGCTGCAATGCTGTATGGGTCAGCAGTCATCACGTGATGAGATTGATGAGCTGAAAATAAACGATATGACACGTGGACAGGATCGCTAGCTGGAGAGGCAGACAGAATTCACCCGATGCAAGATTCTTATGATAATAGCTTCAGCGCTCTCAGCCCTTTCAGGGACAATTATTTCAGAATTACGAGCCAATAATTCATGGGAATGCAAGCATTATTAGTAGCTAGCTATTTGAATGAAAAGATACGGTGCCGGCCGGTGATGATGTCCTCAGATGGCGACCATCTTTTCCCCCCATGGGGAAGTCTGGGCAGATTCACGGTGATTGACGGGACCCGGCCTGGAGACGCACTGATGCTGAAGTGCCATAGCATCTCGGGCACTCTGGACAGACCGAAAGATCCATGGGGCAAACGGTTCATTCTGGCGGCAACCCTATAGAGCTGAAATGTAACGCTTAATGCATGGGATATAAAGACCTGGTTAATAAACAAGTAAAGAAAAACAGTGGTTTCACCGCCTTGCAAGTGCACCATAGACTGCTAGTTGCAACCATGGACCCATCATAAGATGGACTGGGCATCACACTGGTTCAGTGAAGCCGCTGCATGTTAGATCGCCGCTCTGGCGGTTGAATCCAGTGTTGGGTCACGAGGCCCGCCTCCTCATGTTAGTGGATGGGAAAATCAAAACCGAAATAATCACAGTATACGTCGGATGATTTTTTTTTTTTTTTTTTTTTTTTTAAAGGTGGTTTGTATCATTTTTAGATAGTCATTATCATGCTAATGCCTGTGCAGGTGGTCATTTTTCTGATCAGTTTGTTTTTTAAGTAGTTATTTGACGTATAAAAAGGGATAAAAATGGGTGATTGGCAGCTGTGGCAGCCAGTCTCAAGCCGTCATTGGCTGGACAGGCTCTTCACATTATAGATCTATCGTGATAGACAAGACACGCGGCTTCATTGTTATGTAATGCTGCCTGGAGGTCGGGTGGCTCTGCTGGGTGTGTGGGGCCGGGAGATGGGCTCTTAGCCTGGGTAGTGCAGGCCTGGAGGTCGGGGTGGCTCATGGGATGAGGCCTAGTAGTACACGCGCACCGTTAGCTCATCGCTAGCGGATTAGCATCACGTACGAACGGACGTTTTATTTTTGTAGGCTATTAAAGCAACAAACGTTTTTATATGCATATCTGGGGGAAATGCTTTGACTGTGGGGATGTTCGTTCTTCACAAGCTCCTCTCTTAGTAACGATATACCAGGCGATAGACCGGGCAGCCTGGCTCGCGCACTCACTGGGCTAACGTTAAACCCAGGTGGAGCAGTGCTAGCGACCTGTTCTGTAAGGCGAGGGTGGCCATTTTCCGGGCGCTCCTGAGAGATCTGAGGTACAGGTTCATCTGTAGATTGAACGTGTC
This sequence comes from Poromitra crassiceps, assembly GCF_964638095.1. Taxonomy (NCBI): domain Eukaryota; kingdom Metazoa; phylum Chordata; class Actinopteri; order Beryciformes; family Melamphaidae; genus Poromitra; species Poromitra crassiceps. The sequence continues at coordinate 55,463,529 of NC_139628.1, read as the reverse complement.
TCAGAATGTTATTATTAAGTTGCTCACTGACCTTGGGCTAAGCACTGTGAGATACCAGTCACATATGTGGAAATTCTGGTATGACTCTCTTTTATAATGTACTTTGTTCTTTTATTGTGCCCTTATGTGCTTTTTTTTTTTTTTTTTTTTTTTTTTTGTAATTGTGTATGTGTCATCTATGGACCAAGCGTCTGCCGATAACGGTTTGTTTGATTGATTGATTGATTGATTGATTGGTTGATAACAGTGGGATTCGCAGCCTCCTGTTACATGACTAGCGTGACACTGTATTAATTATTTTAGCTTTGGTATTATTTATGGTTATGTGGTGACCCACGTCGAGACACTAGGAGAGACATTCGCCAAAGGAGACTTGTGCCTTTAAGAGCGGGGGGTTAAGGTTACCGTACTTCCGGTTACGGGTTAGGTCTGTTATTGCTGGTTGCTAACCGCGGTGAATGTAAACATTTATATGGATAGAAGTAAACTACCTCGACCAACCTTCGTCTACTGTCTCGCTGTTTCCTAATTCCCACAGTTAAAAGAAACGCCAGGGCATTTTACTTTGAAATTTGTTAAGAACAGGAAGTGGTGTGTTAAGACTGGGTAGCTTGACACGGAAAAAGGCGTTAGCATTCCCTGGGCCGTCTGACTTCGGTCTGGAAGTTATACAGTAAACACTCATTCTAACCTGATTCTAACTGATGCTCGGACATGCTCCATGGTGAAGTATGCAATGTGCGGTGATAACGTCACCGTCATCAGGCAGCGACGTGACGTCTTTTACTCACGCAACCTCCCGTTTATTTACGGTTAAAGTAAAGACTTAACTGCCCGGTGATAGCAGAGGGGTCTGCGCCTGCCGTGCAACTGACCACAGCGACGTGGAATGGAACGGCCTGTGATGCCTGCTTGGAGGAGAAGCCTGGGGCTGGACGCCTGAACACCCGGGACAGGAACGGCTGCTGAGCTGTGGCGCGGCCCGTGCCTTCTCATTGTGGCTACGTTGGCGGCCTGTGGCACGGCCGCTTCGCCGGTGTCGTCAGGCGTCTCGGAGGGCAAATACGCTCCGTGGCTGATCCGGAACGGGGTATCGTTGTTTAAGCTGTCGTCACTGTCCAGGACTGCTCTGGCTCGGGATCCGACATGCCAGGAGTGGGTGCTGATTCGGTCTGCAGATGTGGTGCAAAACAGCCGCAAAACAACGCTTCGGAGGCCGGCTTCAAGGGAGATGGACTGCCGTGGGCTGCTGCTGCTATGATCGGCCAGAGAGAGAGAGGTGACGTAGAACCCTTGCTATATATATGAGGATTAACTGACGTCATGTTTGACGTCATAGCAGACGTCATACTAGGATTTTTGACCACGTTGAGATCGGATTACGCGTGAGTGGCCTTCTGCTTGAACTATGGTCTGGAGACCTCACATTGTGTGGATTTAATTGGTGAGCGGAGCAGACTCCCTGACCACTCAATGTTGCTCCTAGAATTTCACACAGGCTATGTGACTGATCAGTCTGATTTAGCCCCTCAGGTGGCCCAGCCATGTCCTAGGGGGAGGGTGTGTAGGGAATTGCCTCAAGGCTTTCTAGGCTCAGAGAATTATACTATATTGCTGTCGAACCTTATCGATGATCTGGGTTGTATTAAAGGTAACCAAATTCTTTTGGATGCCTGGTATAATAATCTGTGTGACTGTATTCATTCATCATTGAGGAAAGGTGTTAAGAAAAGAAGTAATGGTTTAAAAAAATCTTATAAACCTTACTGGAATCCTGAATTACAGTCCCTGTGGGTCAAGGTAAGAGCATCTGAAAAACAGTTCCTAAGGTGCAAAGACAAAAATCAGAGAAAAGAGCTAAGAATAGATTTTAAAGAAAATCAAACCAATTTTGATAAGAGGTTACGCACGGTGAAACGTAAGTTTAATCGTGGTCTTTCACTGCATATTGATTTTGTCCAAACCCATAACCCCCAACAGTTCTGGAGTGAAATTCACAAGCTGGGCCCCCGAAAAAATAAGAGCATACCAATGGAGGTCAAATTGGAGAATGGGGAATGTAGCTCTGTGCTAGAGGTAGTACTGCAAAGATGGGAATATGATTTTGCTGATCTGTTTTCTGGTTCTAGCCATTCTTTTGATGAAGCCTTTTTGATTGAAATAATTAACAGAAAAGAAGTATTGGAAAATAAGATGAATGCTGATTTAAATAGCTGTAATCTATTTTTAAATGCTAACTTCTCTATGGAGGAAGTAACAAATGTAATAGCTAAATGTAAAACGAAAAAAGCTGCCGGAATTGATGAAATCTCCAATGAGGTGCTTAAGTCGCCACGGTTGCTTACTATTTTATTTGAGTTATTTCAGTTTTGTTTTGATTCTGGTACCATTCCGGTACAGTGGCAGCAAAGTATTATTATTCCTATTCCGAAATCATCAAAAAATGATCCTAGGTTGCCTCTTAGTTACAGGGGTATAAGTCTCCTTAGTTGTGTGTACAAATTGTATTCTTCATTGCTAAATCGTAGACTTGCTGATTACCTTGAGATGTCAGGCCTGCTCGTGGATGAGCAAAATGGATTTAGAAAAGCCAGAGCATGCATTGACCATATTTATGCAGTTACCTCCATTGTACGTGCAAGAATTAAAGAAAAAACATCCACTTTTGTTTGTTTTATTGATTTCCAGAAAGCATTTGATTGGATTAATAGAGATCTCCTTCAGTACAGGCTGCTAGATTCTGGAGTCAATGGGAAATTCTACCATGCCATTAAGTCGCTCTATCAAGCACCTGTTGCCCGTGTCCAGGTTAATGAATATTCTACTGGATGGTTCCCTCAACAATTTGGGGTGAAGCAAGGAGATGTTATGTCTCCAACTTTATTTTCTATTTTTGTTAATGATTTAGCTCTTCAAATTAAAACATCAGGTAAGGGAATCAAGGTGGATGACCAGACCGTGGGCATATTACTATACGCGGACGACATTGTCTTACTTGCTGAGCATGAAAATGATTTACAGTCCATGTTGTCCATTGTTGTTGAATGGTGCTGGAAATGGAGGCTGAGGGTGAATCAAGACAAAACACAAATTGTGCACTTTAGACCTGCACCAAGGCCTAGGAGTTCTTTTGTATTTAATTTTGGATCAATAGTATTAGCATATACAGATCAGTATAAATATCTGGGCTTAACACTAGATGAGCATATGACATTTAAGGAGGGAGTTAATGTCTTAGCTCAATCAGCGGGCAGAGCCCTGGGATCTGTATTGAACAAGGTTCAATATTGTGGTAATCTTGGTTTTCATACTTACACGCAACTGTATAATTCATGTGTTTGTCCTGTGTCGGATTATGCTTCTGGTGTTTGGGGTTCCCGGGAACACCTAAGCTGTAACACTGTGCATTATAGAGCTATCCGTTATTTTTTAGGAGTTCATAAATGCACATCAGTTCTGGCCATCAGTGGGGATATGGGATGGGAATCTCCAAACATCAGACATCACGGTCAAATGCTGCGATTATGGAACAGACTTGTGAGGATGTCTGATCAGAGACTGACCAAACAGATATTTAACTGGGACATTGCCCATAGACATCCCTGGACAACTGAACTTATGTCTTTATTCTATGCGAATGATTTATCATTTATTTTCCAAAATAGATTAGTTTGTGACATCCGGGAGACCATGAGTAATATGTTCCTTTTGTATAAAGATAAATGGTCCGTTGACTTATGGTCTAAGCCTAAGTTGAGAACCTACCGTCTTATAAAAGACAGTTTTTCTGTAGAGCCTTATGTCAAGTTCAATCTCGACAGAAGAAAAAGGTCCTTGTGTGCACAGTTACGATCTGGAACGTTGCCCTTGGCACTGGAGACTGGTAGGTTTAATGCTACCCCTGAAGAAGACAGACTTTGTTTGCTCTGTGACCTGGGTGAAATTGAGAATGAGATTCATTTTCTATTCTATTGTACTGTCTATGATGAGGTAAGGGAGATACTGTTCAGTAAAATGTCCTCTATTTATGTTGACTTTTTTGAGATGGACGATTATGAAAAACTCGAGTTGTGTTTTAAGAAAGGCACTTTCTTTATTGGAAACTTTCTTTCCCAGGCATGGGAGCTAAGGCAAAATGTTATGTTCAGAAAATGATGTAATGATTTTGTTTTGCTGATATGGTGTATGTTATGTTATGCTGTGATTTAGTTTTATTACTGCGGCGTTGGCGTATGTTGTACTGCATAATATGTCATATGTGTGTCTTGTAAGCCCATGAGGGCTGGGCACTGTCAAGTGCATGACACATTTAATAAAAATCAATCAATCAATCAATCATATAGAGCCTTTGTAGATGTTATTATCTCATGTTGGTTTGCCAAAACACAGGTGTAAGTTATGGCATATATTATATCAATGTGAATGTGAGGTTTCTTTGTAAACCTGTATTTTCTTATGTAAATAAATTTGTAAAAAAAATAAAAAAATAAAAAAATGTGAGGTTTTAAGTGTAAAGTGTTTTGAGCAGTCGATAGAGTAGAAAAGCGCTCTATAAATACAGTATCTTACAGTAATGTTGTAGCAGAAGGGAATTTAACAGCCAAAAGGTCAACAGTGATGAAAACCACTTGAGATGAAAAACTGAGTTGTTAGACGTTGTCTTAAATGAAGTGTTAACATATATCTTGACCAAGAGTTGCACTCTTTCATGAATGGACACACAGGCTTACATGCCAACAGACAGTCAAAGATACTTATAGGACACATATCAGATGACATCTGTCTTGACGTACATTCTGAAGGCAACTCTGCAGACTCAACCTATCTGTTATTCTGGTCCTGTACAGGGCACAGTGGGAGAGAGAGGAACTGCAAATGTAGGCTACAGGTTATCTGAATATTGTGTCTGTCTGTCTGTGTACAGTATGTATATCTACAGTAACCATTTTATTTATTTATCATGTATTAGTTTAGGGACAGATACACAACATATAACATTTATCAAAAAATCTGATGTCATGTATCACAACATTTATAGCCTAAGCTAATTTGCAATGCCCGTGCCTAAATGTGTAACTTAAATGAAAATGTATATGAGTAAATTAACTACTGATTGTCTAAATACAGGCTAATGTGATTTAACATTTCCATATCAAATGTTATTTATGTTTTTATAGCAACATTGCACATAAGTTGCAAAGTGGTTGTCGAGTGACGATGCAGTGACGTTCTAGACCGGTGGTGTTACAGAAGGCTGAACAAATGAAGGAGATGACAAGTAAAGAGGAGGAGAAAAGGAGTAAAGGAGAGCAGGAGGAGAGAGGGAGTGAATAAGGAACAGATGAAGGAGGAAGGATAGAACTTTGGAGAAAGAAAATGAGGTGTGTGGAAGAGAGAGAGAGAGGGGAGAGAGAGAGAGGGGCGAGAGAGAGAGAGAGAGAGGGAGAGAGAGAAAGAGAGACGGGGAGAGCGAGAGAGAGAGAGACGGGGGAGCAGAGGGGTGGTGGGAGGAGAGAACTTGCGAGAAAGAAAATGAGTTGTGTGGAAGAGAGAAAGAGAGAGAGAGAGAGAGAGAGAGGGAGAGAGAGAGAGAGAGAAAGAGAGAGAGAGGGGGGGGGGGGGGAGCAGAGGGGTGGTGGGAGGAAGAACATTGAACATGCAGAGGAGGAAGTGGTCACCAATTCCCCTCAAAGCGCTCCACTTTATGCTCACCACTCAAAAGGTGTTATATTTTCATATGGTAGACGGAAACAGCTGTTCTGTTCTGTTCTGTTCAAACAAATGAATTACTCTCTCTTTGATTCACATAATCTTCTGTAAAAACTAAATCAGTTTTTAAATAAAATCAAATAATACATAAAAGGTATCTTACCCTCTGGTTTCCTTCAGCATCTGGCTTCACTTTCACAGCCAACCTGCCCAATAGATGGATGGGTGGCTGTTGTCCGTTGAACTGAACAGGTATATTGGAGTAATTGGGGATTCTGTGCCTTGCTCAAGGTTCACAGAAGTCGTTGAAGGAGAGGAGAGGATCACATGGAGGATGGAGCACATGGGGTTCAAACCTTCCATTCACATACAGTTATACATACATACATACATACATACATACATACATACAGCTATAAGCTGATGGCTTATAGCTGCTGCTGCCATGCATTTTCAGTGCATGTGCATTGGAAGATAGATCTTTCAATTTCACAAAATTCACAAAATTGTATATGATCACAAAACAACTTATACAGTGGAAATGGCAAATTTGGATGGTTTTATGTTTTATCAATTGAAGAAACAGCTTTAATTAATGTTTATTACTGGACATTTCATCATGGTTGCATCATTTTGTATTCGTCAGACAGCGAAGCAAAGTTAATTTTAAGCCCTGCAGCTGCTGTGATGATCTTTTGTGAAGAGTCACATGGCATGATGGCAAATAAACTGGAAACTCATAGGTTCATAGAGTTTGTAAATGATAAAAGTATTTCAGTCTATGTGTGTGTGTGTGTGTGTGTGTGTGTGTGTGTCTGTGTGTGTGCCAAAAAGAGAAGAGAAGACAGGTGTCACGTTTATAAACTTGAACACTCCTTGAATTGAAACCATCGCCTCAAGAGAGAGTAGCGTTCAAAGACACCAGGCTGCAAAATGATTGTGCTTTCTACAAAGATGTATCCTCCTACTAAAAAAATACATAAATGTGAATGTTATGTTTGTTTCCACGTCCTCTAGTCTTAACCCAGTGACTAAAGAATGTGCTGTTCTGCTGATGCTGGCTTTTACTTTGAAGCATCATTATTAACCCTTTGGCCTCCACAGTCCTGTTTGGCCTGTTGTTGATGGTGCTTTGACCTGGGCAGATGTCTTGCCTTCTCCAGCACACTGTACACTGTGTCAGCCTGCAGGGGGTGCTGTGTCTCCTCTAGGGTGACAGAGTTTCCTCTGGTAACTGTGAAAGGCAGCAGAGTGCAGCTGCTTTCAGAGGTGGTTTGGATCCCACCACCTCTTCTGGTGTGATGGTTGTGTTGCAGTCACAAGACCGTCTTCTCCAACCTCTAGGGCGGCGACTGCTGCCCCTAAAGGGGACCATTACTTGACTGATCAATAGTACAAGGAGGACTATATAGAACAGATGACTCTAAACATTACCGGAATGACAAAAATGATCACATCGTTATAAAAACACGACTGACAGCTTGCTGAATAAATTCAATGTTTATTGTTGCATAAATTGGTAAAAGACCAAGCTTTAAAAGATACAATATCAACTCCAGGATAAAGACAGAACTTATCTAAATCTATACAGTTTTAAAAGAACGGGGGGCATATCATTAACATCAATTCATTACATATGAAAAACAAATCTGAACATCACACCTATACTCTAAATAAGATACTGACTTAAAGCTGCACTAATATTGTTTTATGTACAAAATAATACACCCTGCAAGGGGCTGCAAGAGAAAAGAGAGCCCCACCCCATCTAATGGAGATCCAGTAGATCTCTTTTTTTTGTCCTTTTTCTTTTAGATCTTTTTCCTCTCTGGTCCCTTTGGAATAAAGTGATCACAGGTCACAAGTCAACATTTCAAACTGTTACCTCTCTCTGATTGATTGATTGACAGTTTGACACCAGCTCTGTCAAGGCATTGACTGCATAAACAAACACATTTCCACTGTGGTCCCATTGAGGGAGGAGGGGAGGGGTCAGGGGAGTGGTTAGGGGAGGGGTCAGGGAGGCAGATCTGACACAGCAATGACACAAAAACATTCATCAAAACAATAATACATTACACTCAGCAAGTTCTTCACTGTATTAACAACATAATCCACTACCTCAGTGCTTCTTGGCAATAATGTTAATAAATCTTATTCAAAACTCTGTACAACAAAAACTATATGTCAACGTTATTTCGCAACCCCCTCAGCACATTACATAAGTCTGGGTCTGCCATAATAATTAAAATAGATAAGCTACGTCAAAACAAAGAAGAAAATAAGAATATAGAAAGACACACTACTGTATTATTAGACATAATATCCTATTATAAATCACCTCTGAAACCTTGAAACCTCCCAAGCCGTTTATGATTTTAAGATTTCCAGCTTTCAAAATTTCGAGCAATTCTGAATTTTAACGACACAGTGAGGATTATTCATGCCTTCATTTCATCGCAGCTGGATTTTTGAAACTCATTATTCTCTAAAAAGTTTTGGATGAGATTCAAACAGAACACAATTCTGCAGCCAGGCTTTTAACAGGGACGAGGAGACAGGATCATATCAGGCCTGTTTTAAGCATCTCTCTACCTTGGTTACCTTGGTTACCAGTTCTCCTAACTTTCTACCAGCAAGTGCACAGCCTGACATACAGTAGTATTAAATATGACATAAATATAGCGTGCCCCAGGCTACAGAAGGGTGGAGTATAAACTTATAGGTGCTCAGAAAGGTGATACAGTTTAAAATGTCTATAAATGATACAGTGTGTCAGGTAAGTATAAGAATGCATTCTCTGTTCCATGTTCTCTTGTCATCCATCCCTCTCTCTCTCTCTCTCTCTCTCTCTCTCTCTCTCTCTCTCTCTCTCTCTCTCTCTCTCTCTCTCTCTCACGTCTCTTTATGGATCTGGAACAAAAACAGAGCAAACAGTTTAAAAGCTCAACCTCAAAGATATGTATTCTATACCAGTGGTTCTCAAATGGGGGCCCGGGGAGTCGGGGACCCCCAGGGGTCCTTGAGGGGGTTCCAGGGGGTCCTCAGCCAAAAGGGGGGTAATTAATTTTCGCTATAATTCCATTCATAAGTAACACAATGACTATTTTGGTCATGGGTTTTATACACTTTTTGTAATAAAACATCTAAAAGCATCAATCTTATTATCATATGGGAGACCATAGGACAAAATCCTATCAAATTTGGGGTCTGTGGTCTAATCTTTGTTAGTTTAAGGGTCCCTCATGTGAAAGAATTTGAGAACCACTGGCCTATACTGTTATTGAAGATAAATGAGTGCTGTCTGACATTAAACATTCAGTTGTAACTCATTTAATTATCTGTATAATTCAGCGTAAAAAAAACAACAAGTAAAAATGTCTCTATATGTATGTTTAGTATAATTAAAAGAAATATAGCTTTAAATTACCAAGACTTGTTCCCGGTTTGACATCAGAATAAATCGTATCTTGATCTTCTGCAGGAGTTGATGATGCTGTGGAGCACAAAACAAACCAATTAAAATGTTAAATAGACCCACAGTATTTTGATTCTGTCTCCAAATACTCTGTTTTAATCTGTAGCTCTGTAAATTACTGTAGCTGGTAAAGATCGCCAGTATGGCTCCGCTTTTACAATGACAATGTACTGAACTAGTGAAAACACCCATAGTACTCATACTTACAACAGTTACCAATGAATCAGAATCACTTTTATTGCAACATTATGTAAAGGTTACATAGAAGAATTTGTCTTATGTAAGTATGCAGAGTAGCGGTCATATCAATATTCAGAAGATAAAAAGAAGATATCGAAAAGACAAATAAATCACAAAAATTGCAAATGCAGTCCAATATCTAGTATATATTGAATATTGATATGATGAATATATACACGGAAAGGAGGAGTGTTACTCTGTTGCATACTGGATACACGTACTGTCTGATTAGTTTTCTCCAAAGTCGTACATGAAAATAAAATACAGAAGACAACATGGATGATCACTACTAGCTCCCTGGTTACCACAAGTGTTGGTAAGCAGGTATTTCACAAATATGACAGGGTCATATATATATATATATATATATATATACATATGTGGAGGGAAAACATACACTGAAGTAGAAGTCATGTAAAACTGTAATATGTTGCACGGCACACTAACACTACAGACTGCAGGTGGATATACTGTAGGATTTACTCACCTTTCTTACCCTTGGCTTTACGTTTATCCTGGTGGTGAACCTGGGCATAGGTCGGGTCATCTAGAACAGAGGACACATTTCACGAATCATTTGTAAAGCAGACATAATCAACTGCATTTATGCAACATGATTTGGATTACACTCATGAATATAATTATGCATACAAACATAAACAAATGTAAAAACTCTTTATTTATACTGGATTGGCTCAAATGTATCTGACACCTTGGGAGTATTTTAATTGTCTCATTAGAATGATCTGGACATTGGGTAAAAGACTCTGCATGTGACGAAAAGCAAACAGCCAAAGTGACTGAGGTGAACTGCATCCTGACTCAGGATTACATCTGTATCATCAGTAATGATGCTGTGATACAGTTTCAGTGAAGAGTTTCTGTTAATGAGTTTGTGTCTGAAAGGTTAGTGATTATTATGAATCAGTGATTTTACCTGAGGTTGATCCTATCTTCACATTAGAATACACTGTGTCCTCCGCTGGATCCACATGCTTCTCTGTTCAGGATGAGCAGATTCATGTATTTTTAAAAACACCTACATCATTTTTATATTTCTGCATTGCTGGCTATAGTCTTATTATATAATTTCATGTTTAGTAAATGCATGTTGCATTTAACACACTAGACTCATTCTGCAGGTTACTGTAGGTTCCTGACAACTCTTGTGTGAAGTAGGATAACCACCTGCTTTTTTCCGGTCTCTGCTAGCATTGCAGGTGGTTACTATGGCCGAACAAACTGACTATAATGTCACTATGCAACACTGTTTGGACCTCACCTGCAATTACCGCTCATCGCCATAGGTGTCACCCAAGAGAACAAAACTGAAATCTTAGAGATTAGAACTTTAAATATAGGTCAAATAAAATAAAAGTTTAGAATTTGTGTACTCACTTTTCTTGTGAACTTTTTTGAGTTGAATTGAAGAATAGGTGGGGTCACTGGATTCACCTGAAGGACCAGCTGAAATGCAGATTGTTCTACTTACTGGGATTTCACTCAGTCAGTTACTCATGTTCATTTAAGTGATTCTAGCATTTCCAGCTGCTCCATAATCATAAAGTAAATACTGTACCTTTGTCAGTGTCTTCAGAGCCTTGGATAGATCCACCAGCATCACCTACAGGTCAGTAAAAAATAAAGGCATGGTCAAATGAATCACGTTCATTCTATGATACCAACTTAAACCTCCTGGGTTCTAACAAGTCTTGTCTGTCTTGTTCTAATGGGATTTGTTCAGTGAGATGTCATTTTAGAGGTAGATGTGTGCAAACCTATACTATTTTAGTTTTAGAGCCAGTTGATTGTTTTGTAGATGTTAGTACCAACTGTAGGTTAGTCAAGACCCAGGTGTAAGAAATGGCATTCAAAGTATTTTCAATCGTGGGAAGTAGCCTCCTGGCTTGGTTTTAGTTCAGTAGCATGAAACAGTGTTTGATTATATTTTGGCACAATCTGCGAGGTGCAATGTTGTGTCATAGAATAGAACAGCTGGTTCTTAGAACTAATTATCTGACCCTCAACCTAATTGATTGACTGTTTGACTGTCTGTCTGTCTGTGTCTGACTGACTGATTGATTTAACAATAGTTCAAGATATAATCTTAAGGATTAAAAAGAAATCAGCCTAAATTCCATTGAATCCCAACTGATTAGAAAGTGATTCTTAGACATGTTAATGTTAGGGATTATTATTAATTTTGAAAAGCAATTTTTAACTGACCCTGGAGTGGAGTCCGTCCGTTCACCTGATCATCTCTCTGGTCTGTAGTGGAGCTCTGGTTGGTGCTCTGAGACTGGATGGGTCTAATAAATGTAGTAAATATAGTAAATAACATGGAAGTTACCACTGTTATGATTAAGATGAGAGAATTGGTGCTGTACTTACCTGCCACAACATGGATCTGTGGAAAGCACATGTGTTGTTATATAGTCTTGCTTTACAAACGGCTCCTCTGTTATTCAGTGTGATGACATGAGGGAGAGTTGCTCAGTGATTTAATAAATTTAAATCAATGATATAATTATTATTATTATACAGTATAATTATATCATGATTATATCATAATTGAATAGTCAGACTGTAATCCCTCTAATATGCAGGAGAAAGTCTCACCCTTGGACTTTCTGCAGATGAGCCACAGCAGCAGCAGGAGGATGATCAGTAACATGACAGCAACCAGTACAATGATCAACCACACAGGAAATGACACTGCAACTAGAGAGGTATAATTAAAACAACACACCTGTGATGTCACTAGTATGAACACTGACTTATTTTAAAGTGAACTTGCAACAGATATTGTTTTGATTAAACTCTTAAAAGCTCTTTGTCACATCCTCGTCTGACATTACAAGCAGGAATAATTAAAGTGATTGAAATGACCCTAATGACTATTACCCTAACTAGAAATCTCGCCCGCAGCTCATCTGCTGTGTGGCCTCGCCTGCTCTATTGGCATGCGCAGCGCACAATTGCTCAACTTCGCATCACTGATGATGTCACAATTTCTCGAGTGCCCATCACTGATCACATCATGGAGTGCTCAAGTGACGTCACTCAACGCACAATTGCTCAACTTCGCCTCACCCACAGCTCAGCTACTGCGTGGCCTTGTCTGCTCTATTGGCATGCGCAGGGCGCAATTGCTCAACTTTGCATCACTGATAACATCACTCACTGATGACATCACAATTTATCTTATGACATCACATGATGATTACTCCGATGACATCATCCAATGTGGGACAAAAATTGAAACAAACAGACAAACCGGGCCCACTTACTCCCTTTTATATACATACACAAGTATGATGATGACATAATGTATTGTAGCGATCCAGGTAATCCAGGTATTACATGTAATGTGGTGTGCAATAGAAGTGTCTAGATTGCAGCTAGGAACTGATGTGTGGGAGTGTTACTGGGGGGGAACACTAGGTTGGCAAAAGGACTCACTACTAAAGGCTTGCAGCCAATTAAATTAGGCATAGTTTGGTTGCTTAGAAATTGACATATGTCCGTTTGCAAGATGTGCGTCTATATTTCTCATTCTCTCCCCACCTCCTCCCTCCCCCTGCTCTCTTCTCCCCCACACACCCCCCCCCCCCTTCCCCTCTCCTGCTCTCTCCTCTTGCTCCTTCCCCACCTCCTATACCCTCCAACATCTCCCATTCCCTCCCCACCCCATCACTCTCTCACATTCCCCCTGCTCTTCCCCCTTCTCCTGCTCTCTCCTCTGCTCTCTCTTCATTTCTATATTTTCTATATTATCAATTGTTCAAATGTTATCTTTATTCTGTATATTCTTGTTACTATTGTGTTAGCTAGAATCAGCTAGACATACTTTCTGTGAAGCCCTCTGAGACATGCTTGTGAATTAGGGCTATATAAATAAACTTGACTTGAAACTTGACTAGGTTTGTGGGAACGCTTCCGGGGGGAGAGCATGCGTGGAGGCAGTCTCCGGTGACCGCCTAAGGAGAAGCAGCTAGCTAGCTATGGCGTAGCAACCGCCTAGAGTTGTGATATGACTAACTGTGAATAAAGAACCCTGTACCAGCAAGAAGCCTCTGCCTCTTAAATACCAGGAACGCTACAATTGGTGTCAGAAGTTAAGCGGTGAATATTGCCTCCAGAATCGGCGAGATGGTGAACAAGTTCCTGAAGAAAGAGCGGAGAAGAATCAAACGAGAGGCGGGAAAAGAAAGAGCCGGGGCAGACAGCCAGGCGTCCGAAGAGGAGGAAGACTGGGCAGACGCAGCCGCTACTACATAGATCCAAGCGGAGCAGACAGTAGGAAGCCGAGTGCTAGTGGGAGTGAAGGCCGAGCCAGACGACATTGTCGCCGTAGCCATGGAGGCTATTCCGCGGCCCAGCGAGGCTAGCCTGCGGGCCAGTGACGGGGAAGTGGCGCGGATCGAGGCGGCGCGGAACGGCGCCCGCCGAAACAAGAAGGAAGTGACTCCGCCGAAATACAACGGTAAAGGCGAGTGGGAGCCATATTGCACAATGTTTAACGTGGCAGCGGACATGAATGGCTGGTCGAGAGAGGAAAGAGCCAGCCATCTTGTGATGTCCCTCGAGGGTGAAGCTATAACGTGCGTGGCGGTGATGGCCGATATAAAAGACTTGGATGCGGTGATGGCGGCCCTGCGGAGGCGCTTCGGCCAATGCGAGGAGAAAGGCATCGTGGTTCTGGAACTGTGTAACAGGCGTAGACGACCGGGGGAGTCGCTGCGGGCACTGGCAACAGACATTGAGATCCTCAGCCGGCGCGTATACAGCCGGCTGCCGCCAGAATCGCTGGATGAGTTGGCCAGAAACTACTTTATCCAGGCAATCGTGCCGCGAAGTCTAAGCGATCAGGTAATGCTGAAACGGCCAAAGACACTGGGGGTGGCGCTTGAGTTGGCGCTTGAAAGAGAGACAGTGGAGGGTTGGGCCGTGAGCAGCGGCACGGGGGGAGCCGCCCTCGTGGTGGGAATGCGGCGGAGAGCCCGCTGCAAGAAGAGCCAGCGTGGAAGATGGCGTTGGCGGAACAAGGCAACATGGTGAGAGAACTGTCCGAGTCGGTGCAGCAGTTGAAAGAACAACTGCTCCGAAGCGCGACCCTGCAGCCCACCCCACGAGACAATACCTGGCCCAGGGGGCCCGGGGCCATGCGCTGCTGGACATGTGGACGCCCCGGACATCGGGCCAGAGAGTGCCGCGGAGGAGCGTGGAACCAGGGAAACGACACGGGGCCCGTCTAGAAGGGGCGAGACGGGTCCCCGATGTCATATTCCCCGTAGCCACGTCATCGCAGGAGGGAGCCCATCGACATCGACGGGGAGGTGGGGCTCCGCCTTCCCCCGAAGTAGACGACATCGCCGGAGCTGTCAGCATGCAGAACGGGCCGCGCACGATGAATGGCTGCCATGTTCCAGTCTACCTGCAGGGGAGGTACTGTGTCGCCCTGGTGGACACGGGGTGTACGGCAACGCTGGTGAACGGCAACATGATGCCCGAGGGGACGCTTCTGGAGCAGCCAGCGGCACAGCTGCTGAGGACAGTATCTGGTGAGTTGATGCCGATGAGGGCAAGGGGGTCCGTGATGATAACTGTAGGGGGACAGACAGTGAACTTTCCAGTATGGGTGGTAGAGATGGCGGGGCCCTGTATCTTGGGGGAGGACTACTTGACGCTAAACCAATGCACAGTAGACCTAGGGAAGAGCACACTGACATTCGCAGGGGGGCCAGTAGTCCAGATGGGTCACCCTCCCACCGCTCCAGGGGAGCAACCAAACGTCAATAACATCACTGTATACCGCGTCACAGTTGAGCACGGGCCCCACGCGGAGCCGCAGGGGAGACTGTGTTGGACATGTGGGAGACCGGGGCACTTGGCGAGAGGGTGTCGCAGTGGTCCCGGGGAACAGACCAGGTGCGCGGGACAACGACATGGACAGCAGGGAGCCTGCTGGGCATGCGGTGCGATTGGACACCTGGCCAGAGAGTGTCGAGGGGCTGTCGGGGACCGGGGGACAGCGGGAGAGGAGAGACGTGCAGGCGGCGGGCAGGTGAGACTCTGCTGGACGTGCCGTTCGCCTGAGCACTTGGCCAGAAACTGCACTGCGGGCCCCACGATTGCTGTGCGGAAAGCCGAGGTGGAGATCGAGGCCGGTTGTGTTCCCCCTGCTGTCCTGAACACGCCGCCCCTTGGGGGAGGGGGACGGGAGGACGAGCAAGTGCAAGACGAGGGGGACTGTGCAGATGTGGACCTGGAGGACGACGACATGACCATCATGGATGTCGACGTGGGTGAGTGGAAACGCAGGCAGGCGGAGGACGCGGAGATCAGTCCGGTGCTCGCGCGGGTGGCGGCTGGACGCCGGCCCCCCGTGGAGGAGACTCACCTGTTTTCCGGTGCCACGAAAGGACTGTGGAATATGTTTTCCGACCTGCGGCTGGATGAAGATGGGCTGTTGGAGAGAACAGGGCACGGGGTTAAAGGGAGGCAGACGGTTGTGCCCAAATACTTGCGGGGGTTGGTTGTGCGGTGGGCGCACAGAGGCCGTACGGGGCATGACGAGCCGGAGAAGATGCTCCGAAATGTTCATGCACTTTTCTACTGGGCCGGACGCGAGGAGGACGTGTGGAAATACTGTGGTGCGTGTGAGGGCTGTGGGACACTTGGGGGACTTTGAGTAAAAAAAAAAAAAAAGGGGGAGGATGGTGGTGGTTTTGGGAAATGTTTGTAAAGAAAATAAAAATGTACATGGCATGGGGTATTGTTGGGGAATGGAAAATGTTGGAGAAAGGTAAAAAAGGCCCGGGGAATGTTTAAAAAAAGTGTGTTAAGGAAAAAAGAAAAGTTATTGTTGTGTTTTGGTACAGGGGGGATATGTGTGGGTTGTGGGTGTCAACGTGGGCGTTGACTTATTGTTGGGCGGGGAGTATGTAGCGATCCAGGTAATCCAGGTATTACATGTAATGTGGTGTGCAATAGAAGTGTCTAGATTGCAGCTAGGAACTGATGTGTGGGAGTGTTACTGGGGGGGAACACTAGGTTTGTGGGAACGCTTCCGGGGGGAGAGCATGCGTGGAGGCAGTCTCCGGTGACCGCCTAAGGAGAAGCAGCTAGCTAGCTATGGCGTAGCAACCGCCTAGAGTTGTGATATGACTAACTGTGAATAAAGAACCCTGTACCAGCAAGAAGCCTCTGCCTCTTAAATACCAGGAACGCTACAGTATTGATGTAGATGTAATGTTTTTTTACTACTAAAAATCTGTACTTTTACTAGGTTACTCTGAGTACGACATGATATAAAATCAGTCATTTATCTGTAATTTTTTAAATAAGACAAGCTTAAGTTATCTTACTCCAACCGCTAGGTATACAGTACAGTAGCCTACTTGTGTGTGTGTGTGTGTGTGTGTGTGTGTGTGTGTGTGTGGTGGGGGAGGAGGATATCTACTCGTTCCATCTCTGATTGTAACACAGTTGATGAAAACAACTCAGAACTCAGAAGAAGCTGTTTTAATATGACTCACGTTTTACTGCCATCCAACTCTGTGGTGATTCTGTTCCAGAGTGTTTACACTTGTAGAAGCCTTGGTGTGACTGAGACACAGCATGGATAGTCATCTCACCTCTGGTGTCAGTTTGGATCAGTTGGTCATTTTGATAGAAATCCACATGAGAAAGTAATGATTCTCTTCTGGATTTACAGCCAAGAGTGACAGAATCTCCCTCAGTCACAGGATGAACAGGACTCACCAGGAGAAGACTTCCAACTGTGAAAGAGTCAATTAAATATGAAGAGTTTCAGTCCAAATTCCATCCACACTTCAAGTAGGACACTTACTGTTACAAAACATCACTGGCTATACAATTCAGTATGCAAGTTATAAGCTACCTTAAGACCATTGCTGAAATATTTCTTAATGCATACAAAGGCATGTAACACTTAGGAAACATGTCCACATGTTAGGATTTTGCCGGGAAAATATAATGAAATGATGAATGACTAAATTGAATGTTTAAAAGCACAATTAAAACGCACAGTGTCGAGTGATGTTGACTGCATTGCTGAACTCTCCTGATCCAGACTCACACCAGAACACTGCACTAATAGAATGTATGCTGGTGATGCTGCATTTGGATCCAGTCATTGAGCCCCGCCAGGAAGATGAACAGTGTGACAGGTCTCCTCTCTTAGTAAACCTCTTCACTGTCCACTCAGTAGAGTTTCCCTCACAGCTCAGAGAGACAGACTCAGAGGAGAAGTGCTGCGTTCTGTTGGGACTCACTGTGACAGAAGCTGATGAGCCTCCATCTGAAAGACAAAACACAATCAGAGGTCAAACTGACAGCAGAGATATTCTGAGATCTTTGCAGATAATAATATGAAACATTGAGGTGGTGTAGGGTGCTATTAGTCACTGTCTACAATGAAACAACATCTAGACCAGATCCAGTAGAGTGGCTGAAGTATGGGGGCGATTATGCCAAAGTTTGTTTGATATAAAAATGGGTTAACACACTTGTTGTGTGTCTCCACTTTGCTTTCACACCAAGAAGGAAAACAAGTAAATCATTTCAATTTTGTGAATTGTTTTCCTATTGCTGGTTTTCAAACATTTTTTTTTTCTTTCATTGGAATACAAAGGATTACCTTACACTTAAAGTAACCTAACCTATAAGTAACCTGTGCATAATTTACACACACACATGGCCCTGTAATCCAGCATGACGTTTTTGGTATCTTTGGAATCTTTGGAATCTTGACTAAAATTTTAAATAAAGTTCTGTGTATTTGGACAAAGTTTATCTATCTAATAATTCCAGCAGTGTCTGTGTGTCTGTCTGTGTGTCAGTATGTCTGCGCACAATCATTGTGATGTCATCAGTGAGTGATGTCATCAGTGATGCAAATGGTTGGCAGTTGAAGCGTGGGAGAGCATGATGTATGAATGGCGGGAAGGGGAATGGGTAGATGTACCCATGGGGGGGTTGGGGGGCGTGCAGAATCTTCTTAGTTAAAATTGAGAACCGTTTGTCGGATCGACATCAAACTTGGGGAGTGCGCTTAGGGGCGCCTGAGTGTGGGGTGTGTTTGTGTGTGTGTGTGTGTGTGGGGGGGGGGGGGGGGTGCAAGGGGGGATAATAATAAACATGGCACTACGGGTATTGCACTAGTTACTGCTAAATGTATTTGTAATGATGGTCCCACTGGTGGAGCTGGTAAAGGTGAAGAGGTTTAAATAATGTCCTCTATTTCTGAGGTAATATGAGAGAAAGAGGGAGACGATTAAAAAATCAGCGAATGAGTGGAGGAAGAGGCTAACTTGTAGTCTGGCTATATGAGTCGATCAATTGTCCATGAATGAATGAATGAATGAATGAATGAATGAAACACACTCACCTCCAGACCAGATAAACTTAGGTTTGCTGTCATCAGTGTAATAGACAGGTTCTCCTCTCTCAGCTCTACACATATATCCTCCTGTGTGTGTGGGTCCATGAAGGATGTAGGAACCCTCTGCAGTCCCATTGTTGCTACCAGGCAGCAGCTCATAGGTGTAGGAGTTGTCTGGTAGTTTGGGAACAGCCTTGTACCAGTAGAACCTCCATCCTGCAGATGAAGCTTCAACCTCACAGCTCAGAGTTACTGAGGCTCCAGGACTCAGCCACTCAGGAGAGACCGTGAGGACAGACCTGGGTTTATCTGTTGGAAAGAAGTTTTCTCAGGATTAAAACATGACATGAATATAGCCTCTTGTTGGTGTATTAAATGCAATGCTTGAATGAAAGATAATCTGACTTACATGATACTGTCAGTTTGAAGGCACTGCTCCACTCTGTTGAAGACTGCTGTCCACTCCTCTGTCTGCCCTTACACTGATAGTCTCCACTGTGGTATGGATAAGCACTAATCGTGAATTCATTTTGTTTTGGAGGTTTATATGAGCTGGTTGTTTTCCATTCATACTCCCAGTCAGTGTCTCCTCCTCCCTGGATCTCACATGTGAGAGTGATGCTCTCTCCTCTGTATATCTGAGGCCAGCTGGGTTGCAGGGTCACAACAGCCGTGTCTTCAACTGTTCATACCAAGAATCCACAATTATGATACAAATAGAAATATAAAATGAACAGAACAAATGTAATAATAGCTTTCTTAATACTACTGTAATCATGAATGCATCTTTTATTCCAAAACAAGACTATAGCTCACTCCCCCTCTCCTCTCTCTCGCTCCTGTGTGTGTGTGTGTGTGTGTGTGTGTGTGTGTGTGTGTGTGTGTGTGTGTGTGTGTGTGTGTGCGTGTGCGTGTGTGTGTGTGTGTGTGTTTGCGGTTGCGTGAAGGTGTGTGTTTCTATTCATGCCAATTGGCTAAAAGTGGGCATGGGGGGGGGGGGGGGCTTCAAAATGCAGGGTGGAAGAGGCAGAGTGGGGGGCTGCCTCTACTATCCTGCATTTTGGAAATGCACACTTGTTTTTAATTGGTATATTGCCACAAGGGGAACACTTAGCCCACATACTTCACTTAGTTTGTACACGGTCATTATCACCAGCATATAAGTTACTCAACATATAAATAGACTATGAAGAAAACAATACAATCATATTCCTGAGAAGAATTCCTTTCACATCTTCTACTCCACCCTCCCTACCAGACACAATTATTTCTTTCTTTGTTTCTTTTTCTCTCTTGCTGGCAAATTCATGATGAGATAGCAGGTCACCAGTATCACATAGAAGTGGTGCACATCATCTGAAAGCTGGGAACCTGAAGATTATTGTGAGATGCAGCTCAGCACTGTGTGTCAGGGTAAAGGTTTTCTTGGCATAAATCTAAACATTGTGTTTTGGTTAGGCGTCTATTCAAATGTTGCATGTTTAGAGTATGGGGTTACAACATTATGATGGAAATATGATGGCCGTCCCCATGCCGTAGATCCCCTGAATGCCCTAGGCCTGTAGTTTGTGGTTGTAAAGTTTCATGAGGCTCCTATCCTAGAGGTTACAATAGGTCATTTTATACACAGTGAGGCTAAGTTTAAAAAATGGCCTCACAATGAAATGGCTACTATGGGTCTAACATCATCACACATGAATATAGGTGAGCTAATTGAATCCACAAGAGTCTCAGCTTTCCAGTCATACCCAATTTATGCAATTCCAAGATTGTTTAGGGGCCACTATGTGGAGATCTTCAAGTAGAATAGGCGAAAATAACACATTTATTTTATACTGCATGCAAAAAAGCTGCATGATTAAAAAAAAAAAGGAAAGAAAAAACATGAGATTAGCATAAAGTGGACATGCTGTAAAAGAGACTCGTTGGTACCCAGAGTCAGAACCCATTCTCATGCAGATAGCTTGAGGTAAGAGGTCAAAGGACCCATTTGAAAATGACCATGTCTGTTTTTCCCTAGGAAAAAATTTGCCTAACTTTGGAGCATAATTTAAATCCCTTAAAAAAAAAAAAAAACTCTGGAAGACAGTTATATCGGCCACAGACAAAAAGGGCACTTGGATAGATATCACCCCCCCCACATTTGCACATCCCTGACATAATTATCTGCTTTCTCCTCGTCATAAGTAGGCTCACTATATTTTCATACAGTATCTCCATGTTAGAAATCATTACATAATGTTGTAATTCAATAGAGAACAAATCGGCAGCTACTTCAATCTCCAACCAAAGTGATAAACAAAAGCATTACATGAACAAGAAGAAAAGAAAATGTCCAGCAATACTGGCGATATCCCCTATTTGCGCTTGCGCACCTGTTTGCGCGCGCTCGAAGGGCGGGACTAGGGCGGGACCTTTCGTTAAGCTACCCAATAACAGCTCTTCCTACACATTTCCTCCCCCCACCCTTCTGTGTACATCTACCTACAGCAAAGAGCGTGGAAGTTCTTTGCCTACAGCTCCAAGCTGGAAGCTGGTTTCCACGCCCACAAAATGCTGTGACACAGCGGAAAAGCGATTTTGCCACAGTAGGTGTGCACGAGCCGTCACGCCACGCCGAAGCGATCACTCAGGCCTATGCTGAATTTCCAAGCGTGACGCTGAAGCCGTGAAGCCGTGAGGCATGAAGTCAAATGGGAGTTGTGGGCGGGTTCAAGGCGTGAGAGTAGGCGGTGCTTTTCAAAGCTCTTAGCGCAAAGTAATTGCGCGCTGCTGACGATAGGAGAATTCCATCTATCCCACACTTTTTAGCTGAAACGCGTGCTTTGGCATATGGCACGGCCTATGCCCAGTACAATTATCACAGGCATGTGCTTGTGCCCGCCCCCAATTTGCATTGCGCACGGCGTTAAACGAGCGCAAACGCTAAATTCCCGATTTTGCGACTATAGGGCCTGGACTTCATTTGCACCAGGTTGAAGTTGACCAAAGTTTCATATTTGGGCCTACATCGAGGTTGACGTTGCAAAGCCTGCAGTGCAAATATGGCTGATTTTTTATTAACTTTCCAAGTTCTCGGACATTGTAAGTGAAAGCCGAAGAAATCCAAACCTTTTCAGTTTCTGTAGAAAAGGGTCCATAATGGCCCACCGTCAAGCCTGTTCTTGGGGCAGTCGATGCCCACCAGCCGGCGCGCCACGACGTAATGATGATGACATCATCAACAATGACACTGATGATGTCATAGCATAGAGCTCACCTGTGAGGTCATCGGCAATGCCAGACGTAACATCGATGACGTCATAGCTCCCTAGAACGTTGTGACATCACCAATGACGTGATGTCATACACCGAAACGCGAGCATATAAGCCACAACTGGGATATTAACTTTAAGGCGACTCACTTCTAGGCTTGACTAACCTCATCCAAGAGATTCCGGCCACATCCGAGAGATTCCTGCTTGATTCAGGTATTTCTTACTCCCCTTTCCTTCACGATGTCAACCATTAGCACAACTAAATCCGGACCCGAACTGAATCCTGGCCATCTTCCAACCGGCCAGGCCCTGGCGCCTGATTGCCTTACACCCAGTCATCCCAGTGGTATTTCAACCGCGTCCCAGGACCGACATGTCGGTCCCTATCTCCATCTCCGTGATTCTGACCGATCAGAGCGCGTGAGCCCTCATCCACGATCCAGCACACTTCACGAGGCAAGCCCAAACGCTTCGCCTCCAGCAAGCCAACAAGCTTCGCTACAGTTTCAAAACCTTTTTCCTATTTATAAAATAATATACAAGTGTTTCTACATGGAAGCAATTGCACACACACAAATGCAGTGTCTATCTATATACTGTAGCGATCCTGGGTCTGTGAGTATAAAGCAAGCACGTGGACCTTAGCTAAAGGGATTGTCCCTTTAGCTTGATGGTTAACGTGTTGGGCTTGTAAGTTGGAGACTACGGGTTCGCGAACGGCCTCGCCTGTGTTGTTACATTGGTGTCAAGAAGTGGGATGGGATGGCCGTGCGGTCATCGGAAGGCAGCCCCGAATGGGATGCGTGAGGGAGCCGAAGGTCGCCGCCAGTTGCTGCACCAAGCTGGTGTGGCGTGTAGTACGCTGAAGCGCAGGGGCTGCGCTTCCCACAGGTGGAGGTAGTGTAGCGATCCTGGGTCTGTGAGTATAAAGCAAGCACGTGGACCTTAGCTAGGATTGTCCCTTTAGCTTGATGGTTAACGTGTTGGGCTTGTAAGTTGGAGACTACGGGTTCGCGAACGGCCTCGCCTGTGTTGTTACATATGTAGCGAACCAGTGTTACACATAATGTGATGAGCAATAGAAG
This sequence comes from Poromitra crassiceps, assembly GCF_964638095.1. NCBI lineage: Eukaryota > Metazoa > Chordata > Actinopteri > Beryciformes > Melamphaidae > Poromitra > Poromitra crassiceps. The sequence continues at coordinate 55,440,351 of NC_139628.1, read as the reverse complement.
TGTCTCGACTGCAGATAGGAACTGATGTGGGGGAGTGTTACTGGGGGGAACACTATGCATGTGGGAGACTTGCGGGAAGATAGAGCATGCGCGGGGCAGTCTCCAGATACCGCCACGTTGGCTCGATTCTGACCTAAGAAGCTACATGAAAGAAAGAGATCAACTGAAAAGAACTGCTGTAAATTCAGGGAACTCAGAGGACTGGCTAGCATATCGTTCTTTAAGAAATAAAGTGACAAAATTAAATAAACAAAAAAAAAGGTTATACTACCAATCTAGAATTGAAGAACTAAAACATGATGGTAAAAAACTCTGGAGTACTCTCAATCAAATCATGGGTAAAGATAAAATGGGCAAAACACCATCATTTATTGAGTCGGGCGATGGCTTCATCACCAAGCCCATAGAAATTGCCAATTATTTCAACAATTATTTCATAAGTACAGTAAATACTATAACAAACAATATGCTGCCTGTAAATGGTAAATTATCGGAGTCTATTATAAAAAAATATATCATGCAAGAAAAAGAATGTGAATTTGAATTTTCAGTCACTGATATTCTAGAAATTGAAAAGCTACTGTCTGAATTGAAATGTGACAAACCTTGTGGTCATGACAATTTAGACAGTAGACTCTTAAAGCTATCGGCTCGAATTGTAGCCAGTCCTATATGTCATATTATGAATTTGAGTCTCAAGGAAGGAATTTACCCTCATGTATGGAAGGTAGCGAAGGTCACTGCCCTACCGAAAAATAGAAAAGATGCATTCATTGGACCAAATAGTAGGCAAATCAGTATTTTACCTGTCTTGGCTAAATTTATGGAAAAAATTGTATTTATGCAAATTCAAAATTACTTCTCAATTAATAGCATCAATTCGGATAATCAACATGCTTATAAAACTGGCTAGTCAACATGCACAGCTCTTACACAATTAACAGATGATTGGCTAAAAGAAATAGATAATAAATTATTAGTTGGAACAGTGCTGTTAGATTTCAGTGCAGCTTTTGATGTCATTGATCATGAACTACTCCTTAGAAAATTAACTGCTTATGGTTTTAAACCTTCAGCTATTAATTGGATGAAAAGCTACCTGCTCAACAGACAACAGTGTGTCATGTTTAATGGATCCTTGTCAAGTGTTGAGACACTACAGTGTGGGGTGCCTCAAGGAAGTTGCCTTGGGCCTTTATTATATTCAATATTTGTGAATGATTTGCCACATGTCTTAAAAAATGCTCGCACCGCAATTTACGCAGATGACACCACAATTTATGTTTCTGCAAAGAATGTTGAAGACCTGAGCAGTCTACTTCAAGATGAACTGATGCAGATTTCTGAATGGGTCAAGGAAAACAAGTTGAAACTGAATATATCTAAAACGAAATGTATTGTTGTTTGTTCAAAGCATGCTCAAAGAAAGGATCATAAATTATGTATTTCTTTGCAAGGAACTGAGATTGAACAGGTAAAGGAGGCCAGATTGCTGGGTGTTACAATAGATGAAACACTCTCTTGGGCTACTCACATTAATAATATTGTAACAAAAATGAGCAGAAGTATTTCAGTAATTAGAAGAAGTATACATTTTCTAACTAATGCAACTACTAAACAAGTCATACAGTCCCTAGTCCTTTCCCATCTAGATTACTGCCCAGCAATCTGGTCAAACGCATCTAAAATAGAACTAAGGAAAATCCAGCTTACCCAAAATAGAGCTGCGAGACTCGCTCTGCATTGCTCAATCAGAGACAGTGTTGAAAGAATGCATGCTGAATTGTCATGGATGAGAGTGAATGAGAGATTAGCTTGTAGCATTATTTTGTTTATGAAAAATGTTTATATGTTATGCAAACCTGTCTGCCTCTATTCTCAGCTACAGCTTACTAGTGATGGGCACAACTATTGCACTAGACAAGCCATGGCGGGTCAGTTCGCTCTCCCAAAACCCAGAACTGATGCCTTAAAAAAAACTGTAGTGTACAGGGATATTAGCTATTGGAACCGACTTCCCCAACATCTAGTTTCAATTAAAAGCAGTCGGATTCAAGAGGAAACTGAGAACATTTGTCACTCAGAAAAAGATTATCTTAGATTGATTTTATTTTGATGTTTGTTATTGTATTCTGTTATGAGTTATGTCTGCTTTATGTTGACGATTTTCTTTTCAATTAATAATTGTTTTTGCTTGTGTTTGTTTTATGTATATGTGTGGTTTAGAATTATTTTCAACTAATCAGTTTATTGCATTATTTTTATTACTTTTTTCCACTAACATTGTAGAAGATTGTTTTCTGTCAAACTGAACTTTAGAAAGCTGTTTTTGGCAAGTTTATTTTCTGTGTAATGTTTCTGGTTATTGTTGTTTGATTGATTGATTGATTTATTTGGTGAAATGTCAACAAAGATACAGGGGACAGACAATCACCGAGGATAAAAACACAATAAAGCCTGGCTATAAAAAGCACTGGCTTGTTTCCATTGTGGTCCTCAACAAACAACAGAGAGACAAAAACACACACGATTGGGAATCACCTTCTATACTCAAATTAAGACTATTACATTATTACTAGATTGAATAGATCTATTGTATTACCGTATTTGATTTAATTATGTATTTTAATTTTAATTTTTTTGTTTCTTGAATTTTATATTGTAATTTCAGACCCCAGGAAGAATAATCGCTGCTTGAGGCAGTGGTTAATGGGGATCTTAAATAAATAAATAAATAAATAAATAAATAAGCCAAAGGGAGAAGCAGCTAGCTAGCTATGTGCGTGACAACCGCCAAGAGTTGTAATCTGACTAACTGTGAATAAAGACCCTGTACCAGCAAGAAGCCTCCGACTCATAAGTACCAGGAACGCTACATTGGCGTCAGAAGTTAAGCGGTGAATATTGCCTCCGTAATCGGCGAGATGGTGAACAAGTTCTTGAAGAGAGAGCGGAGGAGAATCAAACGAGAGGCGGGAAGAGAAAGAGCCGGGGCAGACAGCCAGGAGAAGAGAAAGACTGGGTAGACGCAGCCGCTACTACAGAGATCCAAGCGGAGCAGACAGTAAGAAGCCGGGTGCTGGTGGGGATGAAGCCCGAGCTAGACAGCGCTGCCACCGTAGCCACGGAAGCTATCCCACGGCCCAGCGAAGCTAGCCCGCGGGTTAGTGAAGCGGGAGAAGGAGCGGAAAGCCGGGGGCTGGTGAGAGTGAAGACCGAGCCTGACGACGTTGTCGCCGTAGTCATGGAGGCTATGCCGCGGCCCAGCGAGGCTAGCCTGCGGGCCAGTGACAGGGAAGTGGCACGGATCGAGGCGACACGGGACGGCGCCCGCCGGGGCAAGAAGGAAGTGACGCCGCCGGAATACAACGGTAAAGGCGAGTGGGAGCCATATTGCACAATGTTTAACGTAGCAGCGGACATGAATGGCTGGTCGAGGGAGGAGAGAGCCAGCCATCTAGTGATGTCCCTCGAAGGCGAAGCTATAACGTGTGTGGCGGCGATGGCCGATACAAAAGACTTAGATGTGGTGATGGCGGCCCTGAGGAGGCGTTTCGGCCAATGCAAAGAAGAAGGCATCGTGGTCGCGGAACTGTGTAACAGGCGTAGATGACCGGGGGAGTCGCTGCGGGCACTGGCAACAGACATTGAGATCCTCAGCCGGCGCGTATACAGCCGGCTGCCGCCAGAGTCACTGGATGAGTTAGCCAGAAATTACTTTATCCAGGCAATCGTGCCGCGAAGTCTAAGAGATCAAGTAATGCTGCAACGGCCAAAGGCACTGGAAGTGGCGCTGGAGTTGGCGTTTGAAAGAGAGACAGTGGAGGGCTGGGCCATGGGCGGCGACGCGGGGAGAGCTGTCCCCGTGGTGAGAATGGTGGCGGAGAGCCCGTTACAAGAAGAGCCAGCGTGGAAGATGGCGTTGGCGGAGCAAGGCAACATGGTGAAAGAACTGTCCGAGACGGTGCAGCAGCTAAAAGAACAACTGCTCCGAAGCGCGACGCTGCAGCCCGCCCCCGCTCGGCAGCCCACCCCGCGGAACGGTGGCTGGGGCAGAGGGAGCATGATCTGCTGGGACTGTGGACGCCCCGGACATCGGGAAGCAGAGTGCCGCCGGAGAACGTGGAACCAGGGAAACGGCACGGGGCCCGTCTAGATGGGGCGAGACGGGTCTCCGATGTCACATTCCCCGTAGCCACGTCGTCGCGGGAGGGAGCCCACCGACATCAACGGGGAGGTGGGGCTCCGCCTCCCCCCGAAGTAGACGACATCGCCGGAGCTGTCAGCATGCAGAGCGGGCCAAGCACGATGAACGGCTGCCATGTTCCATGCTACCTACAGGGGGGATACTGTGTCGCCCTGGTGGACACGGGGTGTACGGCAACGCTGGTGAACGCCAACATGATGCCCGAGGGGACGCTTCTGGAGCAGCCAGCGGCACAGCTGCTGAGAACAGTATCCGGTGAGTTGATGCCGATGAGGGGAAGGGGGTACGTGATGATAACAGTGGGGGGACAGACAGTGAACTTTCCCGTATGGGTAGTAGAAATGGCAGGGCCCTGTATCTTGGGGGAGGACTACTTGACGCTAAACCAATGCACAGTAGACCTAGGGAAGAGCACACTGACGTTCGCAGGGGGGCCAGTGGTTCAGATGGGTCACCCTCCCACCGCTCCAGGGAAGCGACCTAACGTCAATAACATCACTGTATATCGCGTCACCGTTGAGCACGAGCCCCACCCAGCAACCCAAGCCCCTCCCCCAACCCAGACCCCTGCCCCGCACCAAACCCCCCCCCCAACCCAGACCCCTGTCCTGCACCAAACCCCTCCCCAAAACCACGCCCCTGGCCCACCTCCGAACACTTGCCCTCAGCCACCGCTACAGGCGGAGGGGGAGACCGAGAGGTTAGAGATGCTGAGGGGATTGCACCAACGCCAGAGTGAAGGTTTAGAACCCCAACAGAGCGATGAACTGTGGCGAGTACTAGAGGAATATAAGGACATTTTCGCGATGTCTGATGACGAGCTAGGCGGTACCCACCTGGTACAACACCAAATAGACACTGAGGGGGCGCGGCCCATCAGGTCGTATCCCCGTCGAGTCCCAGCAGCGAGGAGGGACATAGCGAACGAAGCTGTAGAGAACATGCTGCGGGCGGGGATCATTGAGCCCTCAGAGAGCCCGTGGGCGTCGGGGGTAGTGTTGGTGAAGAAGAAAAATAGCTCGAAGATGCGATTTTGCGTAGACTATAGGGGGCTGAACAAAGTGACTAAAAAAGACGCGTACCCGCTGCCCATCATCGAGGAGCTGTTAGATGCGGTGGGAGGGTCATCATGGTTCTCATCCCTAGACCTCCGCAGCGGGTACTGGCAGGTGCCCCTCTGCGACGATGCCAAGCCAAAGACCGCCTTCCGCACCGAGAGGGGGCTGTGGCAGTTTCGAGTACTCAGTTTCGGTCTGTGCAACGCGCCAGCAACGTTCGAGAGGTTAATGGAGAAACTGCTGGGAGACATTCCCCAAACCGAATGCGTCGTGTACTTAGATGACATCTTGACACACGGGGGCTCGTTTCAGGCAGCCGTGGGGGCGTTACGAAAGGTCCTGCAGAAGATAGCTGAGGCGGGTCTGAAGTTACACCCAGATAAGTGCCACTTCCTGAAGAGGAGGGTGGAGTTCTTAGGGCATGGCATCGGCGCGGGGGGTATTCGCACCCTGGAAGAGAAGACACGGGCGATGGTAGAGTGGCCCACCCCCAGAGACAAAGGAGAACTCGAGAGCTTCGTAGGGTTAGCCTCATACTATAGGAAATTCGTAAACGGGTTTTCTAAAATCGCAGAGCCACTGTTCAGGCTAAAAGAAAAGAACGCAGACTTCCACTGGACGACAGAATGCCACCTAGCCTTCAAATCCCTCAAGAAAGCACTGACCGAGTCCCCGGTGCTTAGGGCACCAGACCCCACACTGCCGTTCCTACTAGACACTGATGCCAGCAATGGGGGTATGGGGGCCGTGCTGTCCCAGACGGGGCCGGACGGGGAGCGGGTGGTGGCGTACTTCAGCAAGACGTTTGATAAAACGGAACGAAACTACTGCGTCACACGCCTGGAGCTCCTCGCCGTCGTAGAAGCACTACGGCACTTTAGATACTACCTCCTGGGACAGCCTCGGTTCACCATACGGACCGATCACTCGGCGCTGCAGTGGCTGTGGTCCTTCCGGGAGCCGGAGGGACAGGTGTGCCGCTGGTTAGAAAGGATGGCGGACAACAACTTCACCATAGAGCACAGAGCAGGGACACACCACGTCAATGCAGACGCCCTGTCACGACGACCCTGCGCAGAGAGAGGATGTGTGTACTGCGAGAAGAGAGAGCGAAGGGAGAGGGAGCTCCAAGAGGAAGCGAGGATATGCCCTAACCATACGGGGGACGGACCAGTGTGCAAGGCGCTGCGGATGGCAGAAGCGGCAGATTGGAGGGATCATCAAGAAAACGACACAGAGCTGTTGCCAGTACTGCAATGGGTAGAAGAGGGCCAGAAGCCGCCGTGGGAAGAGGTGGCAGGGGTCACCGACGCAACCAAGGGGCTGTGGTCAGAGTTCGAAACCCTGAGATTGAGCAGCGGGGTGCTGATGAAGTCCTGGAAGGAGCCAGCGACGGGAGAGAGCAAGTGGCGGAAAGTAGTGCCGACGACGCTGAGAGAGGAGGTGTGCAGGAGCTGCCATGGAACTGCAGGGGCCGGGCACTTTGGGGTAAACAAAACCCTCCGTCGCATTAGGCAGGGTTTTTATTGGGGGAGGATGAGGAGAGACGTGCAGGACTTTTGTCGACGTTGCGACCTCTGCGCAGCGTACAAGGGTCCGTTAGACCAGTCTCGCGCCCCGCTCCAGCAGCTAGCAGCAGGAGCTCCCATGGAGAGGGTGGCAGTGGACGTGATGGGACCGTTTCACAGACAGTGGAAATCGATACGTCCTGGCCGCCATGGACTATTTCACAAAATGGCCAGAGGCATACGCGCTGCCCGACCAGGAGGCGGGAACGGTGGTCGACGCACTGGTGACGGGCATGTTCAGTAGGTTCGGAGCACCGGAGACCCTCCACAGTGACCAAGGGAGGAACTTTGAGTCACGAGTGTTCGCCACCATGTGCGAGAAACTAAGCATAAAAAAAACACGGACCACAGCACTGCACCCCCAGAGCGATGGCCTGGTGGAGAGATTCAATCGGACACTGAAAAAGCAGTTGGCCATCCTCACCGAGGAGCACCAGAAAGACTGGGACACGCACCTGCCTCTCATCCTCATGGCCTACAGATCTGCCGCCCAAGAGTCCACCTCCTGCACACCCGCTCTGCTCATGTTAGGCCGAGAACTGTGGACACCGGCAGAAATGGCGTTCGGCAAACCACCGGACGCACTGGATGCGCCCCCGGGGCGAGAGTACGCCAGGAGGCTGCAAGATCGATTAGAGTCCGCTCACAACTTCGCTCGAGGCCAGCTAGAGAAAGCGGGCATGAGAGAAAAAAGGAACTATGATGTGAGGGCGAAGGGAAACCATTTCCAGGGGGGGAGTTGGTCTGGGTGTACGCACCCCGGAGGAAGAAAGGGCGAAGCCCTAAACTGGACTGTCACTGGACAGGCCCATGCAGGGTCCTGGAGAGAATGGGGGAAGTGGTGTACCGAGTGCAGATGCCACTTGGTGGCAGGAAGGTACTCCACCGAGACAGGTTGGCCCCGTACCGGGTGCACCCTTCCCCCAGATCTCGGCCGCCCAGCGGTCTCACCTAGACGTGCTGGGAGAAGGAATCTGTTTCCACAGAGAGGGGCGTCCAGTTATGACCGGACGGCCACCACCCAGGGACTTGAAGTCGCAGAGACAGAATCACAGGGAGTAACACGGCCGCGTAGAGAGCCACGGGCTCCGGGACGATACCGGGACTTTGAGAGCTATTAAAAAAAAGAAAAAGAAAAAAAAAAGAAAAAAAAAAAAGGAGGATGATGGTGGTTGGAAATGGATGTAAGAAAAAAATAAAAAATAATGTACATGGCATGAGATATTGTGGGGGATGAAAGATGTGGGAGAAGCTGGAGAATGAAATAAAAATGTGTTTAACACGTTCACTGCCAATGGCGAGTTGACTCGTCAAACACAATCCAACGGTTCACTGCCAATGACGAGTTGAGACGTCAAAAAAAAAATCGATTTTTTTTTTTTGACGGTGGGACGTTGATCTAACCCTTTTACGTCTCCTATAACAGAATTGGAGGTATTGAATGTGTATAATCTATTTTACCGACCCACTGAGTGGCGACATGTCTCTCCACAGTAGAAAGAGGCGAGCCAAAACTGGAGGGAAAAGCGCGAGGAAGCCGTTCTCATACAGTAAAATGGATGGCGAAAACGCTTTCGTTTTCGCGCTGATTGCTGGCGGTGCGGGATTGCAAATTTGCATAATAGATTACGGGTGAAACACACTTTGAAACACGCAGCATAAATATGACCAGAATCGCAAAAGCTTCATCAAAGCTCTCAACCAAAACTCCAAGTAACGAGCGAGTCCATGCAGACTTCCTCAAAGAGCGGCCGCGCAGACAGGCACAGCAGCAGCAAAGCAATGAGCCTGGTGACGCGAGGTTAGAGCAGCAGCAGCAACGAGCTTGTGACACGGCCGCTGCAGCCAAGAAGACACACACGGAGGGAGGAGTTGGAAGCAGAGGGGGGTTTCCTGCTGTTATGGAGGAAATTACTGTTCAAAACTATTGTTTAGATGTCTGACGTCTTACTGATGCCAAAAATGAATGGTTAAAGTGACTGTTCTATCGAATTTCACAAAAAGCCGTTTATCTCAGAATAATTTTTCTGACGCTGAAACCATGCTGTATTCAACTGCTAATGCTTACATAACTACTAACTCTACAAACTAACTCTTTTAGACAGAGAAAGCACACATTCTATTAGTTCTTTTGAGATATTGTGTGTTCACAAAATCTTAGCAGAAAAGAATCCTCGGGTCTTGAAAGATGAGCCAGAATCCTCAAAAAAACCCTCTGGCAGAACCTACCTACAGTAAAAAAAAAACGGCTGGCAGTGAATGTGTTAAAAAAGAAAGTTGCTGAAAAAAAGAAGAAGATGTTGGGTGTGTTTTGGTACAGGGGGATGTGTGGGTTGTGGTGCCAGCGTGGGAGCTGGCCTTATTGTTGGGCAGGGAGTATGTAGCGAACCAGTGTTACACATAATGTGATGAGCAATAGAAGTGTCTCGACTGCAGATAGGAACTGATGTGGGGGAGTGTTACTGGGGGGAACACTATGCATGTGGGAGACTTGCGGGAAGATAGAGCATGCGCGGGGCAGTCTCCAGATACCGCCAAAGGGAGAAGCAGCTAGCTAGCTATGTGCGTGACAACCGCCAAGAGTCGTAATATGACTAACTGTGAATAAAGACCCTGTTCCAGCAAGAAGCCTCCGACTCATAAGTACCAGGAACGCTACAATACTTTATATACTTTACCTTGACACAGTGGTGTTGGTGTCCACCCATCCCTTGTGCATGTGGCCTGCTTCCTGTCATCTGTAGTTTTGTAGCCGGCTTTACATCTATAACTTACAGTGTCGTCCAACTTCCCTGGCCTGTCACCCTGAGTCCAGTCATCCACATTAAGGTCATCATGTGGTTTGGCACATGTTACCTCTAAGATAAGAAAAATAACTCAGTCAGATTCATCTGAAGTCAATAAATAACAGAATAATAATCATCAGGAGGAAATGAACAATCAGTAAAACAAGACAACCTCAACAAAAGCTCAAGCAGTTCTGTACCTTGGCACACCGGTGACTCATCCCATGTTCCATCGTCTTTGCAGGTGACCTGTTTCTCAGTCTTTGATGTGGTCAAAATCCAGAACTTCTTTTCACATGTGACTGTTACTGTATGTCCAGGTGAAAACACTCCTGTGGATTTGGGTTCATAACTGGTTCCCCTTGGTGGCAGTGGCAGACTACATGTTATTGCTGCATTGGTTGGGAAATTGAATGTTAGTTTGTTTTAATAAGATGAACTATGACAACCATCAAGTATCATACTTTCAGTGAGCGAGTTCTAAATAATAAACACAAACACATACAGCACTACACTATTAGAACAACACAAACACATACAGCACTACACTATTAGAAGATACACTAAATACTGTAAATATCTTTGTTTTGAGGGATATACAATGTGACAAACCTAGTCATAAGTTGTGCAGAAACATACAGTGAAATATGAAAAAATTTAGGAAGGAGAAGCAATAAAGAATAACAGGTGGAAATTCATCTTGATTGAATGAATAGAGAAAGTTCTGTCATCACCTTCAGCGTGTCCTTGGTAGAGGAGTGTACTCAGCACTAAAATAAAGATTAAAACATCATCAGACACTATCAAACTGTCAAAATAACAATCAACAAAGTTCAAACAGCCTCATCAATAAATAGAAACATATTGATTACAGCCACAAGACTGTGCTCTATTCAAACTGTCAGTGACAAAGACATGAGACAAACCACTGATGCTGTGTTCTGTTCACCACAACATTGTCATTATTCTGCAGCATTGAAACACAGAAAGTCAGTATGTTGTACTCACAGAATAACAGGAGCCCAGCACAGAGCCAGGTGCACCCCATCCTCACATCCAGCTCAGCTCCACTCTGTCTCTCTGCTTCTGACTGACTGACTTCCACTTCCTACAGAGTGAGCTTATAACCTCTGTGCAGGAAGAGACAGACAGAGAACTGCCGTGAGAAAGAAGTCACACCTTGTCAGTGTGAGTTCTAACTTAGTTTAGACCATCGCTGTTTCCTTCCTCTTTATTGGAAGAGCTCACAAAACAATGTTTATTTTGACCGAGACATATTTTTAATATGTATGATTACAGGCACAGAAAATGCATGTAATTGTTGCATAAGATACGTATACGTCATGACATCAGATCCTTGCATCAGTGTTTTAAATAAAGTGACATCAGAAGCTGACATGGTGAGGATTGGGGTTAAGCAGTGGCATTGTGTCAATCTTTCTGTTTAAAGTTGACTCTTGTTGAGCACATATAGTATAATACTATACGTTGATGTACTGTATAACATGGATTGGGAACTTGGGACAAAGAAAAAGAGGTGTGTGTGTGTGTGTGTGTGCCCGTGCGTGCTATCAATCAGTCAATCAAGTCAATGGTGTTTAAGCCATGTCATAAGCAGACTGATCTCCAACACATGATGGAGGGTCGGCCAGGAGAGCAATAAGATGCAGGCAGGCTGAGGAGAGAGTGCTCACCACTTCCCCTCAAAGCTCTCCACTTGAAGATCACCACTCAAACAGTGTCAGATTTTTATTTTTTTCATAACTATTTCCTTTTCAAACAAATTGATTAACCTCCCTTTGATTAACAGTATCTGTTAAAAAAAAAGATGGGGCTTCTTACCCTATGGTTTAAGAGCAGGCTTCACAGACAATCACACATATTCACATAAGGACCTAGGCTGCACTGACCTGGTACAGTATATTGGAGTATTTGCTCCTCAACAGCTTTTTACACATGGATGTAGATACACATGACAAGTATCTACATGCTGATGACATGGTCCTGTAGGATTTTCATTAAGTCCTGCTTGTTGAACTGAACATGTCTGATCTGCTGGGTTTACTAACATTATAAGCCAGCTGATGGCTCATAGCTGCTGCTGCCATGGATTTACATCATAGTACTACAGTAGACTAGACTCCGAGTCTAGTCTACTGTAGGTACTGTAGGTACTGTAGGTTATTCCTCTAGTCACTAGAGGAATAACCTGCAGTGTATCACAGTGTCAGCATCATAGTACTACAGTAGACTAGAGGAGTAACCTGCAGTGTATCACAGTGTCAGATTCAGGCTGTTGGAAGGGTGTGGGCTGGACAAATAATGAGCAATAGATAGTATTGGATCAGCATCTTCACGGTCGCTGCGGCCATGTTGTTGACATATCGCAGCTCTCAACTAGTGACAGCTTACTGTATGTGAGAGCAGCGCTTATAGGAAGCTAGCCACCGTTAGCGTTACCTCTATCGTTCCTGTTGTGTTTGGATGGTGGCCTGCGTTATACATGGCTGTAGTAGTGACAGCAATAAAGTCCCTGTGGTTGTTTCTATGCTTTCTCTACCTAGTGGATGTGTGGATAGTTAGGAGAGACAGGTGAAACTTTCTGACAGCTCCTCACAGCAAAGTCTGTTCACCTCGTTTTTTCTTTTGTTTATTACAGGCATTAACGGCAGCATACAAACAACAACCCTGGGGTTTTTATTGCTGTCATCACCATCGCTATTTTGTAATAGAACAGAAAGACAATAAGGCCGTTACTAGCTGTCAGCTGCAGCTGCTGTGCGTGCAGGACGCCATGACCGCGGCCACCGTGATGATACTGATGCAATAGCATCTATACAGAGAAACAAAGTGTTAAACAGGATGAGGTTTCATTTGCGTATTGACGCATTATGACACCTCTCAGAGAAACACAGGCGTGTGATAAAGGAAGTGACCTGCTGTGGTTTCATACCAACATGCAACAAGTCAAGACAACCTTACATATATGTTATAGGATGAATGATATACATGACTAAGCCCTTTGACTATAGGGCTATAAGTTAGTGACAACATCATGTAGTTCAGACTATCAGGCTCTGTCTCAGGGCCTCCTGAGCTTTGGGGCCTCTGGACCTGTGCCCAGCTGGCCTGTTCAGTTCTCCATCCATGGCTCTAATTAGAATGATGCTGTGATACAGTTTCAGTGAACCATTACTTGACTGATCAATAGTACAAGGAGGACTATATAGAACAGATGACTCTAAACATTACCGGAATGACAAAAATGATCACATCGTTATAAAAACACGACTGACAGCTTGCTGAATAAATTCAATGTTTATTGTTGCATAAATTGGTAAAAGACCAAGCTTTAAAAGATACAATATCAACTCCAGGATAAATATATAACTTATCAATCTATACAGCTTTAAAAGAATGGGGGGCGGTATATCATTAACATCAATTCATTACATATGAAAAACAAATCTGAACATCACACCTATACTCTAAATAAGATACTGACTTAAAGCTGCACTAATATTGTTTTATGTACAAAATAATACACCCTGCAAGGGGCTGCAAGAGAAAAGAGAGCCCCACCCCATCTAATGGAGATCCAGTAGATCTTTTTTTTTCCCCTTTTTTTAAAAATCTTTTTCCTCTCTGGTCCCTTTGGTATAAAATGATCACAGGTCACAAGTCAACATTTGAAATAGTTACCTCTCTCTGATTGATTGACTTTGACAGTTTGACACACAAAAGGGAAAGTCAGCATAACACAAACACATTTCCACTGTGGTCCCATTTAGGGAGGAAGGGAGGAGGGAGGAGGGGAGGGGTCAGGGGAGGAGTCAGGGAGGCAGATCTGACACAGCAATGACACAAAAACATTCATCAAAACAATAATACATTACACTCAGCAAGTTCTTCACTGTATTAACAACATCAACCACTACCTCAGTGCTTCTTGGCACAAATGTTAATAAATCTTATTAAAAACTCTGTACATCAAAAACAATATGTCAACGTTATTTCACAACCCCCTCAGCACATTACATAAATCTGGGTCTGCCATAATAATTAAAATAGATAAGCTACGTCAAAACAAAGAAGAAAATAAGAATATAGAAAGACACACTACTGTATTATTAGACATAATATCCTATTATAAATCACCTCTGAAACCTTGAAACCTCCCAAGCCGTTTATGATTTTAAGATTTCCAGCTTTCAAAAGTTCGAGCAATTCTGAATTTTAACGACACAGTGAGGATTATTCATGCCTTCATTTCATCGCAGCTGGATTATTGCAACTCATTATTCTTCTGTTTTAACCAAAAAGTTTTGGATGGGATTCAAACAGAACACAATTCTGCAGCCAGGCCTGGTACACCGGCATCACCAAGGCCCTTAAAAACAAGCTTCAAATATCACAAAACAAACTAGTACGGCTGTTACACTCTCTCCATCCCAGAACCCACCTCCTGCCTGGCCACTTTTCCAGCCTCAGGTGGCTCAGAGTGGAGGAAAGAGTGAATCAAATTAAGCTGTGCCTGGTCCATAAGATCTTGCATAACTTGGTCCCTAAATATCTCCAAAATTATTTCATCAAGGTAAGCAATGTCCATAACTACTCCACCAGAGGGAGCTCCCACAGGTTTAGGGTTGTTGCAGAGGTGCCTTTCTGCGACAGTTGTCCCAGTGACCCTATCAGTCTAGTAGGAACGGGGGGTCCCCGCACACCCGAAAGATATATTTTTCTAACATAGATTTTTGTACTCCTCAAGGTGTCTAATAAACAAATTTTGTTGTTACCCCGTTGAAATAGTGTCCCATGGGTCCGTTTGGTGGCCATCTTTGCGGGCATATTGCGATGTCTGATGAAAATGGATAAGGGTCATAACTTTTGAACTAGATGTCATACAGAGACAAATGACACCACTTTTCTGTATGATTTCTGCATGAGGAATTGATTGAGATGGTTGTTTTAATGATTTTAACAGGTTTGGTATAGTAACATTCCCTGGCGATTCCCACCGACAACGATTCCCTGATTGATTGTCTATAAAGCTCTGCCCTCAAGACACCTGGGTCCTGTGTGTCTATACAGCTCTGCCCTCCTGTCACCTGTGTGTCTATAAAGCTCTGCCCTCCTGACACCTGTGTGTCTATAAAGCTCTGCCCTCCTGTCACCTGTGTGTCTATAAAGCTCTGCCCTCCTGTCACCTGTGTGTCTATAAAGCTCTGCCCTCCTGTCACCTGTGTGTCTATAAAGCTCTGCCCTCCTGTCACCTGTGTGTCTATAAAGCTCTGCCCTCCTGTCACCTGTGTGTCTATAAAGCTCTGTCCTCCTGTCACCTGTGTGTCTATACAGCTCTGCCCTCCTGTCACCTGTGTGTCTATAAAGCTCTGCCCTCCTGTCACCTGTGTGTCTATAAAGCTCTGCCCTCCTGTCACCTGTGTGTCTATAAAGCTCTGCCCTCCTGACACCTGTGTGTCTATAAAGTTCTGCCCTCCTGTCACCTGTGTGTCTATAAAGCTCTGCCCTCCTGTCACCTGTGTGTTTATAAAGCTCTGCCCTCCTGTCACCTGTGTGTCTATAAAGCTCTGCCCTCCTGTCACCTGTGTGTCTATAAAGCTGTCCTCCTGTCACCTGTGTGTCTATAAAGCTCTGCCCTCCTGTCACCTGTGTGTCTATAAAGTTCTGCCCTCCTGACACCTGTGTGTCTATAAAGCTCTGCTCTCCTGTCACCTGTGTGTCTATAAAGCTCTGCCCTCCTGTCACCTGTGTGTCTATAAAGTTCTGTCCCCCTGTCACCTGTGTGTCTATAAAGCTCTGCCCTCCTGTCACCTGTGTGTCTATAAAGCTCTGTCCTCCTGTCACCTGTGTGTCTATAAAGCTCTGCCCTCCTGTCACCTGTGTGTCTATAAAGCTCTGCCCTCCTGTCACCTGTGTGTCTATAAAGCTCTGCCCTCCTGTCACCTGTGTGTCTATAAAGCTCTGCCCTCCTGTCACCTGTGTGTCTATAAAGCTCTGCCCTCCTGTCACCTGTGTGTCTATAAAGTTCTGCCCTCCTGTCACCTGTGTGTCTATAAAGCTCTGCTCTCCTGACACCTGGGTCCTGTGTGTCTATAAAGCTCTGCCCTCCTGTCACCTGTGTGTCTATAAAGCTCTGCCCTCCTGTCACCTGTGTGTCTATAAAGTTCTGCCCTCCTGTCACCTGTGTGTCTATAAAGCTCTGCTCTCCTGACACCTGGGTCCTGTGTGTCTATAAAGCTCTGCTCTCCTGTCACCTGTGTGTCTATAAAGCTCTGCCCTCCTGTCACCTGTGTGTCTATAAAGCTCTGCCCTCCTGTCACCTGTGTGTCTATAAAGCTCTGCCCTCCTGTCACCTGTGTGTCTATAAAGCTCTGCCCTCCTGTCACCTGTGTGTCTATAAAGCTCTGCCCTCCTGTCACCTGTGTGTCTATAAAGCTCTGCCCTCCTGTCACCTGTGTGTCTATAAAGCTCTGCCCTCCTGTCACCTGTGTGTCTATAAAGCTCTGCCCTCCTGTCACCTGTGTGTCTATAAAGCTCTGCCCTCCTGTCACCTGTGTGTCTATAAAGCTCTGCCCTCCTGTCACCTGTGTGTCTATAAAGCTCTGCCCTCCTGTCACCTGTGTGTCTATAAAGCTCTGCCCTCCTGTCACCTGTGTGTCTATAAAGCTCTGCCCTCCTGTCACCTGTGTGTCTATAAAGCTCTGCCCTCCTGTCACCTGTGTGTCTATAAAGCTCTGCCCTCCTGTCACCTGTGTGTCTATAAAGTTCTGCCCTCCTGTCACCTGTGTGTCTATAAAGCTCTGCTCTCCTGTCACCTGTGTGTCTATAAAGCTCTGTCCTCCTGTCACCTGTGTGTCTATAAAGCTCTGCCCTTCTGACACCTGTGTGTCTATAAAGCTCTGCCCTCCTGGCTGAGACTTCAGATTGATTGATTCATTTCTCCTCATGGTTACTCCATACAACACTCTCCACACACCACACATTACACACATGCTCTACACCACTGACTCTACTGATTCTCACATATCATGGTTCATTTTAGTTTGTTTGGTTTGGTTCAATTAATACATTTTATTTTTGGCTGCGTCTCCCATTGTCTTTTTATTGTGGCTCTTGGTTCCCCTAGGGGGGAGGCCCTAACCTTAACCCAATCACCATCAACGGCACAGTGGTGGAAAGGGTGGACAGCTTCAAGTACCTGGGAGTCAATATCCACAGGGACCTGACATGGGCCAACCACACCGCCACTGTTGTCAAAAAGGCCCAACGACTACATGGACTCAGGCGCCTGAAGAAATTCGGGCTAAGGCCAAAAATCCTTAGGGACTTCTACAGAGGCACCATTGAAAGCCTGCTGACTGGCTGCTTCACCACCTGGTACGGGAACTGCACCACCATGGACCGCAGGGCGCTAAGAAGGGTGAGGCGCGCGGCCCAGCACGTAACAGGATGTGAGCTGCCAGAACTGCAAGATCTGTACAACCAGCGGTGCCTCAGGAGGTCCCTGAAGATCATCAAAGACACAAACCACCCCCACAACAGTCTGTTCTCCCTGCTACCCTCAGGGAGGAGATACAGGGTCCCAAGAGCACGCACAAATCGCTTGAGGGACAGTTTCTTCTCGCAGGCCACGATACTCCTTAACATACACAAATAGTGTAGTAGCTGTACTGTACCGTACTGTAGCTGCTACCATTACGTATGTCTAATGTTCAATAGTATGTTTAATTAGGTATATGCTATTTGCACCTAACAGAATGTTATTATGTTTAATTATGTATGTATGTTCATGCCATTTGCACATATGTGCAGTGAATACGCCACTGTCTGTGGCGTGTCTTACTGCTTTATTGCTTGTTGCCTCTTGTTTTTATCTTTTTTTTTTTTTTTTTTGCACTATGTTGTAACGGAGTCTACAGCACAAGAATTTCACACGTGATACTTGTACTACGGAGTGACAATAAAAATCTTGAATCTTGAACTTGATTGTACCTGTTTGCGCAGTTTGTTGCGAGTCCAAAGTTGTGAATGAAGTGGGCGTCTGACGCCACTTGAGTTTTCGGCGGGTTTCCGTGAGGATTCCCTTCAAGTGCTGTTTCAGCGTGCGTTATTCCTGTGCGTAAAAGCGGGAATTATGCTCTTTTTGTTTGGGACATGCAGTGATTTACTAATTTGTTGTGCCTCTTGCTTTGTGTGTGCGGGGTGGAGAGTTTTTCCAGGTGTGTGCTGGGAATCAATGTAAGCTAAGTGTTACCTGGCTGCTTTATGAGTTTGAAGTGTTGAGCAGTATCTATACACTCTTTTATTTTTATTTTAATCTGTGCTGCATACAGTAGCCATGTGCAATGCTTGGTCCAAGGTGGACCTCTTTTACTCGACTACAAAATCCTCACACTCACTCACAAATGCATAAACGGACATGCCCCCCCCCCCCCCTACCTACAAGAACTCATCTCTCCACAAACCTCCACCCGCACCCTCAGGTCTGCAAGCAGGCTGCTTCTCCGAGTCCCCAAAACCAAGCTCCGCACCATGGGGGACCGTGCCTTATGTGCGACCGCACCATGCCTGTGGAACAGCCTTCCTGAACACCTCAGGGCAGCACAGACCCTGGACTCTTTCAGGACGGGCCTAAAAACCTTTTTATTTAGGAAGGCCTTCTCGTGTTAGCTTTGAACTATTGTCAATTGTATTATTTGCTTGTGATGTTTTTAACTCTGTAGCACTTTGAGATTCTCTCTGAATGAAGAGTGCACTACAAATTAAATTAATTATTATGTATTATTATTACTACACTGGTTTTTATTTTAATTCTTTTTGGTCTATGCCCTGCCTTGTACATGCTGTGTTCTTTCTTCTTTTTTTTTTTAAATCTTTTGTGCCATGTTGATGCAAGGATCTGATATTAAGGAGACATTTAACTCCAAATGTGCAACACGTTCTCACTCCGACCACGTAGCATATTGAAGCTTTGTCCCGTCCCTTATGCGCCACTTGTTACTAACATGGTACCCTTGAGCGACCCATGAAACGACTTGGGCTTTCCGACTAAACTCAATGCAAACCCATAGAAGTCAACTTTGACGCTTATGGCAACTGCGCCCCCATTAGCCTAACTGCTCCCCCATTAGTCAACTGCTCCCCATTAGCGTCTGGGGGGAGGTTAGGTTTAGGCGTGGGAGGTGGGAGAGGTTAGGTTTAGGGTCTGGGGGAGGTTAGGTTTAGGCATGGGGTGGGAGAGGTTAGGTTTAGGGTTAGGGTCTACGGCTATGAATTCTGAACTAATAGCTATGAATTACATGGTTTATGCTATTAATTATATTCATTTCCATTCTGTCTGCGAGTCATATGCAGAACGAGGCCTTCGCACAGAGCTACTTTCTGTCATTTCCCCATGCATTTCCTAGGAATAACGTAATTCGTAGGATCCTTTTTTTTCTGTCTTTTTAGGGGTCTTCCTCACCTGCAGGTGGCGTAACTGAGCAGAAACACATGCTATTTCTGACCATAAGGGGGCGCAAATGAGCAACAAAAACAGGTTCGGGCTATGAATTACGTCATTTATGGTATTATTTTCTCTCTCTCTTAACTGAGCAGAAACACATGGTATTTCTGACCATAAGGGGGCGCAAGTGAGCAACAAAAACAGGTTTGGCTATTTCTGACCATAAGGGGGCGCAAGTGAGCAACAAAAACAGGTTCGGGCTATGAATTATGTCATTTATGGTATTATTTTCTCTCTCTCTTAACTGAGCAGAAACACATGGTATTTCTGACCATAAGGGGGCGCAAGTGAGCAACAAAAACAGGTTCGGGCTATTTCTGACCATAAGGGGGCGCAAGTGAGCAACAAAAACAGGTTCGGCTATTTCTGACCATAAGGGGGCGCAAGTGAGCAACAAAAACAGGTTCGGGCTATGAATTATGTCATTTATGGTATTATTTTCTCTCTCTCTTAACTGAGCAGAAACACATGGTATTTCTGACCATAAGGGGGCGCAAGGGAGCAACAAAAACAGGTTCGGGCTATTTCTGACCATAAGGGGGCGCAAGTGAGCAACAAAAAACAGGTTCGGCTATGAATTACGTCATTTATGGTATTATTTTCTCTCTCTCTTAACTGAGCAGAAACACATGGTATTTCTGACCATAAGGGGGCGCAAGTGAGCAACAAAAACAGGTTCGGGCTATTTCTGACCATAAGGGGGCGCAAGTGAGCAACAAAAAACAGGTTCGGCTATGAATTACGTCATTTATGGTATTATTTTCTCTCTCTCTTAACTGAGCAGAAACACATGGTATTTCTGACCATAAGGGGGCGCAAGTGAGCAACAAAAACAGGTTCGGGCTATTTCTGACCATAAGGGGGCGCAAGTGAGCAACAAAAACAGGTTCGGCTATTTCTGACCATAAGGGGGCGCAAGTGAGCAACAAAAACAGGTTCGGGCTATGAATTATGTCATTTATGGTATTATTTTCTCTCTCTCTTAACTGAGCAGAAACACATGGTATTTCTGACCATAAGGGGGCGCAAGGGAGCAACAAAAACAGGTTTGGGCTATTTCTGACCATAAGGGGGCGCAAGTGAGCAACAAAAAACAGGTTCGGCTATGAATTACGTCATTTATGGTATTATTTTCTCTCTCTCTTAACTGAGCAGAAACACATGGTATTTCTGACCATAAGGGGGCGCAAGTGAGCAACAAAAACAGGTTCGGGCTATTTCTGACCATAAGGGGGCGCAAGTGAGCAACAAAAAACAGGTTCGGCTATGAATTACGTCATTTATGGTATTATTTTCTCTCTCTCTTAACTGAGCAGAAACACATGGTATTTCTGACCATAAGGGGGCGCAAGTGAGCAACAAAAACAGGTTCGGGCTATTTCTGACCATAAGGGGGCGCAAGTGAGCAACAAAAACCGGTTTGGGGCTATGAATTATGTCATTTATGGTATTATTCTCTCTCTCTCTTTCTCTCTCTCTCTCACACACGCACACACACAAGTATGTATAACAAGTATTTAGGCTACAATCATTTCTGACACATTTGTAGAACGGGCGTGACTCGCTCTTACACGTTTCTCTCTCCCGCTCCAACTGCTTGCATGTCTCTAGAAATCATCTCGGAGACAATGACTACGGCTGTTTTGACTAACCCACGGGACGAGGTGTTGGAGAGTGAAACAAGAGAACTGATCGGGAATTTCCTAAGGGACTTTGTAGGTATATCTGAACCGCGCCGGACGCAAAGCGAAGCTCATATAACCATGACAAGAGTTGTAGAGAAAACAATTGAAGAACACAGATATTGCTGGAATGGTGAGTATCCACTGGCTTAAACTCGTCTCCAAAACTCGCTGTCTCATTTTTCTATTTCCTACTGCAGCCTCCCGTTTTCTCAAAATACCTTTGTCTTAATCTGCCTCAAGGTTCAATGAATGATTAAAAAAGTTGTAGAACATTACACAGAGTCACCTTTTGTGGCCTTTTGTGGCTAATCTAAGTTTGTGTGTGTGTGTGTGTGTGTGTGTTTAAAGGCTTGGTCAACAAATTTGATGACGAGATCGCCATCACGGGTTCGATGATAACATCTGTAGCAAACAGTGTCTTCAAGGATGGTAACATAAACTGGGGTCGCATCGCCACCCTGGTGTGCTTTGGTGCAGTTTTGTCTCAGCACTTGAAGGCGACAGACAGGACACCGTGTGTTGGCTTGGTGGGCGAGGAGATCTCCAGATATCTACTTTCTGACTGCCGCGAATGGCTGATCAAAAACAATTCATGGGTGAGACACTAAACCGTTTTGCGTGATCCTGTATGTTGTGCGGAAGAAAAGGAGACTATCGTATAATCGACGGTTGTACAGAGAAGTGATGGGTGCTCAGTCCTGTCTCTCGATCTAACATATGTTTTCTTTTCAGGACGGTTTTGTGGATTTCTTTCGGGTATATGACCCCGAGTCCACAGTGAGGATACTGCTGATGGCACTTCTTGGAATTGCCGGCATTGGTGTGACCGCAGCCTTGTTGATGAAGTGAAATCTTTGGACTCAAGAGGCTGTTATCCTGAACCAAGTAAAATGAGACACATGCTCAAAGTGTTTCACACACGTACACGTACGTGTACGTACGTACTCACTTCACACACGTACACGTACGTGTTTCACACACGTACAAATGAAAAATAAAAATCAAGTGTAAACGGTGTGTCTGAGATTTTTCTTCTCTCTACGGAGAGGCAATGCGCTCAAGCTCGAGTACGAGCTCCACCACTCGTGCGAGAACGGCACCAGGTCACACAGCATACTCGGATCATTCTTGTACAATATTGTTTTTTATTTTTGTTATTGGTCTCTCGAGCACTCTTGCGTGCCCGGCACCGTTCGCGAGTTGTCGGTGTCCGTGTCTCGAGCACCAGCTCGACCGCTCATGCGAGAACGGCACCAGCACTCGAGCTCCCACCCCTGAAACCTTGCGCGCCCGGCACCGTTCGCAAGATGGATGGGGGATTGCATCTTGTTTTCAGATGATTGCATCTTTGTCAGAGGGTTATATTTATGTCAGAGGACATTGGTTCTGTCAGAGCGACACAGACTTGTCAGAGGATGATATTCACATGCTTGGCTGGCTACCTAGTGCTGCTTGGTGGAGACAGAAGAGGCCTGTTGTCTGAGGGAGGAGGAGCTTGAGTGTGTATAAGTAGCCGTGCCCCTATACGATTTCTGCACGTTGCTAAGCATGGAAGGACACCGATGTGACTATGAAGAAGGCCACCTGCATGGCTTCTACGTTAGGAAGGAGAACTTCATTAGCTGGGCACGTGTGTGCGCAAAAGCCTGCACCATCGAGAAAGCGATACAGCAGCTGGGAATCGGCACCAATCCCCATGGGTTGTATCCTCTGATAACCAGAGAGGACGGAAGCATCCTAGCGCCACACGCTCCTTGTCGCATAGTCAATGCTGACGAAACGCTCTGGCTCAAGCTGATTAAGTACGGTCACATAACAAAGCATTCTGACAAGCTGCTTTACCCCGACGAGCCTATAGATCGCTACGTCACATTCTGCGTGACTGTAACGTGGAAAGACCAGATGTGCCATCTGCTAAAGAGCAAGGTGCTGAGGAAGATGTCCCTGCGGGGAAAGCTGATTCTGCGAGTGTATGCGCTAAAGGGAGAAGAGCTTCGAGAGGCATTGATTCGGGATGGCCGGTTCACCGACCAAGTGAACCATCCCGGGTGTTTTCTGAAGGAGGAACGAGAAGACGGTTCAATGACCATTTGGGAGTTAAATGGTTTTGTCGACCTCTCCCAGGACCTGCACTACCAATTCCATTTTGGGGAGGAAAAAAGAGAAGTTCGCCTTGACGCATGCTCTGTGGCGATGGCGACCGACGAGAAAGGAGGAGAAGTTCAGCTGGTCTAAAATCTCGAATGTATTTGTTTGAATGTTGTCAACATTACTGAGAAAGGGAACACATCACAATAAAACAATAAGACATGAGAATATGTTTATTGCGTGGTTTCTTGTGTGGCTCCGACCGATCGAGTACTCCACCCGGGGCCGTATACTCTGTACTCTATGCCTAGCCTATCTTGCTGTTTGTGTTGTGTGCAACTGAACAATAAAGCAAGAGACCAAGATAGTGTATATATGATTTAGATCTGATGTACCTATATTTATACGATGAGGTGGCCGAGTGGTTAAGGCGATGGATTGCTAATTCATTGTGCTCTGCACACGTGGGTTCGAATCCCATCCTCATCGATGTGCCGGTCTGACAAAAATCTCTGTTTTTCACTCCCCTTGTGCAAAAGCATCCCCTTCCAATAGAACAATTATACAACAACACAGATATTTTTCATGTCTTTATTCCATTATAGTTTTTTTTTTATTGTCACACCGGGAGGCCTGGGATTACAACAGTACATGTGTTTGGTTATACCATAAACATTTATTTTTTCCTCACACACAAAGTAAAACATACACTCTAGACAAGCGGCGACCTGAACCAATGAGCTACCTCGTGTGCGCTCTGGGCCCCATTGTGAAAAGGTCCGTTTTGCACAAACGTTTGCTTTTTAATAAAAGATGTGTGTGTTTTTGTGATTGTCAGCGATAGCATCAGTTCACATGGCAAATGTGTTTCAGGCCGTCGGCCAGAACCACTGCCTTCAGTCTAAAATGTTCGTGTACCCTGCCGTGTATCGGGCACGGGTAGTTGGACTGATGCCTGGCCTGCACCATGGTGAGGCCCGAGCTTGATCTAACCACAGTGGCTTGGACACGCCACAGCTTTTCCGCAGCTTTTATCGCGTCTCTGACCCGCTTGTCATCGATCTCCTCCGAGGGCAAGCTGGACAGGGCAGGCTTGCCACAGCAGACCACATTCTCGAACCCCGGGCCCAGCGAGGTGACGTCGGACAAGATGGGGTTGGACGAGAGACCGACCGAAACGGATTCAGGCCTCTCGGAGCCCGGGTCGCGGAAGCGGGAGTTGAACGTGCCCACATACTCGAATGCGGTACTGCCCTCAGCGTCGCTATTGTGGCAGTTGGGCAGCCTCACGCTCTTCCTGATCGTGTACGGTCCGACGTCGACAGCGGACTGCCTGGGCCCTTTGCGCGGTGATACATGCAGGGACAGGGCGGGGGACTTGACGCGCATAGCTGCGGCTATGTCGCACAGGCCACACTGGTCCGATCGCTCGGGGGTGGACAGGAGCGCATAGCCGCAGGCCTTGCGGGCCAGCGTTTCAATGAGGCCACGGTACGCATTGATGTCGCTGAAGCTGCACAGCTCCACCGGCAGGTACCAGAGCATCCTCTGGCTGAGTTTGCACTTGCTTGACGCCCGCATGTAGACAGCGACCTTCCCCACATCCGCACACAGCAGCGGCCTCTGCGCCGATGAGCCCATCGAGCTTAGGGTATCCATTATGGCCGAGACCAGGCTTTTTGCCATGGACCTGCAGACGCTGAGCTTGGTGTCCTTCCCGCCCTCTAACGAGAGCCTCTCGTGGTGTCTGGAGCAGCACTTGAGGTCGATATCTAGGTTCAGCCTGCTCACAGGCCTGCCGGGCAGGAACACCTCGTTGTAGCAGCACCTCTGGTCCGGCCCCAGTTGGCTGAGGGTGCCGCGGGAAGTCACCACATACTTGAACAACCTTTTGCCGAGGCGCCGGTTGAACGAGTCGTCCATGAGCAGCACCGGCTGTACGTCGCCCCAGGAGCTGCGGTCTGGCAGCCCCCCTAGGCCCAGAGCCTTGCGCCCCGTGCAATAAGACACGAGGTAGTCGAAGTCGACGCCGTCGGCCCGGCCTATCTTGTAAAGCTGGCCGGGCTGAGCGTCCGTGAGCACCGACCACGCTTTGTTGAACCGCTTCATCCTATGCACCGCAGGTTCCTGCGCCCGGTCGGGCTCGTTGGAGTGCCAGTTACTATCGGAGTGCGGGTCCGCGGTGGGGTCATCTTCACGGGTTGAGCCCGAATCCTCCGCATCGACATCTGCCGGGGTGGCCGCGTACTCGGCGTCCTCCCGAGCCCTGGACACTTCGCCGGTACTCTCATTGGCCCTCTGGGCTGTCCGGCACGAGTACTTCCAGTCGCTGTAGAGGTGGCGGTCGTCCCCTACGAGCTGCACATCGTGGAGTCTACGGTGTTGCTCGGCGCTGCGGTCTAGGAGCCCACCAGGCGCCACCATCTCGTGCTCGCTGGGGAGATCGGCGACGCCGAGGTCATCAGAGTAGATCGTCAGCGCGCGGCTGAACAAGGGGTAGTGGTGCATGATTTCGTAGCCTCTACGCATCATTTCGGTTACGGCGGCGACGTACAGCTCGTGCGTCCGCTGTCCCAGCGACAGCCCTGGGTCCTCGGGGTCCGCGAAACCCCGTCCGAGGTACGCTACCGCGGCTATGCCCTGGGCAGACACCAGCGCCGTCAGCTCGTCGGTGGAGGCAGCTTGCGGGTAGCCATCGAGCACAATGTGGTCCCCAGCGGAGCAAAGGACAGTCTGCTCACCCAAGATCGAGAAGTCTGCCACAGCGACTACCCTGACAGGGATCAGGCCGCTCATGTCGGCCCTGAGGACCTTGCCCCTGAGGACCTGGCCCTGGCGCACATCCAGCAGGTGGGCCGCTGTGTTCCACACATCCCAGGAGACACCATCCCATGCTCTGGTCAGGTGGACGATGGGCTCGCCCTCCTCCCTGGTCCGGAATCTCTTCATTCAGGACCTGTCAGCTGGAGCTCAGAAGCGGTGTCAAAATCTGTCCTCGCCTGAGCATTGTGAGGAATCCTGGCCCATACAGGGAGCCTTATGTCCATTCTGGTAAAGGTGTGACAAAGCAGGGCGGGGCACAGGACAAAGAGGCATGCGGAGAGGCATGCAAAGAGGCATGCAAAGACGCATGCGAAGAGGCATGCGAAGCGACGCAGAGGCATGCAAAGCGGAGGCGACGGTCCATACTCACGTCATTGCCCGAGGAAAGTGCGCATAGGACGGCTCCCTGTATCCGGCGTCAAACTTGTAGATCCTGTTTTCCGGGTTGCCACACGGCCCCCCCAGGAGCCTCTCGACCTCCGTGAAGGAGGGGAGCGCCTGCATCTCGGCCATCATCCCCTCGTTGCTTGTTACTATACGGTACCCTTGAGCGACCCATGAAACGACTAGGGGGAGCAGTTGCCATGAGCGTCAAAGATGACTTCCATGGGTTTACATTGGAGTTTAGTCGGAAAGCCCAAGTCGTTTCATGGGTTGCTCAAGGGTACCGTGTTAGTAACAAGCGACGCACAAGGGACGGGACAAAGTGTCAATATGCTACGCGCTCGGAGTGAGAACAGTGTTGTCAGTTCATTACATTTAATAATTTTGCTTTGGTTTGGATTTCTATTAATTATGAGGACTAGAAATATGTAGCTTCACATGCTCATTTCTAGCTGCACTGATGACATTACAGCTGATGACAATCACTGATGATATCAGTAATGACATCGCAATTGTTCGAGTGACATCACTGATGACATCACAATTGCTCGAGTGACATCACCGATGACGTCAGACTTGCTCGAGTGCCATGAGTGATGACATCATCATTGCTCGAGTGACATCATTGATTACATCACAATTGCTGGAGCGACAGGTTTGTTGACAGCCCAACACACACTTCACACGAGCCACCGTATTGTTTACTTTTTAATCAAATCTTTATTACATTTCAAAAATGTCCGATTTACTTTTTTAAATAAATCTTTATTACATTTCAAAAATGTCTTATGGTTTCCCAGCCTATTGTTTCCGGCAGCAAGCCAGCACATCTTCTAGAGAAACGATGGGTGGCTGGGGAATCCTGGTGAGTACCTTCGATAGCAACGGATGGGACTCCAGGATCTGAGGCACCGCTGTGTTCAGCACCTCGGACAGCTCCCGTCCCTACAGGACCGGCCCATGGCTGGGTGGTTGTGACACAGGGACTCTCCAGGGAAGCCTCCACTGTCTGGCCTTGGCTCTCAGGTTCCTTTCCCACCCTCGATGACCCCCCTTGAGCCTCTTGAAGCGCTGGCACTGTGGTGGTGTCCTGGCCATCAGAAGAACCACTGTCCATATAACTGAGAAACTCCTCCATGCTGGCCTCCATGACAATGTCTGAAAGTGAGCAAACCGCGTTCATGAGGGCGTCCATGACACTTTCTGGAAATGCTGTGTTGAGGAGGTCCATCAGGTCTTCGTCTCCAGCGGGAAGAGGGAGGTCTTGAAAAACTTTGGAGAACCTTGCTGCTTCTCCTGTACACTCCAGACTGTTGGGTAGAAGTGAGGTGTGAAGCACTGGCACTGTGGTGTCCCGGCCATCAAAATCACTCTCCACATAACTGAGAGGTCCTGGAGAGAGAAACCCACCCATGGCTGTGTCCCAAAGTAGCGGGTTTAGGAAGTCCATGAAGCTTTGATGTCCGGCGGCAAGAGGGAGGGCTTGGTAGGTTGGAAACTGGAAGTTCTCACCACAAAGTTTGGAGATCATTGCTGCTTCTTCTGCAGCTGGGCTGGTCAGGTAGAAGTTGATGGGTAGAAATGAGGTGTTGGAAGCTGACTGACTGCAGGGCGCAGCCATCATATGAGCGATAGAATAGTAAGGTGACTGGGTGTTCGGCCACGCTCTGGCCGCACCTCGTTGTGTAGCCATCATTTCGGTTACGGCGGCGACGTACAGCTCGTGCGCCCGCTGTCCCAGCGACAGCCCTGGGTCCTCTGGGTCCGCGAAACCCCGTCCGAGGTACGCTACCGCGGCTATGCCCTGGGCAGACACCAGCGCCGTCAGCTCGTCGGTGGAGGCAGCTTGCGGGTAGCCGTCGAGAACAATGTGGTCCCCAGCGGAGCAAAGGACAGTCTGCTCACCCAAGATCGAGAAGTCTGCCACAGCGACTACCCTGACAGGGATCAGGCCGCTCATGTCGGCCCTGAGGACCTTGCCCCTGAGGACCTGGCCCTGGCGCACTTCCAGCAGGTGGGCCGCTGTGTTCCACACATCCCAGGAGACACCATCCCATGCTCTGGTCAGGTGGACGATGGGCTCGCCCTCCTCCCTGGTCTGGAATCTCTTCATTCAGGACCTGTCAGCTGGAGCTCAGAAGCGGTGTCAAAATCTGTCCTCGCCTGAGCATTGTGAGGAATCCTGGCCCATACAGGGAGCCTTATGTGCATTCTGGTAAAGGTGTGACAAAGCAGGGCGGGGCACAGGACAAAGAGGCATGCGGAGAGGCATGCAAAGAGGCATGCAAAGAGGCATGCGAAGAGGCATGCGAAGCGACGCAGAGGCATGCAAAGCGGAGGCGACGGTCCATACTCACGTCGTTGCCCGAGGAGAGAAAGTGCGCATAGGACGGCTCCCTGTATCCGGCGTCAAACTTGTAGATCCTGTTTTCCGGGTTGCCACACGGCCCCCCCAGGAGCCTCTCGACCTCCGTGAAGGAGGGGAGCGCCTGCATCTCGGCCATCATCCCCTCGATGCCCATCCTCAGCGTGGTGCACATGGCTCTGTTCTGTGCCTGGACCATGACGTTGATCTCCAGGTGCAGCAGCACGGCTGCGAATATGAGCGTCATCACCAGGCTCTTGCCGACCTGCCGCGGGGCCTTGCACAGCGTGTACGGATTGGCGTAGCGGGCAAACAGAGTTTCGACAACGCGGCCGTGAGTAACGCCGGGCCGGGTATAGTCGTAGCGCTCGGACCCCAATGGGTGCAGGTGCATCTTGACCAGCAGCGCGTGCTTGTACTTGAACAGCGAGTCTCCGAACTGTTTCTTGGTGATGCCCAGCATCACACCACGCAACAACTCGAGCTGAAAGGGCTCCATGCGCATGTGCTTGCCTCTGAAATATTCAAAGACCCGGTCTATCGCGCGCCCGAAGCGGACCATCACCGAGCTCGACCTGTCGTCGCGGTTTGCGCCGCACAGCTTCAGCTCGTCTACGCGCTTCTTGGCCTCCCCCTTCCCAAACTGGCGTATCATCAGAGCCAGGACCTTGCGGTCCGTCTTGATCCGGTTGTATTCGAGTAGCTGCTGCCGGGCGCGCAGTCTGTCACGCTTGTCGTTGAGCGACTTGTTCACCCTGATCCTGATGCAGTCAGTCGCCACGCAGGGTGGCACCGTTCTGTCACCGCCGAGGATGTCAGGCACCGACGCTGTCAGCAGCCACCTCATCTCGCACAGGTCCGAGCTCATGGCGTCTGGGTTCTGCAGCGGCGGGCACCACCTGCCGTTGAGCGAGGACGACGACGACGAGACTTGTGGCGTCGATGTCGCCGCCATCCTGTGCTCCCACAGAGACATACTATCGGGCGGGTTTGCCGCACCAGCCTCATCTGCTGACAGCCTGACGGAAGCGGACATCGAAGCGGTGACCCTGCCGGCCAAGATTTACTTCAGGTACTGCTGGGCCTTCACCGGCCCCCTGTGTCCTGGCGCAGAGTCTGCGGAGCTAAGTAGGAAGCTGATGGGCGACACGCACGTCGACACGTGTGAACTTCACAGCGACCTGGCTGGCGCCGCCGTCAATTCCTTCTGGCTGCGGAGTGACGGAACCCTCGTCCGCGTGTCCTCCTTCGACCAGGATGTTGCTTTCAGGAGGCTGCGACGCGCCACGGTGGCGAAGCAGATCGTCCGCGGCACCCGGGACAGCTACACGGCCATGTTCCTGCACCGCAGTAGGGCCGAAGCCAACCTTGCGAGACTGTGCGCGCATGCCGTTCAGCACGCTGGCGGTGGCAGTGAGCCGTTCCACAACCTGTATGCTAAACACCCACTCCGGGCTCCTCCGGAGCCCCGGGATGCACAGCTCGATCAGACAAACATTGCGCTGCCGCCGGAGACATCCATCAACTGTACGGGCATATACGACGGCACAGCGCTGCGAGCAGCGCTGAAGCCCCTGTACCGGGCCTACTTCCACTACGTCCAGACGAGGCTCGACAGCCACCTCATCACCAAGGTGAGGCTCCTGGAGGCAGAGTGGCTAGTCGAGGAGGATTCCCACGAACTGGGGTACGCGCAGCGACTGCGGAACAGCTGTTTGGCGAGAATGCTCACAACGCTGGCGCTGTTAGTGGCTGACGCCTGAGTCCGGAAGATTATTAACTTGCATGTCGGAAGCCTCTGCATACCAGAAACCATGGCTCTTTATCCTGAGCCACATCCACAGCGTGAGCGAGAGGTGACGGACGAGTGCAACACGCTCGTTCTCAAGTGTCTGAAGTTCATGGGCCTAACCTATCTAGCCAGATCCTTCGAGGGATTCAGCTTCACCCAGTTCATCCGCATGCCTGCGGAACAGTGCAAGCTCCACGGGGACAAGTTTGTTGCCCGGCACGCCGAGCTGCATCGCAGGATTTTGGCGCTGTGCGAATGCGCCTTCTCCCTCTCCAACACCTTAAACTTCGATAAGTTAAATGCTCCGGAGGAGACCGGCTTTCCAGGGAGGCAGACAGCTTCGACCCAGATGCCCGAGAACGACTCTACATATCAAGACCCATGGGTCACATCTACCGAGGCCGTTTTCACCGGCGGCAGGGAGGGCTACGCTTCCGCTGTCAGGAGCAATCGGTCTTACGGAGAGGATCAGCAACAGAGCAACATGCTTGGCATGCTACACAATCTACATGTTGACCCAGACGGGTACTGGGACGAGTGCTGGCATGACTACTAATCACCGTCCACCCCCAGACACCGAACGCTTACAACGACAGATGACCGCAAAAGTAGCCAAGAGAAAGAGGTGCTCCAGCGATGAAGAGGACGAACACTGCAGCTCCGACACTCAGCCTTACTGCTTCGGCCAGTATGACAACGCTCAGCCTTTCGAGGTCTGCTCCTGCCCAGTGGGTGAGTGCAAACACCAAGAGGCGTGGGTCCTCGAAAACCTGGGCACACGTGAGGCCTCTGCCGCAGATATCGGAGTCCGCAGATTCCACCAGGCCCGCAGGCTAGCGTCTGTCTCACAGACCCTGGGCCAAGACAACCGTGCCAAGAGCCAGAGCTGCGGCCGCCTAGATCGTCGCTTTGACTTCAGGACCCCGAGCGGCTACGGCCTCGGCGAGTATGACAACGCTCAGCTGCTAACCATACGCTCCCTCCCGGTGGGCGACTGTGATTGCAACGAGACCCGGATCGTCAAAAGCGTGGAACCTGTAGGCCCCAGCATCGAAAAAACAGGCCTTGACACGGTGCGCCAATAATGGGAGGATGGGATGCGGGACGAAGGGATAGGAGAATCAAAGAGACATCAGTGGTGAATGTGAGTCTGTGTGTGAGAGCGAGAGAATCAGAGAGACATCAGTGGTGAATGTGAGTCTGTGTGTGAGAGCGAGAGAATCAGAGAGACATCAGTGGTGAATGTGAAGGAGATTTTCTTTCCCTCTCAACGCAGACCTCCTGTGCCCTATCTGAATGGTGATGAGAAGGAAACTGTTACTCTCTCCGTGTTTGGGACCCACTGTGAACCAGCCTAACCACCGAAATGAAAATAAAAGAACACTTTACCCGAATCTCATTGTCTCAGTGTTTGTTTATTCTTAATACATATGGCACAAACAGATTATTCTCTTATTATTATATATATATATGGCACAGACAGATTCTCCATGAGAACAAAGTTCAGGATTGTTTGGCTCTGAAGAAGCAAGCCGTAATCACACAGCTGATGAGGGCCACAGTGAGGACGGCGCCTGTCAATATGCCGCACCGGACCGCGTCTTCGTAATTCATCTCAGCGAAGAGGTCGTAGAGCGCTGTGCCGTTCATCGGTATCATGGTCTGGAATCGTAGCTCCCTGGGGGTTTGAAACAGACAGCAAAATGTTAGCCTAGGCAGCTCAGAAACCCGGCGTCTACATCTAGGTCGCTTCGCCTCCTTAGTCTTAATCGTCTTACTTTGTATGAACGTAATGCCGATGTAGGCAGCCCGGGCTGTCCTCGGTGTAAGTAGGTAAAGTCTCTGAATCGAGAAGCGAGACTTGGGTGCAAGCCTGTCCGGGTCCACTCTGGGCTATTCATGTAGAGCGGACTGGACTACGGGAGACATACCTCGCGACATCATGAATTTCTGCATCAATGAGGTGCTTATCACCCACAACACCACCAAGTGTGAACCCAACACGCCTATGTTTGTGAACGTTCGGCTGGCCCATCTGGTGGGAATTAACGGTACGACTCCCCTGTTCGTGGTCGACAGACTCGAGCTCACAGCCTACGCTGAGGGCGACCACAGGGAGGTCCCCGTCCAGTTCACCCTCATGGACTCGAAGGCGCGAAGGGTGCTCACCAGTGAGCCCTCCGTGCACCCCGGCGAGTGGGTGCACGGTATGGAGACGCGCAAGCTCCCGACACACGCCGCCGGGACCAACACGTACCCGTTCACTCGCCGCTACACGCAGGATGAGGAGGAGAACAACATGAGCATTATCAACGCTCTCGGCTTCATCACGTCCCATGCCAAGTACATTGAGGCGGACGCTCGTGGCGTCCTGCCCGTGGTGGAGCGGCTGCAGTGTCACAGAGTCCAGTTCGAGTGTGCGTACTGCCGAGAATCTAGGTCTTACATACTCGACGAGTGTGCACTGTCGGCCAGACACTGCGAACACAGAGGGACATATGAAGTCAACAGTCAGGGGCTCTGCACTCCTAAGAAAGGGGCGCTGCGCCAAAGAAACGACCTAGCACTGCAGTCCCTGGCGGAGCTGATTGCTATGGCCTTCACGGACTGCCTGATCCCGCTTGCGCTGGAGGTCAGGATCGAGCACGACCGTTGGACCGTGCCGCGCTACGTGCTGAAGTATGTCGCCGACCTCTACCGAAGCGTGGGGGAGTACGCTGAAAACCTCTGCGTGCTCCCCGCCGCAGAGCCCTACGTCAAGCTCATGTTCGAGAGCCCAGCGAAGGTTGTGGCGCTGCACGGAAAGATGTCTGTGAAGCTGATCTACGGCGAGTCACTGAACTCTATACGCCGCGCCCTCATCCTGGAGGAGTCCAAGCGTCTCCAGCAGGAGGGCGAGAAGGACGAGGCTCCCGATGCTGCCGCACTCGGGCTGGCTCTACAGGTGGGCAGCGATGTGACACTGCGGCGCACACGCATGCAGTTCGACCAGGGCCCTGACATGAGACTAGAGGACTACGCAGCCTACATCAGCGGCGATGACAGCAAGTGACGGCCGCACAAATACAAAATAAAAATCGACTGCATTGGGAATGAAGCGGTGGGTCTGAGATGTGTTTTTTTCTCTTTTTGCCAAATAAAAACAGAAAAATAACCTGTCTTTATTTCTTATTGGTGTTCCACATTATATGCGCAAGCGTGGCTAAATAATTACTTAATTAGCCTGATGTCTCCGCATTAGACCCACTAACGGCGACTCCGTTCCATCGCGCTCAAAGCAACTCTGCTAAGTGCAAAAAGATGATGAACGGGAACTCACTAGCTGCCAGGGTGAAAATGCCGGCCCTAACGGCATACGTCGGAGCAGTCACCAGTCCGCCGTTGATACAAGACGACGTGACGGAGAAGAAGCTAAATCTCTACCACGGCCACCAGACCTCGCCGAGCCTGCCGTGCGGATCGTTCAAAGCCGCCACCTCGGCCCTGCTACCGGTCGACTCGCGAAGGCCGCTGGCCATCGGCGACGTGTGCGCAGAGTTTGCCAAGATCCAGAGCGGCCATGAAAAGTTCACCCGCATCGTCTCAACCTACAACCAGTACGTAGCCGAGGGAACCTCGGTAGAGGCCCTGAAAGTGATCGACAGCATCATTGGCTCCAAGAACAACATAGTGACGACCATCCCCCTGGAGGACCTCGTGAACGAGTGGAACAGCAGTGTCGGACGGTACCACGCGCTGGTGGAGACCGAGCTGACGAGGAACAACGACCGCCATAGGCCCATGACCATCCAGACCAGGTTGAACCTGCGCGCTACCGTCGTCAACCGGCTGACCAAGCACGTGCCGCCCCAGCCGGAGGACCTGTGGAACGTCGTCCACGCCTTGATCGACAGGCCCGAGCTGGTCAATACCGCCGTGCGCATCGTCGGCTCCGTGGCCTCGGTGGGCAGCTCGGGCACCTGCAACACCGGCACGGTGACTAACCCGAGGCTCCCGAACAAGCCCACTATAAACACATTCCGCGTGTACCTCGTCGCAAGCGCCTGGTCGAGCAGTCGGACTCTCAAAGAAGCGCTGGGTGAGGCTTCAGGGGTGAAGCTCGAACTGGTCTACGCCACCACGGAGCACGAGCTGTGCGAGCGGCTCAACGACTACGTTTGCGTCCACTACTTACATGTGGGCACCGAGACCGCGGGGCGGTTCGCGGTCAGGGGCCTCGGCCGACTGGCACGTTCACAGGCCCGAAGTCCACGGCTCCCTGGCGGACATACTCGCCACCTGGACGTCGAGCAAAGCCTACTCGAGGCTGGCCGGCGACACAGCCGACTCTGCCCGGGAGTTGTCCAAGTGAAACTGACCGACGTTGAGATTAACCGACTAAACTGACGAAACCAAGACACAGACAATGATGCGTGACCTGGGTCTGCTACGGCGAAGGCTGAACGACCAGGAGCTGCTCTCGATCGCCGTCTCGGGCAACAGGGCAGCGACGCTCGACATCCACCCGCTATACTTGCCGCCCGAGGTGTGCTGGATCAACAAGACCTGCCTGTGGCTGAGGACCGTCAAGACTGCATCGGCCCACATCTGCGACACGCTGTCAACAGGCATAGTCATCTTCACCGTGCTAGCGCACACCACCAGGCTGATGACTGGCCCGGACCGCGGAGCCCTCGAGGCGTGCTGGTCCATGTCCGTGTGCCTAGCCATGCTGATCGGCATCACTGCGTCGGCAACCGCAGCCGAGGTCTGTGACGGCGCTGCACCCGCGTCGCCCCTGGCCTGTGTGCCGCGGACGCACAGAACCTCGCTGGTCGTGAGCCTCGCGGCAAGTTACGTATTGACGGCGCTGCACTCGGAGCGAGAGCGACAGACCGACGCTCTCCTGTGCTGGACCGTGTTCGTGTTCACCTGGATTAACGTCATCGGCCTGCTGCGGATGATCGCTAGCGGTGCGCCTGGACCGCCGTAACTTACCGCCCTACATGACGTCGCTGCCCTGCGGTTCCCAGGCGTACCTGATCCTGACGGTCTCCCTGTGCCTTCTCTACTCACTGGTGTCGAGCGGATCGCACTGGCTGACCGGCTATAGGATCTTATTTCTTGCCGCCAGTGTTAAGTCACTGCTGGAATTTGCTTGCGCCAATCTCGACAGCCTGTGCAATGAGATATCGGGGCTGCGCTACGCTGCCCTGCTGACTACGGACAACACCGACGACCTGGTGGCACTCGGCGAGGAGCGCAAGAGGAAGAGGGAGCTCTGCGCGAGGCTTTCCGCAGTGACGGCCATTTCAGCCTCGGACAGGACGGACGTCTTAGGGACGTACCGCGCACCTGGCTCCGACTCGGTCTTCTGGCAAACCTTCGTCTTTGCCGTGCTGCTGCTCAACACGGCTCACTCCCTAGCAGCGCCCATGTCGGAGACCGCCCCTTTGCTGTTGGGCGCCCCGGCTTATGTTATTTACTGGACTATGATGAGGATCTGCTCTGTGTACCTCAGCGGGAGCTAACCCACCCGCCCCACCTCCCATGGACCTGGACAGACTGCTGGATCTGTGCATATCGGTCGTCGTCACACTCCTCGTGCTCGTCAACACGGTCATCTGGTTTGCCAGGCTATACTCTCACACCAGCGTCGCGCTCTCCAGCTAACATGCAAGGCGAAAAGTACGGGTGGTCCGAGAGACGGCATCTCCCGGAGACGTGGCTGACCGCATTGGAGAGCGCCCCGGTGGACTGGTGGCACGCGCTCGGCCAGGGACAAGGATACTCAGATTCTCAGAGTGCCTCCGAGCCTGCCGCAGGCTCGACAACCCCTTTGGAGTCTGGAGGTTCCGGGACCTTGACTACTGCGAGAGCTTCAACAGCTTCGGTGTCCGGAGCTGTCGGCGGCGGCGTGAGAACTTCACCCTCAGTCACGCAGCTACCCCACAGAATCCAGGGAAACTTGCCTAAGCCGGTCCCGCAGGACACTTTCTTCAAACGCGACATAAACCTCCAGAGCCCCTCCACATTCAGGCCCAACCAAAAAAAGAAGTACCGGATACCCCCCTACGGACGTGGGACTACTGTATAGTGTAACTGTCTGCAGTTGTATGTGTCACGTAATCATGCTGATAATAAAAGGAAACACACAAGAAAAGAAACACTCGGTTTGTGCAATTTTGTTCAGATTTTTATTACGATTACCCCACAGCTTAGACACACATATACGATACAACGGATATGGTAGGATCTAGACAAAGCACAAAACACAGGCAGGTAGACGCGGCCGCACCGCGATTGCCCCGATCACGAGAGCCACCTAGAGCACAGTATGATGGCCGAAAACCGCTCTCCGGTGTTAATCCAGCTGTCGTTGTAGCGGCTGGCGCTGCGCAGCACCTGCCCTCGAGCGAAGCCCTGCACGCCCTCTAGGAATTTCACAGCACACCTCAGCACTGAGTTTACAAAGCGCTTCACGGCTTGATCATTGAGCAACACCGTCAGCATTTGGCCGTTGTTGACAGTGTGTACGTTGGCTACATTAGCGGCGTCATTCCTAGTTTGTGCGCTTATGTCCCCGTAGCGGCCGCCTGTGGCGACAAGATCCAGCAGCGAGTACAGACCCTCCGGCAGGTATGGCGAGAGCAGGCTCATCGTATCGAACTCCGGGTTACACTCAAGCTCCCGTATCACCTCCTCCACCGGGTCTCCCTCGCCCGCCACCTTCCTGGTGGCGAGCAGACCTCCCCACACTCCTTCGTTAATCGAGTCGCTGTACACGCGCGCAAAGTCTCCTTTCGTGACGTAGAGCTGCTGAGCCTTTACGTCCTCTGCGTTGGGCAACTGCACGGTGAAGTGGTCGCTCTGCCTTAGCGGCTCGTGGCCCGTGTTGATGAGCTCCACCGGCTGATAGTGCGGCATGGTGAGCACGGGTCTGCTGTAGAGGGAGCTCCTGTCTACGCTCACCGCCACTTCCTTGTAGTGCTTGAGCTCGTCGGCTGTCTGGCCGTGAAGCGTGGGCAGGTAGCTCTCCTGGCCCGAGGTGAAGTGGAACAGCCCCCCGGGGAGGCCCACGCGGTTGGGTGCCAGTTTGTAGCAGCCGTACGTGTACTGGGCGTCAGACACGGAGGAAACACGGCTGACGTACAGCCTCACAGGCTTCAGAGTTCTGGTTCCGCTCATTTCTGAGGCTGGTCGACGGCCTCGCGTCGAGGTCCCAGTTAGTAGAGAACAGGAACCGGCGCCCCAGCTCGCTGTCCTGACGACGCGGTCCCAGGGGCTGGTTGGGTGTCACAAGCAATGCTGTTGCAGCCATCACCGATTCCCAGCGGACCGGGGATTCGCACCGAGTATGCATCGTCATCATCTGGTACGTCAGCATGTGAGTATCCCTGTCCGCCAGTGGTCCAAACTCGCGGGAGAACCAGGGGCACCACGTCGTCAGCACGTAATCGATCAGTCCTTGTTGCTGTTTTGCCGACGGCGGCCCCGCGTCGAGCGAGTGGGGCGACGGCTCGCCGAGGGATACAGACGACGGTAGGCACAGCAGTTGGTCCAGCCTGAGCTCACGCCACTTCGTCTCCCCCATTTCCATCTCGGAACTGAGAGCCCAGCTCCTCGCTAGTTGAAGAAGAATAAGGAGAGCGAGGACGCCGATGCCGCCGCCTCCTCAGCTCACAATGCCCGTTTGGCCTCGTCGGCCTCCTAAGTGGGCTCGGGCGACGTGGGCTCGGGAGACGTAGGCCATCTCGACCCTCTTTCTGTACTCCACCAGTTCCTTGGGGTACAGGTTGCAGGAGACGAATTTGCAGTTGGTCATCCTGATGTTCTCCCGGGTTGCGACGCGCGACAGCACCACATACACAGACGGCTTGATCAATGAGTAGTCGAAGTTCATCGG
This sequence comes from Poromitra crassiceps, assembly GCF_964638095.1. Lineage (NCBI taxonomy): Eukaryota > Metazoa > Chordata > Actinopteri > Beryciformes > Melamphaidae > Poromitra > Poromitra crassiceps. The sequence continues at coordinate 55,402,184 of NC_139628.1, read as the reverse complement.
AGGGTGGTAGAGCACGTCGCCTCTGACTGTGCAGCCCTGAACCTCGTAGGTGTTCATCGCCACCAGACACGACAGCGGGTGGGTGCACACGGACCAGCCCAGGTACTCCAACTCCACGGGTGACACCAGGTACTTGGTGCCGCTCTGCAGCCCCCGTACCGTGAACTCGTAGTAGTTTTTCCTATTGTTGAGCCTGATGCCAACCACCGTACCCTCCGTGTCCCTGACAGACGCAGCGCGGTCGTCTCCACCTCTGCCTGGCACACTGTAGGGTTCGGGATCCTTGACCGTGATGCCCCGGCCGCCCGCATACCACAGCAGCCCGACGCGGCAGCCGCTCCACAGCTTTCGCACCCTCAGGTAGTCCTCTGGCTTGGGCTTGAACTCGTTGTTGTAGGGCGGCAGAGCGAACAGCTTCGGGGTGGACTT